>NC_092705.1:22515979-23120979 GCF_964275005.1 Diadema setosum
TAGCCATAGAGATTAGATGAACATGTTGCATTGTACTTCTATACACGGGTAAACCAATCTTGGATGCTTTCCAGTGGTCATTCTTTCTTTTTTTTTAGTGGGATCGATACAAAACTAAGCTTTGAATTCTCTGTACTATGTCAATAACTGAGCGAAAGATAACTAGTATAGCGCGTTTCATTACGGAACTGTGATTCAGAAGATCCTTGTGCGCACTGCGCACATGACGCTGGAAATCTTGGAGATGATTGGTTACCACGGGACATTCAAGTGGAGGGCATGCCTTCAAAGTACTTGACGATTACAAAGCCCATACAATGTAACAGATAATGACATTTCCTCTCTTTCCTGTCGAAAAATATTACGTTCTAACCTCACTGCTGAAAGTACTTCTTTGGGGAGGTTAAGTTCTCCATGCTTCATAAACATACAGACATACCACATGTTTTCTCCCTCACCTGACCAGTCCTCTTGTGAAACTCAAGGGTAGCATTCTGAAAATCATCCTAAGTTTCTTCCTAAGTCAGAAAGTTATGAAGTGCCAGGGAAAGACAGAATTGGTATTCTGAAATTTCTTCCTTGGAACTTCTTTTAATGCCAATTACATCATCCTTATCTCCGCCCAGTGTTCTTTCTTAAGCCAATACGAAATGCCGTATCACAAGGAACCAACCAATGACAATTACGACTATGACGTAATGTTAAATACATGTGTGTGCGCAACATGTCCCATTTCTCATGCCCATTTCGCGCATCAAAACACATGAATCACGATGTTTTGCAGCTTGCTTATCTTATTCCTAATAATCTTCCTAAAACTCTTTCCTCAGTGCATTCTAGAATACCGACTTCCTCCTAAGCCAGAAATTTGCATATTATCTTCCCAGGATTCATCCTCATTTGCATATTTTCTTAAGTTTCTTCCTAAGTTTAGGAAAAAAGTGAGGAAGACACTTTAAGTAGAAAGAAACTTAAGGAAGATTTTCAGAATACCACTTACGAAAACAATCCTGACTTAGGAAGAAATTTCTTTCGACGAAGGATTTCAGAAAACCATCCCAAGAGTTCAACTTTGTCTCCATGATCAGTTGCTGACATTTCAGATGGATGGGTACGTTTGAGCAAATACTTGTTGAATATTAAAGCTTCACAGGAGTACTTCCAATTTGGGGAAAAGGTGGCACAATAAATTTCACATGTCCATAGAAAGGGACTGAAATTCCTCTGAGCTGTGAGTGATATGGTTCGTCAAATTCATCTGAAAACTATACTTTTTGATAGTTGAGATGATGCGGCCGTAAGGATGATTATATAAGATGGAACACGGAGAACGGTTATCTGATTTTATCTTGTGGTGGTATATCCCAGGTCTCTGCCAGTCACAAATTCGTGTGCACGCCCTCTCATATTTCAGACTTTAAATAACTTGCCTACGCTAACAATCACACTTCGTGATATTTGAATAAATATCCTCCATTTTTTTTTCAATTTCAATTGTTAAAAAAAAATGTGTCGAACCCGAGATGCATTTCCAACTCCCTTCCTCTGATTAGGATATACATTCACTGACTCACGCTCAGTCATATTGCCGTTTCATTTAGACGAGTCAATCATCCGCAAGGACTTGGAGAGTCTTCTGGAATTGGTGAACGATTCCAGCATATCCTCATACTACCATTCCGATATAATCCAATTTTCTTGCAGTGCAGAGAGTGGTGAATGAAATACAGCGTCGCAGACTCTGCTGTCATAAAATTTCTTGGCAAAAAACGCGATTGTTGGCGTATGTATCGGGCCTACTTTTATTCCAAACGTGGATTTTTAATGGAGACGGGTATTGATGCATTAAAAATGATGAAATAACATAAGTCATTTTGTCCCTCATCGTTATTTCACGTCAGATCCTCGAGCATGAATGGGCGAGTCCTTCAAATGCCTTGACCAATCAGATACTGCGCCAAGGACTGAACCGCTTTATTTGCATTTCCAGCCACGTGGTCAGCTCCGTAGACACCGATTACCACAGCTGCGATTCGGGGAGAGCAAAACATGAATATTGTCGGGGAATCCCGTAAAGGGAAAGTCAATTTTCACAATTCGCAAAAACTGTTCATA
Source organism: Diadema setosum (assembly GCF_964275005.1). Lineage (NCBI taxonomy): Eukaryota > Metazoa > Echinodermata > Echinoidea > Diadematoida > Diadematidae > Diadema > Diadema setosum. The sequence continues at coordinate 22,518,095 of NC_092705.1, forward strand.
GATACTACCAAGCTGCCAAGTACTTAAAAAAAAAAAACACAAAACATCAACCTGCACAAACACCTTCTGTTGCCAGCAAAATCAACGCTATTCACATCATCACTGCTGCTATTATTATTACGGTTTCTACTGCATCCACTAGACTTCTAAAACAGTTTTAACTTCTACCACAGTTTTAACTTCTACCACAGTTTTAACTTCTGCTGCAACAACATGTTGACTCTTCCATATGTTATCATCATGCTTACACTTCTACTGCTGGTATCTTTTATACCACGAAAAAAAAAATAGTTCCCAAAATATATATATATATTTTTTCTGTTCTGAAATCGTCTATCGTCTCAAGAATAAAGCAAGATGATGCTGAGTTTTTAATCTGTTCCTCTAAGGTGCAAATAACGCTAGACGTTGTAATCCCACCATACGTCATGATAAAATCTCTTTGCCAGTGTGTTCAAATTATCACTAGCTTCTCTGTTGTGGTACAGAGCATTTACTGATATAACTTTCTCGTTCTCATATCAGATGTAACTTGAAAATTCCATTCATTTATTTGTGAGTAGGCCTATATGATGTGTGTGTGTGGAGGGGGGGGGGGGGGGACTCACCTGTACTGCTCTTTCCCGCGCAAACGCCAGTTTGCTGCTTCCTTCCCAGTACCACACTGTCGTCTGCCTGCAGCAGAATGTACTTGACACCTCCGATCAAAAGACCGTTCTGCCTCAGCGAATCGCCAGTCGTGAAACCACGGATGAGCATTCCAACTTCCGCTGGTGTAATCTGTAAGGTTGTGTGTATGGATTGAGTTACGTATGTTTTCGTGTGCGTGAGTGGATATGCATTGTTTGTACATAGGTGTTGTTGGGTTGAGAGAAAGGAAAAAATAGGATTACAGGTCAAACTATAACTCGAGAAAACATAGATATATATCTTTTAGTATTATAGAGGCTTTCTTTTCCTGATTTTACTGTCCATGAATAGGATCCCAGGTTATCTTTTTATCCCCACTTGCTGTTCATAACGTAATAATGATACAGATTGAGCACAAGAAACAACAGTACTGAAATGACGAAAACCCCTAAAGCTACTATAACTGTACTCTCTCGTCGCAAAATATCACCTTCATCTTTGTACATTAAATGGTATTAAAAGCAACTTGATTTCTTGTAATGCTGAAGCAAAAAAAAAAACAAACAAAACAAACAAACAAACCCACAATTCATAAGACAGTCAGGAAGAATTTGTTGATGATAATAGAGGACAAGATAACGAATAAGAACGACGAAGACTTAAAGCTGTTAACAATTCTGATAGAGTGAATTAATACTCCTCAAATTGTCTGTATGTACATCTATGTGGCTCGCTTTCCTCTAATCTAGTTAAACGAGGCGTAACATTTTGATAACCTGATAAGACTCAACAACATCATCAAGACATTACTAATTCTGGGACAATGTAACAGTACAATACATGATAATAACGTTGTGTTTCCTTGCGTAAACAGAACAAACAAACAAACGATGAGAAGAAAACAAAAAAAAAGTCACCAACTGTATCTCGATCCATATACAAGGCTCCGGCAGAACGGATAAACCATAGTTTCGGGAAAATGCCCACTTTGTATAATCGTATAACCAAAACATCTCTTCGACTTTTTGGCTCATATGCTTTGTGCATGATTGTTTGTAAAGCATTTGTAATTGACGGGGTTCCTTCGTCAAAGTATACGATAACTTTACATTATACATGTAAGTAGATGAATGTAAGTAGATGTGAATACATAATGTATAATTATTTCAAATGCATTTTAATGAGTTATATTTTTATTTGATATCACCTTTCTGTCCTATTTTTTACTTAAATGCAACGTATTATTATTATTATTATTATTATTATTATTATTATTATTATTATTATTATCATCATCATCGTCATCATTGTCATGATTACTATCATTACCGTTGTTGTAATTATTATCAACATTATTATTATCATCAAATATATATATATATATATATATCATCATATATTTCATAACACTATTTGTCGATACGTGGCATCAAACTATGTACAAGGATACATTTATCGTTTGGCTTGCACCGTATGCCCCCCCCCCAAAAAAAAAAAGATTGGATTTTAACTATAGTAAATTTACAAATTCTGAATCAATAAAGATAGAATTTCAAGGTATGAAACTTTATCTTGTTACGTACATCTTACAGAAAAAAAAAAAACCATTTGATTTGCTTCATTGGTCACAGAGAAGTTGGACCTTTGAGCATGTCAGGAATCCTTTCTCTCCAATCCAGTTAACAATTGGACGTTTTCTGGACGTAGGCGTATATACAGAAAAAAAAATACCATTGGACTTTCTGCAGTAATATATTTAAAGATGCTGAATCAATACAAATGAAATATCAAGGTATGAAACTTTAACTTGTAACGTACGTCTTACAGAAAACTCCATTTGATTTGTTTTAGTGGTCACAGAGAAATTGGACCTTGGTAGAGCATGTTAGGAATCCTTTCCCTCCAAACCAGCTAAGAAGTTGACGGTTTCAGAACGTTCTTGAAACATTCCAAGTTTGTTATTTGCATATTTTGTCAAAACGTTTTCGGAGCGTTTTTTATTATTGAAAGGTTTCTGTTTAAAATGAACTTTAAAGTCGTTTTTTAAACGTTAAAAACCAATCACAATACCCCCCAAACTTTAAGGACCTGCCAAAGCCCTTTTGAACGTTTAATAATTAGATATAATCTGGGCAAATGCTGGGAGTCGTGGAACAGAAAAGTTCTAAATCTTACCTTAAAGTCGTCAGATGAGGCCCAAATCTGGCCATCTAATCCGGCTATGGCGGCGTGCTGTAGGTTGCCGGAACTCATCAGAGTTTTATCGATGTAGTCTTCTTTCCACGCATTGGCCATGGCTGGATGAATATGAGTATACAACCTGCACCAAAAAAAGTAATGTACCGGCTACAAGGCACGGAATGACGAGGTTCACGCACGTAATCTCACTGCAAATGCGTTCTTCCTGCGGTGTGGCTGATACGGCGGTAGGTGACGGGTACTGGTGTCCGTCGTAATGAGAGACTGACAGGATGGATGGTTAGTGGTGGTTGGTCCGGAAAAGGAAGAGGGTGGAGGAGGAGGAGGGGGTAGGCGGGGAGGGGTTGGACATTGAGAGGAGTCAGGAAGACATGAGGTGTAAGACACAAAAGAAGTCGGGAGGAGGAAGGGTTGGCGAGGTGTGAGATGCAACAGACACCAGGCCAGAAGAGGCGAGCTAGAAGAGGCAGCAAGGGAGTGTCGCTATGGAAACGGGACCAGTAGAAGAGAAAGTGAGATGGAGTGCAAAGACAATGATGTTTGAGACATCTTCAGAAGTTTTGATGGTTCGCTGCTAGTTTTCAGGGGAAAGTCAAGATCATAAAAACACCGGGTTATAGGTCCCCCCCCCAAAAAAAAAAGAAGCCTCTTTACTTCCCCCTCCTCATCTCTCATCTCTAATCTCTCTCTCTCTCTGCCTCCCTATATATAAAATATTATGTATATATGCATACGTATTTGCACATTACACAAACATATATATATATATATATATATATATATATATATCCCAGTATGTATCTAATTATAGACATGAGTAGATAAACAAGTATGTGTAAATGTATATGATGTAACAAGTTGATGTAGTTGCGGTGTATGCAAGCTTGGGGGTAAATAGCATGATTGACTGGACATATCATGGGGCCCTCGGGGGAAGAGAGAGTGATTTGACGAGCGATGACACGGATGTCGTCTCGACCTCTCCTCCTCCCGTCCTCCTGCGATGGATAGCCCTTCTAGAATCAGAGCTATGCAGCTCTGCTCGGTGTGATTGATAACGTCAGGTTGCGCCTTCTATAATGAAGGCTCACCTATTAGCTCTCCAATCATATTGAATAGAGAAACCACATGACGCATCTCTCCTTCATTCTCACTTTCTCTTTTTCTTCCTCTCTTTTCTCTCTTATGAAACATATGAAGAAATATATGATACATTAGTATATAATGTACTTCTATAATTCGTAATATATAGTTTAATGATAAAAATGATAATTGATATATGATATGATAATAAATTATGATTAAATATATGAAATTATAATACATAATCACGAAGTTTATATTCATAGGTAAACTTCTAGTGCAGCTGCTTGGTACATCTGAATCTTTTAAATCCTTCTGTGTTTATGGAACATACAATCTTCACAGTAAAAACATACCTCCCTGGTAAAACCAAAACAGAACTTCTGCTGTTGTTCCTTCTCTCTTGTTCTCTTTATGATTCTTCTCTCTCTCTCTCTCTCTCTCTCTCTCTCTCTCTCTACATACATGTATGCCTATATGTATGTATATATATATGTATGTGTATATATATATATATATACATATATATATATATATATATATATTTAATTTATATATACAATGATTTTATACATATATCGATACATAATACAGTATGTGTGTGTGTGTGGTCTGTGTGCGCATCACAGATCTAGGAAAGGCTATAAAGTTGACACAAATTTTTCCTTGAACGTGACGGCTCTCCAGCTAACAGTGTTCCAAGGCCATTCGATGCTCGTAGTCTCAAGATCAAGACGTCTTGCCCAAATCTTCGACTGAAATAAAAAACGCCTCTCTCAACTTCTATATCTCTTGTGTTTCTGCAGGTGAACAATTAATTTTCTCTAGGGTTTTATGTGTATATATCTCCAGAAATCTGCTTTTTGACTTGCTTGACGAAATAACCATGGATTGATTGAGGGATGAATCAGATATTGATGTTGAAATGATGAAATAAAGAAAGTAATGATGATGATGGAGATGATGATGATGATGATGATAATGATGATGATAATAGTAAAAATAATAATGATGATGATGATGATGATGATAATAATAATAATAATAATAATGATAATAGTAATGATGATAATAATAAACACTTAAAATGCAAGAATCTGTAGTGTAATAGAATACAACTTGAAAAGCTTATACTTATGAATGCAGCAATGGAAGCGTTCATAACTGTCAAAATTGAGTTTGCAAACTATCTAATGAGCCAGATTTTGAGACCGTAGAGTCTTTTCATTTGTTTGTTTGTTGTTAGTTTTCCTGCCTTAGCAAAGTTTTACATTCAATACTAGAGTATATAGTTTTTTGTTTTTTTCTTGATAATTGACCGAGAATTGTTTTGTTTGTTTGTTTGTTTGTTTGTTTGTTTGTTTGTTTTTTGTTTTTTGTTTTTTTTTACAGTTTTTTGATAAAAAGAAACTTCTAGCTTTTCTCTTTGGGACTGTGAGGATAATATTCAGTGAGCTGTTTTTTTTTTTTCAAGGAAGTATCTCAAAACATTTATCATTTAACTTCAGTCATTCGGTTTTACAGTCGAATTATTATTGTTATTATTATTTTTGAAATTCCAAGGAAGGAATCTGGACTCATAGGAGAAATTTCGAACCAAATGGAAACCGCCTTGTGAAGGCTGGGCTGCCTGAAGCATTCTAGATCACGTCCACTGTGAAGATGACAAAAGGAAGCAAGCCTTTCTTGTCTGCCGCCCTCACTTGTTCACTTTCACTGGGCGGAAGGAGGAAAAAAAACAACAGCAACAACAAATCAAATCAAATCAAAACAAAACCCAAAGCCACAATCACTCCCCCACCATCACAATAGAAAACAGAAGAGACTTGCTATGATCAACAGAGAAAAATGGTAAACAGATTCTACAAGTTACACAGCCTCCCCGTAGAAACTGTAATTTGCAAGAACAGTGCATTGTCAACTCTGGTGGTGTTTGCATTGGGCCTATTCGCCTCAAAGTGTAGTGCGGTTAAAGTCTAGCAGAGCTATGATGATTCGTAGACGGCTGCCGAATGCAATCCTATTGGAAATCGTTTTTGCAAACGATTCCCTTCTTGCGGGGAAAAAACCCCCCATCTATGGCTGATATTTAATTAATCAATGTTGTCTTTGATGATGGTTTGCTTGTAATCAAACATGACTCCATGTCTCCATGATCGACCCCATGCTCAAGTTAACTCGTTGAATATACGGACTGATTTTGCTACAACATGCATTTCCCATAGACACCTGCCTGAGCATACTCGGGACTCGTCCTCAACGGGTTAAAAGGGAATTCCGGAGCAGCTAAATGTATGTACTATGTTGGCTTCAGCCAGATATTGGTGTCTTTCCAGGGAGCTTTAGATAAGAAAGAAAGTAATCTTATAACCACAACAATGAAAAGGCAGTCAAAATTTGAAAACGATTACGGAAATGAACTCGTGAACTTTCGCGATTTTCACAGAACAGTTCTTGAATAGCCAGAATGAGTATGCAAATCGGGTAGTTGATGATAATCATTGAATCACAATCAATATCCTGTGTAGTTTATACATAAAAATTTTGAAATTTCCTGTGTTTGGGCAAACACAATTTTACTCTTCAGCATCAAATCCCAAATTATGTCTGACTGATTATTATTTTGAAGTTATTCAATCAGGATTAACATTTTGTTACTTTCACTGCAGAAATTAAATCGATTATTTGTTTGTTTGTTTGTTTTTGCAAACGAAAAGCGGAAAATTGGGTAATTATGACATCGTCAGCTTTCTTATTTGCGTAATATATTTGTATCAGCTATTCGAGATTTTTTTTTTTCAAAAAATAAGAGAAACTTTGCAATTATCACTTTTCGAATTTTTATCCGAATTTGATCAAATTTTCTCTGTTGTTCTAAAAGCTGTTACTCTTTCTTTAATATGAAATGAACCCGGGTGTTCAAGCAGCATCAGTTATTGAAAAAAAAAATCTCAAACCAGAACGAAGGAGCTAGTTAACAAAAGCTCAATTTAGAGGATTATAAATCATCACGATTTTCACAAGGCAGAGGTATTAGTCAAATTCCAACAAATTGGATTATGGGGACGACGTCATGGTTCGAAAAATCTCCAAAGGTCTTTAGTTCGTAAATGATGTACAGGATTTTTTTTTGTTACTGTATGTTGATGATGTTGATAAACAGTCGAAAAAGAGAAAGCTCTCACACAAGAAAGTTCTCTTTGTCAATTCACTAAAACAACAATATACAGCGCAGTCCAATTACATGTATAACGAACATGGTTATGACGAAATTCCGGTAACAACGAAGTAGAAATTCAGGCCTCAACATTATCCACTCTATGTTTTTTTATTGCTTATTTATTTGTTCGGTTATAACGAAATTTCGATATAACGACAGGAAAGTGTCGGTCGCGAGGACTTCGTTTTATCGGGAGTCCACTTTATTTGTTACGAAGGGTATGACCTCTCCTTTTTGAAGTCAGATGAGACAAGACTTGAATTTGCAGGGCAATATATTGGAGAAAAACGATATTGTTTGTATTAAATGTATAGTACGTAGTAGCTACAAAGTCTTCTCGTAACCTTGTGCACTCTTTGCATTCGAGCACTCAGAATGATCCAATAATTGCCTTTTTGATTGGAAAGAAAATGCAATCTGTGTTGAGGAAAATCAATGAGGCGAAATTTGTGTGTTCAACCCACCACGTTACATTGTCTGTCCCATTTTTTTTTAAAGGTTTATATTTTCTCTTAGGCTTATATTTCTTACTGAGCCTTAAACTGCTGGTTTTTTAAACAGCAGCTTTCCAGGCGTGATTTAAAGGCTGCAAAAAGTCGTCATTTTCAGAAAAAAAAGAAGAATTCGGAGTTTGATGAAAGAAGGAAGGAGAGAGAGAGAGAGAGATAGATAGAAAGAGAGAAGGGGAAGGGAGATGGAGATAAGGAGCAAGAAGGAAAGAGAGAATAAGTCGACTGACTTTGGTTGTTAGACATACAGATCACCGAGGGGTCCCGTTTAATAGAAGATGTGATGATATAAAACTCTTGCTGAATACAACTTCCCATAGCAATAGACAATCATGTAGCTTGCTCACTGTCGTTACCATGACAATTAATATCTCAAAAAAGTTGCTATCATAGCAACTTTTTTTTGTGTGTGAAATGTGGCCCTGCTTGCTATTTAGATATGTATTGTGGTCTCTGAAAAGGCGCGCAACTACCCCTTTCTCACCATAATTTATGACGTCATCGCTAGGTATTGGTATGTATGGAAGCCCTCGGTGACAAGTGGGTATGTGACTTTTTTTTCAGAAAAAAAAAAGAAATGGTACAGCCACAGATGAAAAAAAAAAGACATGAAGATGAAAGAGGCCAGGTGTACACAATAATTTATTATATTGAGCATGCTGGGTTTTAAATTCACTGCGATAATGCATCTATGACGTAATTATTACATTCCTTGAAATTGTCACTTTCTAGAAGGCCCATAGCCACCTGCCATCAAGCCTCACTTGTACTTGGGAATCTAATATTAAAATGACAAGTTCAAAATATTGAAAGAGATGCTTCCCGAGGTTTGATTGACGGACCATACTGGTCAACAAAGTCTACCCAAGTTCATTCTTTGTTTGAACATGAATTCCATAAATTTTCAAGTCGGGCTAGTTTTTTATGCATTTTGCCGCTTTGAAGACGAGTGAAGTGCCGAACCAACAGTGGAAAAAAGAATTAAGGTAATTTTTACCAATGTGCCCATTAGCTAACTCAGCACAGGCCTGTTATTCGTGCAGCAGTACTCCTGTACCCCTAGTTCCCCTTCCAGCACCCCATTTAACTGCTATACTTCATTCATTGCCACGTTGGTGGTACAGGAACTCTCGATTTCATATACATTTGAATCTATATCTTGATTTTTGTGTGTTGGAGTTTTAAAAGTAAAGCATGGTATTGCTGTCTAACATTGCGATAGTCTCCGCAGGATGGTTGACAAGTCGGTTTAACGTCGCATTTCCTAGATATGTTACCATTATACGCAGATAGATTGCAAATTGTTAAAATATTGTCCTGTACATCGATAAGCACTGAATTAATCAATGTATTAGAGTAGTCATGACGTCGTTGAAAGGCAGTGTGTTAATCAATTGCAATAAAACAACTCGACGCAAGAATATCATTAATTTGAATATACAGATAGCTTATTCATACTTCAATTGATCAAACTGACGATAACATATTTCCCTTCCCTCCTATTTGATGAAGAAGAATAAAAAAGCAAACTAATATCTGCTAACACAAGACAATAACTAAAACTACAACCGTTTGTCCAGAATTAACAGTGTTGACGGTCATAATTCCATGCTACTGCATTCCGGCATATGGGACTATACGAGGACTTTTTTTTTAATGTAAAGGGAGCTCAATATTCATTCACTGTGACTGGAAAGATTCCTGTATCCCCTGTGTACACGTCATGGAGGTGGGTAAACATCAACTGAGAGCATCTTGAAATCCAATTGTTTAGATCGAAAGCACCGGGGCTCCGCTAAGCTCCTCCGCCCCTAATTACTCCACCCAGGGATGTAAGTTCAGACGCCGTGTGGTTCGCTGAAGACAGCAAGCACGTTAATCGTTAATAGTAGTAGGCAGCCGGCGACAACCCCGCCTACCGTTCCAGAAGACGAGAAGGAATTAGGTACTCCCAAATCGGAGCGCGCCATTCACGCGGTGGTATTCTTCTTTCATCCACTTGTTGAACTCGAGATCATCGTTGAACTCGAGACCCGCTAAATTCCCACACCCCTTGCTCCACCTGACACTGTTAGCGATACAGATCGACTCCGCGTGGTCCGCCCAAGGTGTCAAGGAACAGTCAGCGGGCACCGACCCGGCATGTTTGTACCATTCCAGAAGGAAACGAGGAACGTAGGCCTACTAGTGCTCACTATCTCGAGCTCGCCATTCACGCGGTGGAAAAATCTCGGAGAGCGTCGACCACGATGACGAAGATAGAATTGACTGTGTCGTCCCTGATCGGCCTCCTCATGGCAGTCCAGCTCGTCGTATCCGTGACGGTTATCGGAACGATCATGTACATGAACAGCGTGGGAGTCTACATGGGTAAGTTGAATGACTTCATGGTCGACCATGCACGGCATAATATTTGTCATCGTGTGTGATAAAAACTTATTTGTTTTTTTAATTCAACATTCTCTATTCAGTAGTACTCTGGTGAATCAGAAACCGCTGCACACACAAAACACACACACACACACACACACACACACACACACACAAACAAACAAAAATAATGTAAATATTACAACGAATATACGGCTTTTCCGGCTAGGCACCCCGTATCGTATGCAGATATTATAATCATTATTTAATGTACACACACGCATATCCTTATTTTTCATACACGTGCCCAGAGTTTATATAGGAAAAACTAAGATTGAATATTTAGCTTTTCAATTCTATTTTCTTAATTTGAAACTGATCTCCTACGGCAGCTTGATATACTGGAATATAGGTTAGGTAGAAAGATCAGACCTTAATCAATGATTGTATGTATCATATCAATACGACAGTACAGTTGAGATAAGTAGGCTTGGTATGGGGTTGATCTCCTTTGCGTGAGTTTGGTTAAATTGGGAAAAGAAACCTTCACTAATACGTTCGCAAGAAACTCGTGTACGGTAATGCGTTTAGGGAACACATGCTTACAAGTTAGCTTTCCTGTGCAAACAGGTGGAACAGACGACAATGGGTTCTCCCACCCTCGGTAAACACACGTTATCTAACGGCGATCCGGGCAATTGAAGCTACGAATTATGCATGTAGGATAAGGACTTGATTGTGGTGGTTTTCCCCTCGCTTTGAACAATGTTGTACACATAAAAAATGCCAGTGATTCTCTAATTCTTTGAAAATACCTTCGCTCTTCTCTCCTTTCTGTTAATCTTCTGTTAATTTTTTTTTTTGTGGTTTTGAAAGCATTTAGGATCTTTATCAAAGTTTCCAACTTTTGTGACAATATGTGTGACATTAAAACCTGCAAACCAGGAATATTCTTCTGTGTAATCATAATGTAACGTGTATATTATTTTTTTTAATTGAAATACAAATGCCATAGGTGAATTCAGATTTGAACAAACACGAGAAAAAACAATACAAACAAAAACAATCTGAATGTTAGATTCCTTGTTTTTTTTTTATAACACAAGTAAAGTAGAAAAAGACTCAAGATAAACTTGCATGGATAATGGGTATAAAACTCTCCAAACAGTGCCTCCATGCGATACATTTTTACCAACATCGGGGATTCTATTGTTTTAGTGTTAGAATCCCCCTCCCCCCCCCCCCTTGGCTGATTCTTCAAGCTGCAAGTCACTGAAAAATCAGAGGAAAGACAATTCGTGATTTGATCTATCTCTTTCACATCCTACGTTATATTTTGGAAACAGTATGTGAAATGAATACAGGCGTATCGTTGAAGACTATGTACTGTCTATGTTTATTTGAAACTGGTAATATACAATAATGTATTTATGTATTGTTGTGTATGCATTCAATTGACACATATTTCACGCTTTTTTTCAGCGTAATTGCTAATGATTCTTTTTTTTTTCCAGATAGGCGTCAATGCTGAGGCATTTCATGCAATAGAAGTCAAATATACATAGTAGTCTAAATTTGCGATTCTGTGCTTGACATTTCTTTAATTTTTTGCTCGTTGACGTATTGGATTACTTGTCATTCATTTCAGCATCAATAACATGCTGCTGCAAAAGATCTGTTACATAATCATATGTCTATAATGTTCACGCTTTTCGAGCAGACTAACCACTGACAAAAATTGATAGAATTGTGAATGAAGTCAGATACGACCATCTGGCATATGCGCCAGAGCAATGTGTAACAAGTGAATCTTACCTGACTCTGCTTCATTTTTTTTTTTAATTCAATAGGGCAGATGAATCGCGTGAGGTCAGCATTCGATGAGCTAGGATCTCGGAAGTTGAGTGGCGTCGCGACATCAAAGACAGACAAAGAAACGGGTGCAGCGGATAATAGTACAGAACTCCGCCTTTCCGAGGAGCAGGATGAGAAGATCAAAGTGTTTGAAAAGACGGTCCAGGAAAATCTTGGCAATCAGATGCAATTCAGGGATTCAAACACAGACTCCGTACTCCGGGGTCCGAGGAGTAAAAATTTTGTTATTTTGACGTCAGTCAACGCCGAATTCGTGGACATAGCTGAGAATTGGCTGGAGAGTCTTCGACGACTCGGACTTCGCTACAATATCACCCTGGTCGCGGAAGATTCCGACACATACAAATATTTCTCGATCAGGGCGAACAAGGAGTTCCGGGTTCTCTACCAGAAGCAGTACGCCTTCAACTTCACGCGCCGCTTCGGCCCGGTCATGATGTACCAGGAGCTCATACGACGTCGTACGGTGTACATCAGGACGCTACTGGAGCAAGGTCAGGACGTGCTCCTGGTGGACGCCGACACCATTTGGGTGAAGGACCCCGTGGCGTTCATCATGAGCGAGTACGGCATCTACGACCTCTGGTTCGCGCAGGGCTTCGAGAACCACATCCCTTGCCCCTGCTTCATGTACATGCGCTCCACCCCCCGCGTGGTCGCCATGGTGAAGGAATGGGTGTGGCGTCTGGAGAACCACCGAGGGCGGCGGATGGAGTCCGACCAGGTCGCGCTTGCGCACATCCTACCCCGCTTTGAAGACATCCCATTCAAGCGCCTTGACTTCGACCAGTTTCCTACGGGCAAACACCTGTTCAACCCCGAGTGGCTGGAAGAACACTGGCAGAGCATATACGTAGCTCACTGCAACCATGCCGGCCGCCACGACGCCAAGAAGCAACGGCTACAGGAGATTGGGCTCTGGCTTCTGAATTCTTGACGCACAACAAGCCATTGACACATTAAAAACATACTATGACCATCTCTTAACAATTCTTTCGTTTTATCTGTTCATCAATGCGTCAATATGCTAGACGGTCAGTGACTTTCACTTCTACAGCCTCCTGACGGGGAATCCAGCCCACTCCTCCCCACCCCCCCCCCCAAAAAAAAATGTTGGCTAGAAACGGTGCACAGGAGACACAGACAAAACCTGACAAAACTTCTCATTAAGAAAATTCAATCGCATTTCTCAGTATCATCATTTAATTGGTTTGCAATAGGTGTGTAATGAGGAACAAGACCGACGGTCTTACGGAGATCTGCACATTTCACCGTACCGTGCCGTGTTACGTATTGGTGAAGAGAACTTAGGCGCTTCTCTAAATAATTTTCTTAAAGTAAAAACAGTGTAATCTAATGTAGATTTTCTCAGTATCACCACTAAATTGGTTTACAATCGTGTCATGAGGAACAAGGTCGAAAGTTTTGTGGAGATCTGCAAATTTCACCATACCATCTGCCGTGTTACCGTGTTCTGGGAAGAGAATTTGGACAGCCTCTTCTCTGAATGCCACTCTTTTATCGCTAGCACTCAATCTCTTCAAAGAGTAATATAATAAAGCTAACATTGACCGTTTTAAACAAGGATGAAGATGGGATTCATTTAGTAAAATATGTTTTAACTTTTTGTGATATACCAAGAAGACACGTATGATATAGTACAGAGCATGCCATTTTAAGAGGAATTCAAAGTTTCTTTGATGAAAATCGGGTTTGGAATGACTGAAACATCAAAAAACAAAGTAAAACAGAGCGATCGTAATAAAGTGTGGGTCCCACACTTTATTAGTATCGCTCTTTTTTTTTGATATCTCAGCCATTTCAAAATCAATTTTCATCAAATAAACATTGAATTCCTCATAGAATTACATGCTCTTTCATATTTCATAAGAGGTTTCTCATTATCTCACCAAAAAATGTTAGAATCCTGAAATTAGGTCTTAACCAAAAGTATACGATCCCTTTAACCATGGAGATGAACGGTTATAAGTATATATTTTTTAAAAAAATATCCAAGAGCTGGGTTTTTAAATATCTCGTTATTGACGATTTGCTCTCACACGTTATAACTACCGCGCATTTACACGTCCTTTCAAATTTTTAAAAGAAAATAGTTCTATAAGCTGATAAAAAATATGGTTAAGATATGACATGAAATTTTTAAGAAACAATCTTAAAAATGAAATTCATCCAGAACCATATACCGATATGGTAATATCTAGAGTAATTCACAAATTTTACAAGCTGTGTTTTTCTCATGAATTCCTCTTTTCCATGTAGACTTACAAATTAAGATTGTATTGCTTACTTGTTTATTCATCCAAACCAAATTTGATATCATTATAATACTATATTCACGTTTTGTTGAAACTTACGTGATTCAAAGTTCATTGAAAATAATGTTATCATGTAAGCGTTTTGTACATATACTTTATAATTATATTATAATTTATATGGAAATAAAATCATTTTGAATTGAATTGAAATTTGATATACACTGTACATTTTTATCTATGTCCCGTGAAATCGACACAGATGAATAGAATATTGTTGGTAAATGACGTTTAAAGTTTTATATGCCTTGTTTTCTGTGATTTATTATCCTCTTTATCCCCTTATGCTTTGTCAAACCGTGCTTCCTTCCATTCAGTGCTGCATACATATATTGCGAAATCCGGTTTGCAATTATTATCCAGGCAATCTTGTTTTTAATTTTTTGTTGGTATGTTTTCATTCGTGCGTAATGTGGAGTATACATATGAACCCCCCTCTCCCTCATATATCTATATATATATATATATATATATATATATATATATATATATATATATATATATCAGGGCCCGACATTAGCCGTGACCCGGTGGCCAGGGGGCTACTAAAGATTAATGTCAGGCCACCACATTTTAGAAAAGGCATTAATTTTGACTAACATTCAAAATCAATTCTGAATTTCCTTCGGGTCACCAAACTTTCAGATTCTGGACCACCAGAGGAAAAAGTAAATGTCGAGCCATATATGTATATATATGTGTGTGTGTGTGTGTGTGTGTAAATTACATTGTCTTTTTGCATCTGTAAATACGCTGGACTCTCTCCCACACACGGTGCCATTCCCGCGCAATCTCATAAAAGCCAAACATCATCAGAAAATAATTTCTTTTATAGAAGTTTAATGTGGCAACAAAATTCATAGATGGACATGATGAATATAATCATTATCATGGAATGTTCTAGAAACATCTTTTAACGTTTGAAACTCTTGCAGTACAATATGATGCACTTAATATGCACATAATAGATTGAAAATGTTAGCAGACGACTCTTTTTTTCACTTTCTTCAGTTGTTCTTACTGTTAGTATTTTCTTTTGCCCGAACTGTGCTTTACACTCCATGCACAGGATTTCTTCAGTTATTTATTTTTGCCCATTGCCTCAATCCACGCCAGATATTGTAGGCATATATGAAATGGGCATCTCCCAATTTTCGATGACGCCCCCCCCCAAAAAAAGCAAAAAAACATTTAGAAACGGAGCTAGAAGCAATAATGTGATTTTAATAAATCACATCATACTGACGGTACGATCGAGCCAGAGAAATTGAAAAAAAAAATAACATGTTGAGATCATGATGCATAAGCTAAAACATCCTACAACACATTGAAATTTTAGTACAAATTAGCGAAGATGTATGTATAAGTATGTATATGTATATGTATATGTATATTAACCATTTTTCCCACTTCCTTTCAATTCATTTCAATTCAATTTCACTTTATTTCATACTTCTCATATATCAGTATAACACCAAATACTCATATAACAAATATTAAATCATTTCATACTACTCAGATATTTATGTAGTATCTGCGCTTTACAAATTTATCTAATTATCATCATATCAATATTAAATCAAAATGATAGCACAAGTTCTTTTACCTTTGTCAACAGTATAAAAAAAAAAATGCATACAAGATCATAACACTTGCATGATCCGTGGGGACATCGTTGGTCAAAAGTCACGCTATGTTAATAGTTGCGCCAACGTCATGGTATCATATCAATATTACATCAAAATAACAGCACAAGTTCTTTTACCTTGTCAACAATATACCCCCCCCCCCCCAAAAAAAAAAAAAATGCATAGAAGATCATAACACTTGCATGATCCGCCCACGAGACCGACGCTAGGCAAAGAAGGCTCACGAGACCGACTCTAGGCAAAGAAAACACACACGAGACTGACACTAGGCAAAGAAGGCTCACGAGACCGTCATGATGAACAGCGCCATTTATGTCAATTAGAAGTATGTCCATACTTAAATGTTTACAATGTCATTCAATGGATGAAAACGCTTTAAATCGCAGCGACTCAGCTCTGTTTGTGGCTGGTGTTGGTAAAATGATTCCCCTCAAGACGGTACATTTTCATTAAAAAACAGAATAGCTGTTTTCATCATGAATGCATCTTCATTTTCCGAATACTTAACGCTACCTTAACCTTATTCCTTTTCTTTTATTCCCTTTATTCTTTCACCCTGTGCTTTGCCCTACCTACTTCCTGACCCTCTAATTTCTTATTATTCCCTTTATAATGCCCACCCTATTCGGGAGCCCCCCATTTTTCAGCTCGTTACACACACACACACACACACACACACACACACACACACGCACACACACACACACACACATATGTATATATATATATATATATATATACATATATATATATATATATATATATATATATATATACATATACATATATATATATATACATATATATATATATATCTTGGAATTTTCCACGTGTTGGACTTCGAATGTTGTAATTATTAGAAGAAAGAGTCTCAAGTACGCCATGGATCCAACGATTACAAAAAAATTTTATTACAAAATTTTCGGTCTGCCTCAGACCTTCGTCAGTGCAAAGACAATGATGGACAATGATAAACATGAATCATAACAACAATGCTATGCGCGTCATGCGCGTAGTGCGTTGCCCTGGAGCTGCGTTGTCAAGGAGAGCGCTGATACGTATAAGGGTATGGTAGAAAGTGAAATCTCAATGAATACTGAACTCAGACTCAACAAAAGTTTCAAGTGCTTGTTTGAATCATACTATGCTATATATACTCTTTATGAAAATACATTGCTTTATATACGTCCTTGTAATAATAGACTTTAGCGATTCTATTTTTTTCGTAGATAAACTTCGAAGAAAAGACGCATATAAAGCATTGATTACAAATGGAGAAGAAATTAAAAGGAATGAGCTAATAATACAACTAGTTATTAGAGCATCTGTTTACTGTAAAAATAAAAATTGTATATATATATATATATATTATACGGATGATCAAGACATCATATCAAAAAAAAAATAGTGTTCAATACAAATATAATAAAATCTCAACATTAACTCAATTAAAATTTCAATGAAGACTAAACTCAAACTCAACAGTTCCGAGCGTATGTGTATATTATATGCATGCCAATGTATGCATACATTGGCATGCATATAATATACACATACGCTCTCCTTGACAACGCAGCTCCAGGGCAACGCACTACGCGCATGACGCGCATAGCATTGTTGTTATGATTCATGTTTATCATTGTCCATCATTGTCTTTGCACTGACGAAGGTCTGAGGCAGACCGAAAATTTTGTAATAATTTTTTTTTTGTAATCGTTGGATCCATGGCGTACTTGAGACTCTTTCTTTTTATATATATATATATATATATATTCAGGAATTTCACTGGGACGTGAATATGACTGTTTATTTGTCATCCTAAGAGGAGAGCCAGTGATATATCACTAGACTATACAGATGTCCATGCGTGTAGATGGCAGATTGAATGCATTTATGATCATCTATCGTACGTTTCAATGTAATGTTGTGTAATCCCTTTATCATTAGCAGAGCTGGTAATCACTACAAGTTATTTACAAGACATTGTGTGTGTGTGTGTGTGTATGTGTGTGTGTGTGTGTGTGTGTGTGTGTGTGGTCCAATGGTTTAAATCTTTATCACTTTCAGAAACTTCTACGACGGTAATGTGTCACCAAAGCTATTATTGTCTCCCAAGCATTTTGATCTAGGTTTTTCTAGATCTACTTTCATGCACAATTTGATCTATTCCTTCTGTGTATGCACAAATGCACAAACAGTCTTCAATTGAATTAATTTGGTCTTATGGAATCGTGGTTCCGCATAGAATCTCTAAAACTTTACTACTTACACTGTATCAGTCATATCCACGACTTAAAGGGACTGTACAGTACTGGTTGAGGTAAGGGATTCATGTTTTGAAAATTTCTAAGTGAGATAATGAGAAACCTCCTATGAAATTTGAAAGAGCATGTTATTTTAAGAGGGATTCAAAGTTTATTTGATGAAAATTGGTTTTGAAATGGCTGAGATATCCCAAAAAGTGATAATAATAAAAGGCGACAGGCCACAACTTTATTAGGATCTCTTTGTTTCACCTTGTTCTGGGATATCTCAGCCATTTCAAAACCGATTTTAATCAAATAAACTTTTGATACCCTTTAGAATTGCATGCTCTTTGACATCTCATAGAGTGGTTTCTGAAAAGCTAAATCCTCACCTCGACCAGAACTGTACACACCCTTTAAGGTTTAGTTTGATATGAGGATTACGGCTAGTGATACAATCATATTTGAGAGTGATCTCAGTAAAGATGAGTACAAAACACTAGATCTGGAAATTCCAGGAGATTTGGATACATTAAAGATTTTACGCTTCATTACTGCAGATAACCCTAAAATAAGGTATATCGTGAAGATGAGTAGTTCCATCTTCCATGGTGAATGCCGACAAATAATAACTACGAACAGGGAGATGGAAAGAGAGTCCTTTTCGCCTCCTTCTTCAAAAAACACAATTTCATTGTTCTAAAGTTGAGTCAGTCATCTCTTGTGTTTGCCTCATCAATGTAAGTTTAACGCGTAAGAACATCAGTGCCAATCGGCACTCACAGCACATGTGCATAGGATTAAAGGTAGTTCCACGCATATCTTCCTTTGTCAGTTAGCATATCATATATCATCTCATGACTTGCATTTTAGTTATGCCGCAAGTGATATTAGCTTAAATAGGGGAAATGCAAAATAAACAAGTGCGGTTTAAACATAATGTGCATATTCACATGTATGTTTCCTTTGTATGTCTGTGAGAGTCTGAACGTGTGTCTTTTTTTTCATAGTACTTCACCATAAAATTCAACATATACAGTGTATGATTATATATATATATATATATATATATATATATATATATATATATATATATTGTGACGAACTCGCCTTCTCGTCGTGATTTAAGAGGGTGTATTTGACTGTCTGTACAAATGCCTCCGCGAGCCGTGTCAGGATGGCCGAGTAGGCGGGGTTCGTTTTGTTGCAGTTTACAACGATCCCTTTAAGTCATCAAAACTACTAGTCTGTACGCTACCATGTATTATGTTGTGTCAGAAGCAGCTTACCAACACAAGCGGCACACATACCAAGTTCAGCATCACTTAAAGTATGTCACTCCCAAGCGTCACTTTGTAGAGGATGTTAAATTGGTACACTTATTTTGTTACCAACTTTTGTTACCAACTCTTGCTACCAAGTTCTGCTACCAAGATTTGCTACCAAGTTCTGCTACCAAGTTTTGTTACCAACTCAGTCACGCTAACGTGGAACACCTTTCACAACCATATGGTGACACAGGTATCGTTGATGGCACGGGGTAAAGTGCTGTATCGCACCGTTACCAACTTCCTCAGGCAACGACTGGAACTTGGATTGGGCACAGGGCATATGCGACAAGTCACATTACCACTGTTCCCGAAATCCAACGGCGACGACTGGAACTTGGATTGGGCACGGACTATGCGACAAGTCACATTACCAATATGCCCGAAATCCAACGGCTTGCTAGCTGGTCTTCTCAGGAACGATGCTTCCAACTCAGGAACAAGTACCACCACTCTCCAAGCTGTTGTATTGTGGTAGAACTCTCAAGAAGACACAGTGAAGTCAGTAATTCAGGAACACATGTACAGTTTATTACATGTAGAAGTGAACATGAACAACACATTTTAAATTAACATACACGGGCTACTTGTTGCGGACTATGTCATACAACGGCCTCTTTATATGCCTCTCCTCCTATCGCGGAGTGAGGAGGCAATCCCGCACGGCCGAGAATAACGTTAACGAAAATACCCGCAGTAATCATTCAAATTAGTTACAATGTTAACGTTGTTATCAAATTCGTACAACGATTATATATTTCGGCAGTATCTCTTGTACATGGTTACTATAATTCGGCATGTATCATCGGTCTAAACCGGAGTTGGTATTTAAATAATCCAAACTTGCCCATGACAAACAAGTAACCACATATTTAATGATAAATGTTAAAACTCATAATGATGCACTATCAACCACCTTAAAACATTTATCCAACGTTTCGATAGTGTGCCCCTTTCTATACTACCGGCACAATCGATTATGACAAATTATAATCAAACGGTTAAATCGAATTTCGTTACAATATATATATATATATATATATATATATATATATATATACATATATATATATATATATGACTTTGATCATAGGGTTAAAGGGTTACGTGAAAGTTCTTATTTCACAGTTTTCATATTTACCTTGGCCAAGGGAGAACGTTATGCTTTCTTCGGCGAATGTTGGTTTGTTAATTTCTCCGTGTGAAAAATAGCTCAACTAGAAATGTCGCTATGGCGACTGGTATGCCTCCGCCATAATGCATGATTCTCTTAATAGGTCTAGATAGTACATGTGGACAATGTGTGATAACATTTTCACAAAATTGGCAAAGTATTAAAATGACAAGTTTGTCACAAATGTGTTGAATGTTCACCTTCCTTGACCTAGGTTAAATTGGATGAATGTCAATAGGAGAGCATGTATTTGGGATTTAAGGACTTTAACTTGACTTTGACCCATTCATACGTTTATGCATTGAGTAATTTTCAAGGTATAGAGAAAAAGTGCAATTTCTGTATTGAATAGTAAATTGTTACCATTTTCATCTCGCCTTTGATCCTAAAATTCATAAGATGATCACTGTCAGGCAGAACATGCATAAATATGTAGTACGTTTCAAGATAACTTGAGCCACTTCCGAGATATGGAGGAAAAACTTAGTTCAGCACTTTCACTTGATCTTTGACCTTTTGACCTTTGAGGCAAAAACAAAAGAAAAAAAAAAACTTTCCAGAGAATCTCTATTAGGTTATACATGCATACACCAAGTGTTACAAAAAATAATCCTGCTGGCATTGCATAAACATGAAGGAAACAGTAAAATTTTGAAGTGTTGCCCTTGACCTTTGACCCTGACCTTTGACCCCATGAACCCTAAATTCGCTAGATAATCACTGCCAGTCAGTACATGTCTATATAATATGTTCCATGAAGATACCCTGAACAATTTCCAAGGTACAGAGAAAAAAGGTGAAGTTTTAATATTTTTACTTGACCTTTTGACCTTTGACCTTTGACCTCATGACCCAAACTTTCACCAGAGAATCTTAATCGGGTAATACATGTATACACTAAGTTTCCAGAAAATATCTTCAGGCATTGCATGGATATGATGGAAATAGTGAAATTTTATATATTTATCCTTGACCTTTTGACCTTTGACCTTGAACATGTGCACCCAAAAGTTGATAGGCACAACACCTAATACACATACATGCCAAGTTTCATTAGGATACCTCAAAAGGTTTTGATAGTTTCCCTGTCCACAAAATTCATTACGGACGGACGGAAGGACGGATGGACGGACGCTACGACGGACGGACGGACGGACGGACGGACAACCCGAAAACATAATGCCTCCGGCACCACTTCGTGGCGGAGGCACAAAAAGTCGTGAATGGATTTTGATGAAACTTACAAAAAAAGTTTACAATAAATTTTGGTATTGACCCGGGGATTTTTACGGATGTTATGAAGGATTTTCGATATTTTGGCAGGTAGGGTCAATGAACTTCGGAGTTCAAGCTGCGCATTAAAAGTTTGGTGGCCGATCGGGCAGCTAAAACTGAAACTTTATTTCTAGATTTTCTATTATTTCGGGCCGCCAAAATTTTGAATTAAAAGACTTCAGTAGCCCGAACGCCACCAGAGAAAAATTTTAGTATCGAGCCCTGTATATACATAATATGATATGTTTATTTGTCTTTTCTATTCTATTGTCTTTTCGAATCTCCCACTATGCTGGAATCTCTCCCTCACACGGTACCATCACCGCGCAGTCTTACAAAATGACATCATCAGGAAATGATTTCTTTATTCAAACTTTAATATGGATAAAACAGATGTATATAGGTCGGCAAAAGGAATATCATCATAATCATGAAATATGCTAGAAACATTCTCAAAACGTTTGAACATCACATTGTACATTAATGCACTGAATTTGCAGATGTAGTTCGAATATTCTGGTAAACTTCTCTTGTGATCCACTTGCTACTTTGTATTTTCTTTTGTCCGAACTTTGCTTAACACTTCACAGAAAATTCTCCAGTTTTCTAGTTTTGTCATTTGGCTCAATCCACGCCAAATTCGCTGTGACTATCCAACACAATGCACGCAGATGTTACTGCTTTCTTATGTCTTCTTATATCTTTTTCTGTGAATGTAGTACAATTTTGTATTGTTGTGGCATGTGCCGACTTAAAGGGAAATGAAACCCAACTATATACTTGTGGATTGAGCAAATGAGATTGAGAAAACGTCATTTGTGACCCTGCATCACAAAACCGACAAAAAGTCGCCAGACATGGATTTTTAGTAAAGGGCAGATTCTGAAAGAGCACACTCTAAGCTTTAAAATGATGTATAACTCAATTCAAATGGACTTTCCTAACCTATCTAAATACTGGAAAGAAAGCACACACACTCAGGAAAAGTGTGAACTGAGGAAAGAGGCTCTGAAGTAAAAGATCTATTCAAGCGCTTAATCACTACGAAACCATGCTAGCCGTGATGAAAGGGACAAAACACAGGATGTAAACAACTGGAGCAAAAACAATGAAGGGCTTATCAGATTAAGCTGAAATTGAGCATGATCTATTCTGCCCATCATTACTGTCAACCTTCAAAGCAGTAGCTTTATCCTTTCAAAAGTTATTAGACTTGAAAGTAAAGAGTATGGAAAGGATTTCCAGAAAGGAAAAGGGGCATCCAAGACATACCTGGTCACTTTACTCTCCCCCAAACAAGGGTTGCAGAAAAACTGCACAAAACACACTTTCCCATTCATATTATGATCCCAAACTTAGGAATAAAATAGAAGAAGGATAGCTCTTTAAGAAAATATGAAAAACTCAAGATTGACTTGATTGACCCATTTCACCTTTTTTGAGTCCTTATATAAAATCAAGGGGTGCGACTTTTTGTTCGTTTTGTGATGCACGGTCTCATTTAGTGTCGTTCTTTCATTAGAGCTTGGCAACAAGATTTAGCCAAAGGCTGTTTTTCACCAAGTTCGTGCTCCCACAAAACAAACAAAAAAAGAACTAGAAAACAACTAATAACTTCATTACTCACAGTAAACAACTAAAGCAAAATGTAATTAACAATAATATTTACAATGTCATAGTTCCAAACAAAATAAAGCATGAATTCAATCATATACAGCGACTGTAAAAAATGCACTGTCAAGTATGGCAGAAAGATTATTATGGGACATTTTTAGTTATAAGAATTTTTCTAAAACATAATCATTCTGCAGCTCTATTTGTGTTAGTACAAGAGATCGGTTACTTGCATAAGGACCACCTATGTTGAAAGTTCTGTAATTTGTGTCACTCACTAAACATGTTTATATAGACATCCGAATGCATTTGCCATTAAGGTCATTCTTACAAATAAAGTAATTACAAGTAATGTGATATGCACTATAAGAGGAACTTTTATCAAGAGTATTGTGAAACAGCCTCGGGAGGAGTTGTTATTAAAGACGCGGATTGAATATTCTTTTGTGCTTTGAAATTTCCAACCATCACGGTCTTTTGATATGTGGAACAATGGAAGTTGATTTTGCAGTTCCAAGATACCATCCGTTTAAGTAGGGAGTAGGCCAGAATATTCTCTACTATCTCTTCTCATCGTATTTGCTAATAATAAATGATACGTCTTCTTATGGAAAGCGGAGAACAAGGAACGAGATGAAGAAGGTAACCATCACTTCGCCACGAGATGAGCAAAAAATACAACTCTTGCTAGTTATGTCAATGGGCCTAGAACTGGACTTTGGTGCTTCGAGATTCTCACCTTCAGTCTCCGTCCCACACTGCAGGTTTTTCTGCCATAGAGATGCCAGGACAAACTGATTGGTGAAGTTGCTGTCGAGGTAGGCACGCATTTCTTCTGCCGGACTCGTCGGCCGGACGGTCATGACGGTCAGCTGGAAGCGGTATTCGTAGAGTTGTCCCTCGTCAAGAACGCGGCAAGCGTACTTCCCCTCATTGCTAAGTACAATGCCATCGAACATCAAGCTTCCAAACGACCCCATGCGTACGTTGCTTGATGACAGGGAGGTGTTATGGGTGATATTTAAGCTTATTCCACCCGGAATTGACCAAGTGATATCGGTGGGACTGACGAAACTCATTGGACATGACAGAAATAGCGAAGTGCTAGCGCAGAAGGCTATCAACGTTACATTTTGGTCAGCGCAGATTTCCGGCCGGCACCTGAGGCTTTCCGGTCGTGTCAGGAATAGGCTCTGATGTTGAAGGGGCTTTGGAGACGAACAAATCAAGGGTTTAGAAAGATGGGACAACCACATTTGTAAGAGCCGAAGACGACAGTCGCAAATCCAAGGGTTTTCCCCTCCGAAGAAAATCATGTCACGTGAGGCATAACTCAGCATCTTTTCGTCAACGCCCGTGAGATTGTTGCGACGAACATCGAGTGTTTTGATGCGACTAAAAGATGGCAAGGACATCGAAGAGAGAACTTGCAGCTCGTTGTCACTGAGATAAAGAGCTGTCAAATTGGGTAGACGTGAGAACATATCTCCTGGAAGCCATTTGATTCTGTTGTTTGACAGGTCTAACACCTTCAACCAGGAATAAACGCGCTCGGTTAGTAATTGAATTGGTAAACGCACAAATTCATTGTGGGACAAATCCAAGATCCTAAGGTTAGAAGAAGGTATCAAAGGAAAATGACTCGATAATCTATTATTTTTTAGTTCAAATCTTTGAAGATACGCAGGGTTGGAAAGGTGTAGCTGGATTTCTTCTGATATCTCATGAAGTCCAAAGCAATTGTTGAGAAGAACGTAACCAGGGGCTGGATTTCCGTCGAGTGCCTGTATCTGACGGAGGGATAGATCAGTGCTAGACAGATCAAGCCAAGTAGGATTAGCAAGGCCGTGGAATAATTGGTTTGATATATTCATCAAAGGATTAGCAGATACATCCAGGTGCGCTAGTTTGGAACATGCAGAGAATAGACCGGGTGGCAAATAGGTTAACCTATTTTTCCTTAAAGAAAGATGAAGAAGGTTTGATAAGCCTTCAAAGCTATGGCTGGAAAGGCTAGATATTACATTAACAGAAAGGTCGAGAAGGATCAAAGAATGAGCACGTAAAAATATCGC
Organism: Diadema setosum; assembly: GCF_964275005.1. NCBI lineage: Eukaryota > Metazoa > Echinodermata > Echinoidea > Diadematoida > Diadematidae > Diadema > Diadema setosum. Next base: position 22,543,675 of record NC_092705.1, read on the forward strand.
TGGCGTGATAAAGCTCAGCAGATTATTCCCTAACCAGAGAACTCTTAAGGTTGTTGCCACGGTCATGTTCTCCGTCGTTGTGATTGCGTTGCTAGAAAAATTCATCTCTGTCAGCGCTGTGTCCAAACCATATCCCACTGAAGTGAGGCGGTTTCCGTCTACGTGAAGATGAGTTAAAAAAGGCGGCAGTTGAGCTGAGAGTTTTGTGATGGTATTATCTGACAGTATTAAGTATGTGACGTCGCTGAAATGAACGGAAAACATTTCCCAATCTACCTGAGAAATATTGTTGTGCTGCAAGTAAAGGTATGTCAGTTTCGGCAGGTTACAAGAAGGAAGCCTCACTAAATGACAGTGTTGCAGAGACAGTGTTCTTAATTCCGGTAATCCCTCCAGTGGGGCTGATGATGGCAGGTATCGGAAATCATTGCGATTCAAATTCATCCATCGAAGTTTTCTACAACCGAGGTTTGGCATGATCTGAAGTCTGTTTCCCGACAAGTCAAGAGAATTGAGTTTTGGCATATTGTTGAATGCACCTGGATGTATATATCGGATCAAATTATTGGACAAATCAAGCATCTCTATTTGCGGGAAAAGCGCAAACTCGAATATTTCTTGCAGTCCGTTGTGGCTCATGCGAATTGTGGAAACACCAGTGCAATTTTCAAAATGCGTACTATTCCAAACGTGGATGCGGTTGTATCTGAGGTCAAGCGACAAGAGCCTCACAAAGTTATTCAGAAAATAAAGGTTATTCAGTCGATTTTGTGTCAGTACCAAATGGAGCACAGTTTCTTTGCTGTTCGAGTCAAAGACGATCTCTTCAAGAATACCAGCCGTGATGTAGACGGCTTCGATCTTTGTTTGCCCTCTGATTTCAATCGATCGAACGGGGTTTTGTGAAACGTTCAGGATTGATGTATTGAATGTCACGTTTTCGCATATGACCAGTCTACTTATCATATTTTGGTTGAGAATAAGACTTTGAATAAACGATACCCCGAAAGGACAATCAAAATAAACAAGATGATTGTCCGTCAAGATCAAAGACTTGAGGTTATTAAACTTTGTAAAACACTCCTGAGGCACGAATTGGATTTTGTTGGAACGTAGTTTCAAGTCTTGGACCGTTGCCAGGACACACAAGCTGTTGATACTCGTGAGTCTATTATAACTCAGATCTAGCCACTCTAGACTCAACAGCCCGGCAAAGGCATTTTCGTGAATCCGCTCGATTCGATTGTGTTGCAGTTGCAAGATCTTTAGAGCAGTCATAGGTCCGAAATCGGAGATGACAGCGAGGCTATTGACACTAAGGTCCAAGTGAACTATTCCTTGTATGTTAGAGATCTGAGATGGAACAAAAGTTGTGATCAAGTTGCGAGACAGCCAAATGTTCTCTATTAAGACAGGAAATTTTGGCACCTCCCTGATATTGTTTCTTTTTACGTTCAGTGTTATTATCCTTGACACAGCGGGAGAAATCTCCATTTTCCACTCGTTGATCAGGTTCTTACCGATGTTAAGAGCCAAAAGCTTATCCATATTTTCCACAGAGGGGACGGTGGTGAGAAAGTTATCAAATAGTTTTAGAACTGCGAGTAAATTTAAGTGTGCGAATGCTGCATGATGGATTACGCGAATTTCATTAGTCGAAAGGTCGAGCTGTCGCAGCGAGGAGAAGCACGCGAAGTCGTCTGCGTGAACGGCTGGGAGGCGATTCATCTGCAGAGCGATTCGGACAATGTCGCAAGGAATATTCTCTGGCACGGTCCGCAGAGACCGAGATTTGCAGTCGGCCGACAGCAGGAAAATGTTGCAGGGAGATGCCTCAACCGAGCTTGCGTTGGCGAGGCTCCCGAGAATGGCTAAAACGAGAAGCATGTTCAGTAATGTTGATGCCTTCCGCTTTGATAACAAAATTAGGCAACCAACGATTTTCCACGTACCATCAGAAGAAAGTCATCCTTATGGCCAAAGCATCAAGAAGCAAGAAATTCTAGGAGATGATATGAGGTTCTGGCACGTCCGTTTACCAGTACTATACTCTTTGCGTGTCTCCATCGTGGAGGGGAAAATGACCTGGTTTGTCCATACTTGCACAATTCCTGCTCACCCTGCGGATAATTATTTTCACACTGGGTCAGATAATGAGCTGTGTATTTGCCTTTGTATGTAGACTTTTCGCCTTTGGTTTCAAAGGAGTAATCAGTTCTTTTGTGATACGGGCGTCGGTCTACTCCGACGTAATCACGACGTCTTTATGAAAGAAATCATGTCGATTGGTATAGAATTCTTGAGTTGAGGGCGGTTTTTGTCAATCTTCGAAGTGTATTAAAACTCGTTTCTTTTGGTTTGTTTGAAACTGGTCACTACAATTTCAAGTACCGTTTCAAGTCTACTCAGTGGCCGACGAAAGCAATATGTAAAGATTTGATTAGAAACACAGCTCTCACGCTGAAAGCAGTAAATATTATTGCAATGATGCGTCTCAAGGAAAATCGAAATTGGAATAAGTGCAAGCATCATGCATCTGGGATTAAAAGGCCTAATTATGTAGAGTCCAAATTCTAACTTAGGATCCTGACATGGAGGTGAAGAAGATTGACTATAGTTATAAACATTTTGTGCAAGGGCGGATCAAGCTTTTTGCTGTTAAATTTTGGGGGCGCTGTGGCATAGTGGATAAGAATCCCGACTCCTGATCCGAGGACCCGAGTTCAAATCCCGTCCAGCGCTTACATCCCCGAACAAGATGTTTTTACCCACATGTCCCTCTCGACCCAGGTGTATAACTGGGTACCTGGCAATGCTACGGTAATAATAATAGCAGGGCCCTCTGGTAGAGCAGTGACAACACTGAAGAGACTACCCTGGGTAAATAAGACCTTATTATTAATCATTGGGGTGGCCCAATGACAATTCTGTGGGAAAAAAATTCTGCCAAAACATAAATAAAATGGGCTTTACGCTTTTGGCTGCAAAATCTACCAACAAATAGGTGTGATAGCGAATTTTCTATGCACATCATATTGACGCCTCGCAGCCGGGGGTGGGGTGGGGACCTCTAGTAGTTTTGCAATACGGGGGTGTTAGGGGGGTAAAATACTTGGCACTGATAAGGGAACAAATGTGAGCCCTAATATCTTGTGAATCATTTCATTGTGTTTTGTTGGTACGAAAATCTTAATAATGCACGAGGGACTGACACATGAGGGCTCAAGTGCCTCGACGTAACAGTAAAGAATTTTGCTTTTGTGAGCCCTCCTGGTCCATGTGTCACTCCTGTACATCTTAATATGATGAATGATCACTGTCTGTGAACGTCAATGTTATTAACAATTTTTATGCACGGTCCAACGAACAAATGAATAAATAGATGCATGAATGAATCAAAATAGTTTTTCTTTATTATAATAACAATGATGATGAAGACAAATATATTAAGAAGAAAAGCGTGTTGAATCATCGTGCTGCCTGCTATGTTTGTGTATGTGTTAAAACTCGCGTACATGTACAATGTAATACGACACAAACAGGATCGTAAAACATCTTTTGCATTGAGTCAGCAATATCTTCAGTTTCCCTCTGCTACAAATGAATGCAGATGTGGCCTTCGATTGGACGATAATATTGTGTTCTTTGAAATTCAGACAGGTTAGTACACCCACGAGTATTGTTAGTCAAATAATGAAATGAAATGAATTTAAATTCATTTACCAATCTAAAATATCATTTACAAGCATAGTCATGATATTACCGATCACAAAATAATCTAAAGTAAAGACCATTAGTTATTGACACACAAAAAAAGAAGAAAAAGAAACAGTAACAGATAAAAGGCTATATCTGAGACAATGCGCCTGCAACATTGCTCAGTTTTATTTCATAGACAAAGAAAAGCTGAATGTTAAAAGGACAGATTATTAACGTCTCTTAAAAAAAAAAACAGACAATGGATCATAATAGTCATGTTTCTTCAAATAAAAACTAGAAATGTCGCTACAGCGACTGGTTATACCCCCGCCAAACAACATTTCATAAGCTTTGGTCAAAACAACATTTCATAAGCTTTGGTCAAAAAACTGAGGAAGTAGTTAAATCCGCAAGATCTTTCCTTGATCTTCTGCCATTAATATGCAGTCACCATGGCAACGTACTTTCGGGTACTGTCGAAAAATGCGTCTTGCACATCTACAACCAAAGGCACACATCTGTACCAAGTTTCATGGAAATTGGGCTAAAACTGAGGAAGTAGTTTGCAACACAAAATTTTCCATCATTTTGGCTCATAATATGTGAGCTGTTACCATGGCAACATACTTTTTGTCACTGTCAAGAAATGTGTCATGCTGACCTATATCCTAAGACAAACATTCAATATGAATTCCATGAGAATTGGAAGAACACTGATGAAGCAGTTTTGCCATGAAGCATTTTGCCCTATATTTTGCCAATAACATGCCGTTACCATGGCAACGCACTTTTTGCCACTGCGGAAATATGTGTCTTGCACATTAACATATTCAGATGAACATCTCTACCTAATTTCATAAAAATTGATCAAAAAATGTGGGAGGAGTTCGCGACGCAAGATTTGTACCCATTTTTGCCCATAATATGCCGTTACCATGGCAACGTACTTTTAAGTACTGTCAAAAAATACGTCTTGCACATCTACAACCCAAGGCACACATCTGTGCCAAGTTTTATGGGAATCGGTTGAAAACTGAGGAAGTAGTTCGCGACGCAAGATTTGCAACGGACCGACCACCCGACCGCCCGACCGCCCGCCCGACCGCACGACCGTCCGCTGATTCCTATATACCCCCTTCAAACTTCGTTTGGCGGGGGTATAAAAAACAGACAAGGGATCATAATAGTCATGTTTCTTCAAATAATGGCAAGCAAGACGAAGTCAAGAATTTATAAAACCAAATACATCTCTTTAACAATACGGCAGCTAATATTGTATAAGCTGTTATCTTCCCAAGAAATGCAATTTTTTTCAAAATTTACTAATCATGGACTGCAATTTTTCCACCACACACACACACACACACACACACACACACACATATACACAAATGTCGCTTTAAACTAAAATGATAAACACCGTAGCCTCTATCATATTGCCAAACAACTTCTCGCGAAAGTGGTGAACTCTTCAGCTGCGAAAAAGATCTCTTGGCCTACGCGAAAATGACAGGTTATACATGGTCACTCCCCGGCATGAGATCATCACTAATTGCTGTATTGCTTTGCAAAGCCTGATTAATTTGATGCGACAGACTTCTACTTTTGAAATTAAAAACAACTGTCCCTTTACAGCTCATTAGTTTATACATTTGGTGCTTCATAACCACCATTATGAGTACTTTTAGGCCATTCCAAAGGAAAAAAAAAATAGCAGCTAAAACGTAGCCCCTTTGGTCAAAATAAATTAAACCTTGAGGCCTTATAGGACGCCTGATTGGTTTCATGCGGGATATTTCTCCATTAAGAAAGCATTAATACAATGTATATAGAAAGGCGAAGATTAAAAACAAAAAATAGACATGGTAGATACTAATCATGCTAATTGGAAACCAGGCCGGACGCCTTGTGAAGTGCCGGAATCATGGCTTCTTATAGGCGTTGGCACAGAATTATGAATAAAAGGGGGACCTTTTCAAAACACAATAAATTATTATCTTTAATGAAATCGCATTCATGGACAAGGATTTATGAACGGAATGGAGAAAGATGGAACAAAATGAAGATGAAGAAAAGAAGGGTAATATTCTCTAACATTCATAAACATAAATAGGACGAATGCAAAATAAGAACCAAAGAAACGTTATTGTAAAATTATCACACTCACAATCACACACACCAATATACATACGCTGTATAATGGTATACTGTATACAATATCAAATAATAAAATTTTGTAGATATTTTTCCTATGAGCATTATACATGGGGCCTAGTTAACTAACCTTTATTCCTTCTATCAAACTCCAACTCGATCAATACTAATTTTTGATCTAAAGTGGTGGAAATAAAAACTAGAATTATCACTGAAGGTGATTAATACCCCGCCCCTAGTGTTGCTTTATAGTATGTGATGTCATGAGGGCAATGATGTTAATGCCAAGTTTGTGCACTTGTCGAATTGGAAACAGAATACTTTTAGTTTACTGTACAATTACAGAGTTGACACCGAGTATAAAACTTACAGCAAATGGAAACATGCTTTCCCCCAGCATCACTACACTTAAAGACCATCATACACACCAAATTTGGCCTTCATAGCTTGAATGGTTTATTTTGATACAAAAATGAGTGGTTACCATGGCAACACATTTTCCTTAAACTAACACATTGGTGTCTTGCAAAACTACACTTCTAGATCATGATACATACTAAATTTGACTTTAATTGCTTGAATGATGGAAAAGTTATTCGATCTGCAAGGTTTTGGTAAAATTGTGGTTACCATGGCAACGGTTTGAATGACAAACACAAAAATTATGTGTTCCACATCTATACCTCAGGGCCATAATGCCTACCAAATTTGGTTTCAATTGCTTGAAAACTGTGGAAGAAGTTCACTCCACAGGATTTTAAAAAAAAATGCGGTTACCATGGCAACACATTGCCGGATACAAATACAATACTTGAGGACATTTTGCAAAACTACACTTAAAGAGCATCATACACACCAAATGTCACCTTCATAGATTAAACGATTCAATTTGATACAAAAATGAGTGGTTACCATAGCAACACATTTTTCTAATAACACATTGGTGTCTTGCATAACTACACCTCCCGATCATCATACATACTAAATTTGACCTTTAATAATTGCTTGAATGAGTTGGAAGTTATTCAATCTACAAGGTTTTGGTAAAATTATGGTTACCATGGAAACGCTTCGTCTGACAAACAAAAAAATTATGCGTTCCACATCTATGCCTCATGGCCATAATGCCTACCAAATTTAATTTCAATTGCTTCAAAACTGTGGAAGTTGTTCACTCCACAAGATTTCGAAGAAAACATGCGGTTACCATGGCAACGCTTTGTCAAGTACAAACACAAAGAGTGTCTTGCATAACTACACCTATAGATCATCAAAAATATCAGTTTTGAAACTGATTGCTCAAATACTATTCAATCCACAAGGTTTTGGTAAAATTATGGTTACCATGGCAACGTATTGTCCGACAAAAAACAAAAACAAAACATGTCCTGCACATCTATACCTCAATATCATCATTTACCATAAGTTTCACTTAAATTGCTTCAAAACTGTAGGAGGAGTTCGCGACGCAAGATTTTGCAACAGACCGACCGACCGACTGACTGACCGACCGCCCGATCGACCGACCGCCCGACCAACATCACGGTGATTCCTAAATACCCCCTTCACACTCTTAATGTGTGGCGGGGGTATAATCATTCATTTTATCTTACTGAGTGATTACATTTTTTTTTTTTTTTGTGGGGGGGGGGGGGGTAATTGTAATTTTTCTTTGAACAACGCGGTTTGTTTTTTCCATTCTTCTCTCTGCTACCACCACTAGGAAAGCAAATGAAAACATGATTTCTTTTCAGTCATTTTTATAGAAAATATCCTTCGAGACTTCATAGGAAAGTTAGTCTTACCGGTCTGCGTAAAAATTGATGAAAACAACAGTTTCGGTCAATATTTAGCAATTACTTATCTGTTTGGGTGATGTGCATGTGTGCATGTGTGTGTGTGTGTGTGTGTGTGTGTGTGTATGTGTGTGTATGTGTTTGTGGCACATATACACACACTATAGCTTTTGACCACACGAGAAGAAGAATCAAAGGTTATGGGACAAACACCGTACTAGGGTTTTCTGTAGCTCTGTCGGTAGAGCATCGGTCTAGCAATCCTGACTCTCGGGTTCGTATCCAGATGAAAATTCATTTCCTTTGATCAAAGTTTTCACTATTTTTATCATTTCTTTCTGGTCAATTTTCCCTTTCTTTGTTTCATAATATATATGTATATATATATATATATATATATATATATATAATTGTCTGTTTAATTCTATTGTCTTTCAAATCTCCCACTATGCTGGATTCTCGGTGTCACACGAAACCATTAACCGTGCAATCTCACAAAATGACATTACCAGAAAAAGATGTATGTAATCGAACTTTAATATGAAGAAAAAAGATGCATATAGGTCGACATAAGAAGCGCAATCATGACCATGAAATATTCCATAAACATTCTTTGAACGTTTGGACTTCAATCAGTACAATATTATAATGCGCTGACTTTGCATGCGTAGTTCCAATATTCTGGTAAACGATTCTTGTGTTTATATTCTTACTGTAAGCATTTTCTTTTGCTCGAACTTTGCTTAACACTTCACACACAAATTTCTCCAGTTGGGTAGTTTTGTCATCTGCTTCAATCCATGCCAGATATTGTTGGCGTTTCACCAAAAATCGCTGTGACTCTCCTACACAACACACGCTGACATTATCGACTGCTTTCTAATGTCTCGATCAACTGCACCACCTTCTTCCGTGAATTCGGTACATTTTTGCATTGTGGTGACATGTGCCGATTTAAAGGGAAATGAAAACCAACTGTACATTCGTGGGTTGAGTGAATGCAGCAATAATATATGTACAGCACATCGATAATATTCCAGTGCTTTCCTGAAAGAAGGTGAGTCAAGTGCTCTGTCATAAATGGTAGAAGAGCGCAAATGCATACTGAATTTTCTTCATTATTTTCTTTATAATTATCGTTGTCCACGTGTGACGTCAGAAAACGTAGTATTCTAATCCACCGCTCATTTACTTTTTCTACTTATACAGTTTATTACTGAATTCCCTCAATCCACATGTATATTTGGGCTTCATTCTCCTTCAAGCAGAAGATCAAATTTCAAACAAATTACAACTAGAATGATAACTAACCATGGTTTAATACCGAAATTTCTGTAGTAGTCTGCTAAGAGTTTGTCGCTTTGTCAATCCTACGATTTTAAACATTCCTTGCTAAATTGCATATATTCAATGTAGTTACTGATGACCATTGATTCCGATGTTGTTCATTATGATCATCGTAAACTATTGCTGATTCTTGACCGAATGTCTTTATGTCATATTAAGACGGATTCGAATGCATATTAGCATTTGATATAATACAAATTCACATCTTTTTGGCAAATCTCAGACAGATGTTATTGAGAAATCAAAAGCTTTAAAGTATTTTATTCTGATCAGCTGTACTCAAGTTTCTTGAGGCAAATGATCTAAATATCGAAAACAAGATAACCAGATAAGAACTGAAGATAGAAAGGCGAACACCAATCACTGTTCAATAGCATGCAGCTCAATTCTGAACCCTCTGTGGCGGCTGGAAGTTCCTTCGTGATAGTGGTAAGTGACAGTCACCTCATTAGTCTTCGAGTAGATCTTCTGTGGATGATCGTTAAAGTAGAAAAGAGCTAGAATTCTCTGGCGGTCCTCAGCATTACTGCCGTCTGTGATGGCAATCACGGCAAACTGTTCGATGTCGAAATCGTCTACGAAGGCCACGATGACCTGTCCAGACCCTGCAGCGATGTGGTACTCGGCGTATTCAATCCCGCTGTAGACTTTCTGCGGGGCAGCCCACGGCGAGGTGATATTGACCGGGTTTTGAGGGTCGATCTCGAAAGAAACTGTAATCACACGTGTGGAACAAGTATCTTGGCAAAAGTAAAGCGTAGTGTTGCGGTTCGGTAACCTGTCTGTAGTCTTACGTGAGAGACTGCATGGGTTCGAATCCCGATCAGCGAGTACATCTGTTGACAATTTTTTTTTCTCCATATTACCTCTCCTTACCAGGAGTGTAAGTAGATACGTTGCAAGGGTTACAGTCTGTTATTCCGAAGGTAAGTTAATCCTTAATGAACCTTAAACCTTAAATGAAATTAGGTTCATTATTTAAAACGTTCGTTATTCCGAATGTTTGTTATATTAATCCCACAAGGAAATAGGGTTCGTAATTCCGAAAGTTCGTCAGTACCCATCGTCTTTACATTAATTTTCGGATAAACGATCCTTTGGAATAACCACACTTATTTCTTGTAATTGTGTTTCGCAAAACAAATTTTTGGAATAACGAACCTCATTTCATTTTCGGAGTAACAAACCTTCGGAATAACGAACATCACCTCTTGCATAAAGGTCCTGGTAATATTAGTAGCATGGAAGAAGAACTACATTGTACACTATAGTGAAAGAATCTACTGTGGATAGAGAAAATGAACACATTACACTGTTGGTAGATTCGAGTTAATAGCTCGGGGCAGACATTCTTTTGATGACTTAATTATCGCATTGAAATCTATAACCATCAGTTAAAAGTTCTTATATTGCATGATATCAAGACTTTAAAAACTACAACATTAATGCTTACATGCCATCTCAAGCATTAAAGGACTGTTTTTCGTAAAAACAAAAACAATCATTCATATCCAACCCGTACGTGCAATAGTATTCATCTGTACGATTGTGTGCTCTCCCTAACCATCGGAACAATTTACATCTTTTAAACAAAAAAAAAAAAAAATGATGGCAGATCAACATTGTCCTTGAATAAATGCAATACGGTGTAGCATTGACAAATACTACAGATTTTCATAGTTGTGTTAATTCATTTCCCCTAAAAATATACTTATCAACGTGAAATCAAGCCTGGCTATTCAGAACCCCCCCCCCCCCCACGCTTGTACTGATATACAGAGAGAATGTGTATCAATGAAATGATATTTCTCAAGAAGTATAACCATAACCTCCCATCCCCATATAACCCAATAATGGAAGATCAAATTAAGAGAGATCGAAGCTTACAGGTATTTGTGTCATCACCACACCCAATCTCGTCCTCTTTCCCGCCAAGACACTCGTAGAAGAAATTACAGACAGCCAAAGTAGGCAAACACATACCAGAATCGCACTGAAAATCGGTGTTGGCACACGTGCCTATGTAATGAAGTGAAAAAGATTTCAACCGTTTCATTATCAGCTTCATTGAATGTTTCTCTGAAACCGAGAAACGACACTACAATATGTATTAACAGCATCTAGATTTGAAAAATTCATAGTGTTGAAGAAAATTTGTACAAAACTAACACATATTCAGATGGAATTTCGAAACAAAACACAGTGGTTTATCAGTCTGGTTTAAAAAAAAAATATAACATTGGACCGAATCATGCACGGTGAAGTGTGGAACGAACACAAGCAAGTCTAGATCATTGCAACTGAAAATCAAAATTGACATAATTATAATTCAAGAAAAAGACCGAAAGGAAATCTTTCCAGTTTCCTAGTGAAAAATGAACCTCTTTGATTTCAAACTTTCCAAATCGATTACATTGTCGATCGCATGCGGGTACAGATTTTTGCGATATACTTACAGTTTGTTTCGTCATCTAGAAGCGGGCAGTCTGGATATTTGTTACATATGCGTTCATCATGGTAACTATAACCAGAACCGCTGCATTGGTAGGAAGTGTCTTTGTTCCACGCATCTGATTAACAGTAGAATAGAAGGAAAGAGATTGCCTATATATATATATATTTTTTTTTTTATTTAGCCCCATGAATTATACTAAAGACAATGACTAACATTATTTTCCTGTTGGAAAATGTTAGATGCGCAATCCACCAAGATACTTCGGTCTCCACTTTTGCTCAAAAGAAGGAAGCAATCAAAACATTGCTATTAATCGTTATTTATAGAGGCTAAGGAACAAGAGTAAATTAGTATTTGCTATCGACGGGATTTACCATACCCAGTTTTCCCTAAAACACAGGGTTTGTGGAAGCCATACGGGGAAACGATGAATGATGACAGTGGTTAATTCACATAACAGTTAACCCTACATGAGATCGGCCTTTTGGCAGTATGTAGCTACAACACTATTTTTAGTGCGAATCGACATCTAAAGTCCACAGCACATTGCACATCATACCACAGACTCGCAGGCTGGGCTAGACTAAGTGCATCCCCCTCGGAGTGGCAGAGAATGGGAGGTGGATCCAGTGGCGTATCTAGGGAAAACGGCGCCCGGGGCAAGCACGAAAATTGCGCCCCTAATTTCTGAAAAAGTGTTCAACCCCAACCCCATCCCGGTGGGGACTTTAAACAAAGTCCACATGATGCTTTTTCAAGCACTTAAAAGGGATCTTTTGAGGGTGATTTAAATGTAATGAATTTTGATAGATTTTGGCGAGCGAGCGCAGCGAGCGAGCCGAACATTTTTGTATTTCAGCTTACAAAACATGGAATTCTTGTCATTTTTTGCTTACCAAATCTTACAATTCTAATCAAGATATAGTGACAGCCTTATAGATATCGAATTATACCAAAAAAACTGAGGACTTTAAAAAATACTCTAAATTAGTGCGCGCGAGTGAGCTGAAATTTGTGTCCTCGTCATCATCACGAATTGTTCTTATCTTTTTTTTATATAAATTTTGGCGAGCGAGCGCAGCGAGCGAGCCGAAAATTTTTGTATTTCAGCTTACAAAACATGGAATTCTTGTCATTTTTTTTGCTCATTGAATCTCACAATTATAGTGACGACCTTATAGATAACGATTTATACCAACAAACTGAGGACTTGAAAAAATACTCTAAATTAGTACGAGCGAGTGAGCCGAAATTTGTATATTTCCGCGTCATCATTATACCCCCGCCAAACGAAGTTTGAAGGGGGTATATAGGAATCAGCGGACGGTCGGGCGGTCGGGCGGTCGGTCGGGCGGTCGGTCGGGCGGTCGGGCGGTCGGGCGGTCGGTCCGTTGCAAATCTTGCGTCGCGAACTACTTCCTCAGTTTTCAACCGATTCCCATAAAACTTGGCACAGATGTGTGCCTTGGGTTGTAGATGTGCAAGACGTATTTTTTGACAGTACCCAAAAGTACGTTGCCATGGTAACGGCATATTATGGGCAAAAATGGGTACAAATCTTGCGTCGCGAACTCCTCCCACAGTTTTTGATCAATTTTTATGAAATTAGGTACAGATGTTCATCTGAATATGTTAATGTGCAAGACACATATTTCCGCAGTGGCAAAAAGTGCGTTGCCATGGTAACGGCATGTTATTGGTAAAATATAGGGCAAAATGCTTCATGGCAAAACTGCTTCATCAGTGTTCTTCCAATTCTCATGGAATACATATTGAATGTTTGTCTTAGGATGTAGGTCAGCATGACACATTTCTTGACAGTGACAAAAAGTATGTTGCCATGGTAACAGCTCACATATTATGAGCCAAAATGATGGAAAATTTTGTGTTGCAAACTACTTCCTCAGTTTTTGCCCAATTTCCGTGAAACTTGGTACAGATGTGTGCCTTTGGTTGTAGATGTGCAAGACGCATTTTTCGACAGTACCCGAAAGTACGCTGCCATGGTAACGGCATATTAATGGCAGAAGATCAAGGAAAGATCTTGCGGATTTAACTACTTCCTCAGTTTTTTGACCAAAGCTTATGAAATGTTGTTTTGACCAAAGCTTATGAAATGTTGTTTGGCGGGGGTATAACCAGTCGCTGTAGCGACATTTCTAGTTACGTTTTGTTCTTATCTTGTTTGATTTGTTGTTTTTTTTGTGCCCCCCCCCCCTATGTTCGAAACCGTTGACGTCCTCTTTTGATCCAATTGGCGATCGCTTCAGAACGAATGAAATTGCAGCCGCTGCTCCGTGAAACATTTTGCCTGCTAAATATAAAATGACACGTGTGAACACAATAGAGACTGTCATTTTGTCACCATCACGTTTTGTTCTTACCTTCTTTTTTATATAAATTTTGGCGAGCGAGCGCAGCGAGCGAGCCGAAAATTTTTGTATTTCAGCTCACAGAACATGGAATTTTTGTGTAAACACAATAAACATTGTCATTTGTCCGCGTCATCATCATGTTTTGTTTTTTATCTGTTTTGATTTGGTTTCTGCCCCCCCCACCATTCTCCATCCCCCTTCCGGGCGAGTTTTTTTTGTTTTCTTCTTCTTCTTCTTCTTTTTCTTCTTCTTTTCTTTTTTTCTTCTTCTTCTTCGTTTTTTCCTTTTTTTTTCCTTCTTCTTCTTCGTTTTTTTTTGCGCCCCCAAGAAGTGGCGCCCGGGGCACGTGCCCCCCTTGCCCCCCCCCTAGATACGCCACTGGGTGGATCGAACACCTTGGCCCGCATTCACGAATGGGGTACAGTATTGTCCATGGTTAAACCATGGACAAAGACCATGGGGCTCCAAGTGTCGCACGGAATAATTTATTATGAAATCAGACGTTTTGTTAAGAAAAATATTCCTCGACGAAATGTTGTCATTTTGTTATAAAATAATCATTTCATCGACGAAATGACTGATTTCGTAACGAAATGTTCCATGCGACACTTTATAGCCATATTGGCGCTCGATGGTCTTTGTCCATGGTTTAAACCATGGACAAGATTATAGGACCCTACCACCTTCTTGAATTCGGACCCTTCAGTCCAGGGCTGATTAATACAGATTCAAATGGATGCTCATAGCGAATACATCATTTATACATCAATTTTTGTTCATTTAGTGGGAGTGTTTTCGGTTGTTTATTTGAGTTGAATATTGCTGTATATATTTTACTTCTTTTTATGTTCTTTCTCTAGGCCTTTTGATCCTTTTGTATAATGATTTCGAATTGCACTTATTGTGCTCAACTGAGTAATACTTTTTCTTTATGTAAAAACTGCATGAAACGTCTTTATTTTACTGATATCAGAAATTATTGTTGTTGTAATGTATGTACAATTGTGAAAATGAGAATGACTATGTTATTTTGAGCAATAAAATCTGGAAATAAAAAAAAAAATCAATGACACTACTCAGACAACACAAACTGATCATTTGTTGTACACGTTATTGAAAATGAATAATAATGAAGTAAAATGAAATAAATTGCGCATGAGTGTAATATAGTTATATTTGTCATGCACTATAACAAAATCAATGCGCGTCACGTGGTATCAATCTGGCCAATCACAAATCTTGCTATTTATAGCACTATTTACTATAATCGGGTATTGCGGAGTTAATCTAGGAGTATAATGTGGGATTTGCTTTAGTGAATATCAGCCCAATAACTTCTTGAAAATAGAAATGACAATGTCCTTCTAATAACAATCATTATAAGAAATGATTACAACACCACCCGTAAGAAACAGCAAAATTGTTGAAGAAGACAGGCTTCCTTTAAACAATACTTGCCGTTTGTACAATTTCTCTCGTCATCCCCCAGAGGGCACTCTTCATATCCGTCGCAAACCTGCCATTGGCTAAGACAAACGGCGGGGTTCCCCGCCGTATGTGTACCGTTACAGTAGTACAAGCTCGGATGACATGCTGGCAGTTCGCTGTCTGTATTGGAAGGAACAGTAGTTTGGAATATACATAAGTTCATTTGTTTTTGATTTTTGTATTTCAAACGGTGAGTGACTGAAATATAGGAATGTTGAATGCAGGTACCACCACAAAAAAAAAAAAAAAAAAAAAAAAAAAAAAATTGACTGCTTATTGAGTTTGTGGCTTTTGTGAAAAAAGCAACAATAACATTTGATGAGGGTTTGATGAGGGTCACTACAAGTGGGTTAATTTCTGTGCCTCAGTCGTGATTTTGTTTCAATGTTGCATGTCAGGACTCAGTCTATTCACATCTTTTCTATGCTATTTTACATCCACAAGCATAGAAAATATTCACAATGTATGTAAACAAGTTTGTTCAAAGATGAAGTGCGCTGCAATTACTTTCGTCAGTTCGGGGTCAAAGCCCAATGGATACTTTGTTACTTGTACTATATAAACAGTCTGGTCGAAGCAATTTTTATGTAGTCTATTAGTTCATTCTCTATATTGATTTGTGTACTGGAATAATTTTAGTTAATCAAGGTAATTATATCGGTTCTCCTATTAATTCGGGACACACAGTTTTACAAGCGTTATAGCTTTTTATGTAGGCCCCATTCTGCCAATGCCTTATGACACCTTTGTATCATGATATGACCAATAACTTGTGTTCAGTATGTTCTCTTTTTTATTCTCTTCAATCATAAGACATGGTTGTATTCATTTTGTATTCTTGCTTGTTGTGTTACTGTCAATGTTCTTGTAATTTCTTTGAGAAAGTATTATGAAAATAAATTGAACTGAATGAACGGAAGGGAACTTCTCTTGATACCTCCCCCCCCCCCCACAAAAGACACATCATACAAAACACAAGACAATGAGCTGTACGCAAAGAGACTTACCCCCAAAGGGAAGGGCAGTTACTGCGAGGAAGAAACCAGAAGAGCCCCCATATCTCCCACCGACGAATTGCACTGCCAACTCGTTCCCATGACTACGGAGCACAATCTCGCCAGGCGGTAATCTCGAAAGCAACTCGTTGTTCCTGAAGTCTGAGAGGTTGCCGTTGTAATGGAGAATGACTGACGCAAACCTGGACAAATCGAAGTGGAGAAAGTCCAGTCGAAACGCACTTTCAGGTGGCCCCTGGAATTTCCACGCCATCCAGCTTTCAGCAGCGTACGGTTTCGGCCAATCAGGAGAAGTGATGTTAACGGACTGGTAAAGTCCGAGTTCAATAAACTCTGTGAAAAGGGTTCACCAAGGTAAAAAGAGACACAGAAGCAGAAAAAAAATTCATCATTGAAGGTCAGTAGCATCATTTTACTTAAACCTTCTGTTCTCATTCTTTGTTAAGTTTCATTAATTCTATTTCAGTTCTATTTTCCTCTCCTATATCATTGTCTTGGTCTTTCAGATTTTGAACTGGTTTGATTTAGGAGATCTATCTGTTACTCGTCAGTGCCTTGGAAGCCGTCTTTAAAGGGATCATAATTTTGTATAGTTTTGGTTGAGACATAATTTCTGGTTTCTTAAATTTTGGTTGAGACAGTGAGAAACTTCTTATGAAATATGAAAGAGAATATAATTCCAAGAGGGATTTAACGTTTATATGATAAAAAAAAAAATGGTGTTGAAACGGCTGAGATATCTAAAAACAGAGTAATCCTAAGAAAAGGTCGGACCCACCTTTTATTAATATCGCTTTGTTTTACTTTCTTTTTTCAGTGTCTCAGCCATTCCAAAACTGATTTTCATTTAATAAACTTTGAATTTCTCTTAGAATGGTATGTTCTGTATTATTTCATAAGTGGTTTCTTGGTATCTCACAAAAAGTTAAAAGCCCTATTCTCATCCTCCACTAATACCATCCCTTTAAGTTACGGGTGTATCTACGTAATCTAAAGTTTATGCAACGAAAATATGTCGCACGGATTCAGATATTTATAAGTGAGAATCAGGGTATCATAAATTAACATAAAAATTAGTCAACATATATTTGCATTCCATATGCCCTTTAATTCTGCAGTATGAACACGAATAGAATCGTTTCAGTGGGTGCGCCAATACTTATATTAATTGTATTTTCCTTTGACTTTATGTATGGTGGGGAGTTTGCTATTTCTTTTTTATCTTCACATAAGAAAGTTTGACTTCGAAATTACTTGACAGCAAATCCTATCTGGATTCTGTGAATGCAAAAAAAAAAAGACCCCCCTAAAATATATATCATTAGTCAGAATACATCTGCATCGGTGAATTCTTGGGAAGATCTGAAAATATTTTTTCTATTTTTTTTTTCAGCATTCAATTATTCCACATAATGTATTTGGGTTAAATTATCATCTAAATGAATGATATAGTTTTGTTTGAGGTGGGGATTTAAATTTTAACTTTTTTTTGCAAGATAAGTAGAAAACAAATTATAAAATATTAAGATCAAAGATCATATAATTCTGTTTATTTGAAACAAATCGGTTTTAAAACGACTGAGATATCCAAAACCAAAGCAAAACAAAGTGGTGCTGGTAAATGATAGGTTCCACCTCTTATCAGGACCTCTTCGTTTTTTAATGTCAGCCATTTCAAAACCTATTTTCGTGAATAAACTTTTAATTCCTTAGCCTTGTATACTCTTTGATATTTATCAAAAGCTTTATCATTAACTCACAAAAAGGATGGAAACCTGAAGCTTGATCATAACCAATAGTATATCATCCCTCTAATGATTCACTTAAACAGACCTATAAACTGCAGTTATTTTCCTGCGAATGACATTTCTGTATTATTTCAATTACCGTAGAAGCATCTCTCAAGTATAGGTGTAGAACACCAATTATTATTGGTAGTATACAATCTTGTGTACAAGTCAGTTTCAACTTTACCTTTTGAAAGGATATAGGATAAGCATTATATATATATATATATATATATATATATATATATGTATTTTTTTTTTCCGTTAAAGAGACTCACCTGTAGCCGTGCCGTGGTAAGTCGAGCAGTTCATCTCGTCGGCCATCCCGGGGCAGTCCCGCCGTCCGTTACACCGGGCGTAGAAGATCGATTTGCACGACCCATCGTCACAAGTTAGCTCAGTGTTCAGATTGCATGACTTACCTGCGTCAAGAAAAGTTTGAAACTACATGAATATTGTGAGGGTATGATATCATCAATTCGCTCGTCTGAATATTCCTCAGGAATATAGTCAAGAGATGTTTTCCGAAAAATGTGGAATTTCAAGATGCCATAATCATTCTTATTTCTTATCCGAGTTTTGTCATTTTATGGATCATTTCCTTAGGGAATATTGTTCTCTTTCTTTTGATTTTTTTTTTTTTTTGGGGGGGGGGGGGGAGTGGATTTCTTCATTCAGAGATATCCAGATAATATATAGATTAGTGCACTCACCACATTGTTCTGGGGATTCATCAGAACCGTCATAGCAATCAGACACGTGATCGCAGACTCTACCACGGTGAAGACATGAGCCATGGTCGCATGAAAAGTGCGTGGATGGACACGAGTCTGGTGGATACGCAGTGAGAACATCAAGAATAAGATACAATAAATACTGAGTATTACCATTCAGATTGTTCTTTGTTATCATCGTCATCTCCTTCATGACGATTTTGTTGTCCGATTGAAATTATCATTGCCATTATTTCATGCATTCCTTTTTCTTCATCATTTCCGAAAAAAAAATAGGGATATCATTGCAGATGTCAAATTGATGACAGTCCGGTATTTCATGGAATTTATAGAAACGCATCTTGCTTCATCAAAGACTGTCCGAAATGATTTTTTTTTTTTTTTTTTGGGGGGGGGGGGTTTGCTAAACAAGGCAAGTGCAAGATTGTGTCTCGCCCATTCGCGTACAAGGAATTAATATTTTTTTATAACTCCCAGAAGTTAATTGACCTGCTTATGACCTTTGACCTTGTGGTGACCTTCAACACCCCAAGGGACATTTACCATCCAAATTTGGTCACAAACGGACAAAGGGATCAAAAGTAATGAGCCATAATCGAAACGTGCCATAAAAAACATAACATTGGGCCCTAAAAATTTGTTGACCCCTTTCTGTGACCTTTGACCTTGTGATGACCTTTAACTCCCCAAGGGACATCTACCATCCAAGTTTGGTCACAAACGGACATACGGATCAAAAGTTATGAGCCACAATCAAAACGCACCCTAAAAACTTAACATTGGGCCCTAAAAGTTCGCTGACCCGTCTGTGACCTTTGACCTTGTGGTTACCTTCAACTTCCTAAGAGACATCTACCATCACCCAAGTTTGACTGCCATTGTAGCAACATGTGCTGAGTTACGTGTGATAAGAGAGTCTTGCAAGTAAACTTTAACGTATGACCTCAAATGACCTTTGACCTTATCATGTGACCTCTTACGGCACCATAACATGAAGGTACCCCCAGTGCATCCATCACCCAAGTTTGATTGCCATTGTAGCAACATGTGTCGAGTTACGTGTGACTGAAGAGAGTCTTGCAGGTAAACTTTAACGTATGACCTCAAATGACCTTTGACCTTATCCTGTGACCTCCAACGGCACCATAACATGAAGGTACCCCCAGTGCATCTATGACCCAAGTTAGGTTGTGATCCAAGCAACTTATGTGAAGTTATTTGTCAAAAGAGAGTCTTGCAGGTAAACTTTACATAGAAAAGAGAGTCTTGCACATACTCTTTAATATATGACCTCAAATGACCTTTGACATCATCACATGACCTCCGACAACACTATAACATGAAGATACCCCTAGTGCTTCTATCCAGTGGCGTATCTAGGGGGGGGGGGGGGGCAAGGGGGGCACGTGCCCCGGGCGCCACTTCTTGGGGGCGCAAAAAAAAACGAAGAAGAAGAAGGAAAAAAAAAGGAAAAACGAAGAAGAAGAAGAAAAAAAGAAAAGAAGAAGAAAAAGAAGAAGAAGAAGAAGAAAACAAAAAAAAACTCGCCCGGAAGGGGGATGGAGAATGGTGGGGGGGGGGGCAGAAAACCAAATCAAACAAGATAAAAACAAAACATGATGATGACGCGGACAAAATGACAATGTTTATTGTGTTTACACAAAAATTCCATGTTCTGTGAGCTGAAATACAAAAATTTTCGGCTCGCTCGCTGCGCTCGCTCGCCAAAATTTATATAAAAAAGAAGGTAAGAACAAAACGTGATGGTGACAAAATGACAGTCTCTATTGTGTTCACACGTGTCATTTTATATTTAGCAGGCAAAATGTTTCACGGAGCAGCGGCTGCAATTTCATTCGTTCTGAAGCGATCGCCAATTGGATCAAAAGAGGACGTCAACGGTTTCGAACATAGGGGGGGGGGGGCACAAAAAAAAAACAACAAATCAAACAAGATAAGAACAAAACGTAACTAGAAATGTCGCTACAGCGACTGGTTATACCCCCGCCAAACAACATTTCATAAGCTTTGGTCAAAACAACATTTCATAAGCTTTGGTCAAAAAACTGAGGAAGTAGTTAAATCCGCAAGATCTTTCCTTGATCTTCTGCCATTAATATGCCGTTACCATGGCAGCGTACTTTCGGGTACTGTCGAAAAATGCGTCTTGCACATCTACAACCAAAGGCACACATCTGTACCAAGTTTCACGGAAATTGGGCAAAAACTGAGGAAGTAGTTTGCAACACAAAATTTTCCATCATTTTGGCTCATAATATGTGAGCTGTTACCATGGCAACATACTTTTTGTCACTGTCAAGAAATGTGTCATGCTGACCTACATCCTAAGACAAACATTCAATATGTATTCCATGAGAATTGGAAGAACACTGATGAAGCAGTTTTGCCATGAAGCATTTTGCCCTATATTTTACCAATAACATGCCGTTACCATGGCAACGCACTTTTTGCCACTGCGGAAATATGTGTCTTGCACATTAACATATTCAGATGAACATCTGTACCTAATTTCATAAAAATTGATCAAAAACTGTGGGAGGAGTTCGCGACGCAAGATTTGTACCCATTTTTGCCCATAATATGCCGTTACCATGGCAACGTACTTTTGGGTACTGTCAAAAAATACGTCTTGCACATCTACAACCCAAGGCACACATCTGTGCCAAGTTTTATGGGAATCGGTTGAAAACTGAGGAAGTAGTTCGCGACGCAAGATTTGCAACGGACCGACCGCCCGACCGCCCGACCGCCCGACCGACCGCCCGCCCGACCGCCCGACCGTCCGCTGATTCCTATATACCCCCTTCAAACTTCGTTTGGCGGGGGTATAATGATGACGCGGAAATATACAAATTTCGGCTCACTCGCTCGTACTAATTTAGAGTATTTTTTCAAGTCCTCAGTTTGTTGGTATAAATCGTTATCTATAAGGTCGTCACTATAATTGTGAGATTCAATGAGCAAAAAAAATGACAAGAATTCCATGTTTTGTAAGCTGAAATACAAAAATTTTCGGCTCGCTCGCTGCGCTCGCTCGCCAAAATTTATATAAAAAAAAGATAAGAACAATTCGTGATGATGACGAGGACACAAATTTCAGCTCACTCGCGCGCACTAATTTAGAGTATTTTTTAAAGTCCTCAGTTTTTTTGGTATAATTCGATATCTATAAGGCTGTCACTATATCTTGATTAGAATTGTAAGAT
Organism: Diadema setosum; assembly: GCF_964275005.1. Classification (NCBI taxonomy): domain Eukaryota; kingdom Metazoa; phylum Echinodermata; class Echinoidea; order Diadematoida; family Diadematidae; genus Diadema; species Diadema setosum. Next base: position 22,565,753 of record NC_092705.1, read on the forward strand.
TTGGTAAGCAAAAAATGACAAGAATTCCATGTTTTGTAAGCTGAAATACAAAAATGTTCGGCTCGCTCGCTGCGCTCGCTCGCCAAAATCTATCAAAATTCATTACATTTAAATCACCCTCAAAAGATCCCTTTTAAGTGCTTGAAAAAGCATCATGTGGACTTTGTTTAAAGTCCCCACCGGGATGGGGTTGGGGTTGAACACTTTTTCAGAAATTAGGGGCGCAATTTTCGTGCTTGCCCCGGGCGCCGTTTTCCCTAGATACGCCACTGCTTCTATCACCCAAGTTTGGCTGCCATTGCTGTAACAGTTGCCAAGTTATACATCATAAGAGAGTCTTGCAGGTAAACTTTAACATTTGTGACGGACGACGGACGGACGACGGACGGACGACATTTGGATCCCTTAGTCTCGCCTTCACCTCCGGTGGGCGAGACAAAAAAGCGAACTTCTATGGTGCAGTTGCTTCTTTGGAATCTAGCCCCAGTAAGTATGCCCATGATTCATTTTCTTTAAAGCAACTCTACTCCTAAAATGCGAAACAGTTGTGTTTAATTACGTAGATGGTGGGCAATTTGTCAATAAGTTGAAAAAACAAACACACAAACAACAACAATTACTTGACGCAAGAAATCATTAATTTGAACCAAGATGCATGGAAAGCTATAGGGATGAAAACCAGCACTAGTCTGGATGTCACACAGAAGTTCTTTGGTCCAGTGGATATACGACCCACGTCCGATTATGACAGCCCCCGCAATTGTTGGTAAGATTTACAAAACCGAAACGCCTATCATCGTATGGAGGAAAATGGTGACATGCTCACCTGTGAATCAATGGGGACATAGCGCTTCATCCTCGCCTCCAACACACTGCTCTATGTAATCACACACCATGTACATCGGGATACACTTCCCGTCTCCACAGAGGAAGTGACCATGTCCACAAGCGTCTGGGGAAAGATGAAAACAGACAGTACGTTTCCAAAAGTGGGATGATAGGCGTGGGATGATTGGCGTAATTCATCAACACTACTATTTACAGGTTTTTCTCTAACACTGTACCTATATGCTCTTTGAAGTTTTTCCAGTATCTGCAGCATATGGCCTTAAAATTGTGGTTTTAAGTTCAATCGAATAAGAATTTACGAATCAGGACTATGAAAAATACTTACATTTCATGACCTTATAATGACCAAACGACTTAAACTCTAGCGACACACCAATGGATGTATAACATTGAGGTCCTCGTGGAAAGTACAGTTCACAGATGGCCCGTTCTTGAAGAGTTAATCACATGTTCTAGGTCGCCTGTTACAGGAAGTCTACCTATGAACAGGTATTCAGAACGAATTTTTCCCCTCAACCACAACTTTCCCTGCTGCAAAGTGGCAAAGAAAAGACTTTATTTCTTTATCTCTTTCTTTTAATTCTCTATTCCATTTTTTTTTCTATCGGCAGACTGATTCTAGTGATCATGTTGCAGCAAACACAGTTACGCCAACAAAAATCCACCAAACACACACACACACACACACACACACACACACTTGACACGGAACCCCAAACAATCAAACAGACAGACAAACAAACAAACAAACAAAAACTACTGTAGGTAAGTCCCCCCCCCCCCTCCCACTCCATCCTGCCCGGTGAGGCTCAAGACCCAGACAGAACAGATGGACGTGTCCCCAACTCTCCAACCCCACCCCCTTCCACTGGTGTCAGTCTGGAAATTAACGTCAAAAAATAGAGAACCCCCCAAAAAACACACACACACAAAACAAACAAACAGGGGAAATCAAAATACAACACTGAGTAGAGAACATAGAAAATTAATGAGAGGGTCAATTTAAGCCCATTATTTGAGGACTTGACTTTAAAATACCAACCACATGCTTCTTCGTCCTCCCCGTACAATGGACAATCCGTTGCGTTGTCGCATCTCTGGTCCAATGGGATGCACGTGATTCCATCAAGACACGCCCACTCGGTGACGGAATTGCAACTCACGGCTGGAAGAGCTGAGCAACAACCAAGGGTCAAAGTTCAGAGACACTGAACACAGAAGTTATCAAGGGATAATAACACTTTATCTGTTATCAAGGGATAATATCATAACACTTTATCTTTGAATTAAATTGAAGCTGCACATAACCGACAGCCGAATAGTGAACACACTTCTTTCCGTCAACATTGTTATCCGAGTTTCCAATTCTTCAGTTATACATAATGTATATGGGAGGAGAAAGTCACAGCCGGAACTTTTAAAAATTGGTTTGTGAAAAAAAAAAACCTGTTATATTTCAATGTGAATTACAGTGTGATCCCATTATAACGAACATGGTTATTTAACAAAATTCTCGTTACAACAACAACAACAACAACAACAACAACAACAACAACAACAACAACAACAAAATCAGGTTCCAAAATAATTATCTATAAATATGTTTGTATTTTGCTTTCCGGCTATAACGGAATTTCGATGTAACGAAAGGAGACCATGACCCCCAAGGACTTGGTTACAAGGGAGAGTGCACTGTATTAGAGTTGCCAATGTACTACCAAAGAGAGACAGGGATAAACAGACGGATGGATAGATGTATAGATTAATAGATAGATCCTCGTGATTCAAGGAATCCATGCAAGCAGAACGACGCGAACGCAGTCCAGGCTCATAAGTATAACATGCGCCTTACAACGTGCGTTGTGTCGTTCGATCTACCGGGCATGGATTCCTTGAATCGCATGTATATCTCGGGCACACGACAAGACGACTGGACAGACAGGTAGAGAGAGAGGAATAAATCTTTGTGACAAAGATACGATAACAAGATCTCTGAGTGCCTAGCCAGACTGTTGTGACACGAACCTCCTTTGCGAGTGACATATATCTTGGCCGAAATTTCCACTCCGTCATCTTGACTTGAGCGAGAGAAGGTGAGCGCCACTTTGTTCGACGTCGAATACAATGTGGTCGGCCGATCACCTGATCAAAAGGCTGCAAGGGACGACGTCGCGTTCCTCGTCGGGTCAATGTCGTCAATGAGGAGCGAGGACAGTCCATCCATGTGGAGGAGGGTGAATTCAAAACGGATGACGTAGTTGGTCAACTGTGTCTCGAAGACGGTCGAATGCGTAGTCTCCTCTCCAGGCACCGGCCTGGGATAGTCATTGGACGACATGTAGTCAACGGCTCCTAGTTCCAATTCGACATAATCTGTGAAAGGCGGATATGAAGATTCATGAATTTTTTGAAGTCATCGAATCTAAAGGATCTTAAATGATATTGAAAATAAGGTCTGAAATGAATTGATCTGAAATGAAACAATAATCTTCTTCATCAATAAGAAGTATCAGATGGCTATTGTCAAGAATTCAAACGCAATATGTTATTAATCAAATCATGACAATCGTACATAAACACAAAATAATGAGGAAGGAGTGATATATAGGAGATGTGACATAACAGGCTGAAAGCTAGCAGTCAGCTGGCAAGGCTCAGAGCTAGAGCACGTTCCCCATTTTTGTGGTCCGTCAAAAAAAGACAACCCATAACTCTATGGAAATTGCATTTTTTTTTATTGACATTTCGAATTGTGATGTCACTTAAAGCTTCTAGATCGTTGCATAATAATGTACCGTGAGATATTGAAGAGTGATAAAATATATTGCCATATGATTACACACTACCAATGATCAGTATACGAACTGTCACTCAATACTGAGGGAACACCCTAAATATAAAGCAATGGTTCAAACAGTCATTGATGATTAAAATCTAACAGAAAAAGGTTGAGGAATGTAACATTACCTTTTCTCTTGTATGTTCACAAATTATTATTGATTTTGCATACACCAAAAACTGGACCATAAAGTAACCTACTATACATTATCTGACTTTAAAGTATCCACAAAAATAATAATAATAAAACAAAATACAAACAAAGAAAGGAACGAATTGACTGTTTTATGGTGTGTTTCTGAAACGCAATTGCTTTACAGGCGACCAACCGTCACGCGTGACACTATATTACAGACACAAAGAAATGCAATTCTTCATTCACACCTGTCCAGGTAAAAGCAGAAACCTATACAAACATTTGACAGATACATGAACGTAGAAATTGTATATAAGATCGCTTCACACTATTCAAATCTTCCATAAACATGTTTCATACCTCTCGGAGTGATACTGGACTCCTTCTTTTGCCCTGAGAAAACATAGAAAATGAATAAAAATTATGAGACTGACCTCCCATCAACTTGTCACAAAACAAACATCATAAGCAGTATATAGCTACAAGATCATTCTTTAGTCATCGCACGAGACCGACACCCACGAGTCAAAGTGCCCTGTTTGCCTAGTGTCGAGCTATTGGACTGTATGACTCGTGGGCTGTATGACTCGTAGGCTCTATGACTCGTGGGATGGCGGCGATCTAGGTTTACAACAAACACATACGGCAACTCGCTGAAAAGGTTCATCTGATTGGAAATTCAACTGGATGAGCGTTCGTTTTATCACAATCAATTAAAATTACCTTTACTTGATAAGACTTTCGCCTGCTGGCTCTGCAGGCTTCTTCAGATCGAGCGTTGTGAGAAGGACTTCCCACGAGCCGACGTAGATGGCGCACGCCGATCTGAGAGAATGGGAATGAGAATGCTCACAAGCTCACAACAAGATCACTTCCAAACAGTACGACTACCTCTATCCAACGGCCGAGAATGTACCACGTCTGTATTGTACCCCTAAGACTCACAAAGAAGGCTTTCCCCTCCGACCCATAGTGGATTACATTGGATCCATCGGTTACAATACCTCAAGGTCATTAGCAGACATATTGTCACCGGTGGTAGGGAAGACAGATCATCATGTACTCAACTCCAAGGACTTGGCAGAAGAGTTTAAGGACATCACACTCGAAGAACATGAAGTTCTGGTCTCGTTCGACGTCGTGAGCCTTTTCACCAACACCCCAATCAACCAATCCATTCAGATCGTAAGGGACAGACTCCAGAAAGACTCCGAACTACACAAGAGGACCAATCTCACAGTGGACGACATCATAAAGCTTCTTGAATTTATCTTGTCGACCACCTACTTCAGCTTTGACGGCAAGATATACCGCCAAAAATATGGAACAGCTATGGGCAGCCCAGTGTCACCCGTTGTCGCAAACATCTTCATGGAATACTTGGAAGAAGAAGCCATTGCCACCGCTCATGATGACATCAAACCCAGAGTTTGGAAGCGTTATGTAGATGACATCCTTGCCATCGTAAAGGCAGACACAGTCGACAGACTCAAGGCACACCTAGACCAAGTCGATGACACAGGCAGTATCAAATTTACCCATGAGCTAGAGGTTGATAATTCCATCCCTTTCCTGGACACCAAGATCACAAAAAGACCGGATGGCACAACCAAGATGGTCGTCTACAGAAAAAAGACACACACGGGACAATACCTGAATTTCCAATCCCACCATCCACTCCATCAAAAACTAGGGGTCATCCGTACACTCATGGACAGAGCACACAGCATCGTCACGGAGGAAGCAGACCTGAAGGAAGAGGAAGATCACATCCAGTCCTCTCTCAGGAAATGTGGATACCCTGGCTGGTCTTTCAAGAAAGCCAAAAAGAAAAGGGGGGATAATCAAACCAAGAAGAACTCACAGACCAAACCAACCAATCAGAGGAGGAAATTGGTAACCATCCCATATGTAAAGGGTACCTCGGAAGCATTGCAAAGGATTTACCAGAAATACCACATCTCCACAGCATTCAGGCCACACAAGAAACTCAGGAACATCCTAGTCCACCCAAAAGACAAACGATCCATCGATGACCAAGCGGGGGTAGTTTACCAGATTCCATGTGGTAACTGTGAAAGAAGCTACATTGGAGAAACAGCTAGGAAATTTGGCACCAGAAAAAATGAACACAAACTAGAGGTAGACACAGTTAGTGCGTCCTACTACACAAGAGGGAAAAAGAAGGAATCCACCTCCCACATGCACAAGTCGGCCATCAGCGACCATGTGGCCAGTGAAAACCACCACATCAACTGGAAGAAGTGTTCCATCCTAGCCAGAGACTCTGGAAAAACCTCACGCTGGATAAGGGAAGCAATTCACATTCGGAAACAACAAGGGAGAACCTTCAACCGAGACCTCGGACAATATTCACTTTCCTCAATATACGATCCCATTCTCTCAGATCGGCGTGCGCCATCTACGTCGGCTCGTGGGAAGTCCTTCTCACAACGCTCGATCTGAAGAAGCCTGCAGAGCCAGCAGGCGAAAGTCTTATCAAGTAAAGGTAATTTTAATTGATTGTGATAAAACGAACGCTCATCCAACCACATACGGCAACTAAATACAAATATGAACACGAACAACTCTAGATGAATAAAGACCTAATTTGCTATGTCCCACTTTACATGAAGTTATCTTTTTATAAATGCGAAATGACGATAAAAGTGTTTGTTTTAACATTATAGGTATCAGGTAGTTAGATCTCTTAAGGTTAAGTAGTTTTGATAGTACATGTAATGTGCTATTCAGTAATATCTAGTTTCACTGGCGGGTCATATTTCAAGAGAAATTAGCGCATTTCAGATCATGGACAATGCTATGACTTGTGATTAGGCGGTACCTTACCTGCGACAATGACGGCAAGGATGACGACAAGGAGAACGACCAGGAGGACGATCCCGACGACGACTTTCTTTGTCAACTTAGAGGAAGGAGCGCCTCCGGAAGTTAGCCCTCCACCTTTCGTCACCAGAGATTTATGTTGCGAAGCGCCCTCTTCGTTGACCAAGACGTCATCCGTCCTTTTCATCTCCATTTCTGCTGAGGATCTGTTTCTGGAGCCCTTTTCTGTGTGTGGATGTGTGTGTGTACAGTGTAGTGTGTGTGTATGTGTAATGGTGAGTGAGGCAGAGCGAAAGACAAGGAAATACGGTATGTAAGATATCGAGATGAAATCTGAGTGTCAGATTTTGGGCCAAACCTTGTTTTACATAACCGTCCGCACAATGTCTTGTGATGTTTTAACGCTATCTCAGAGGCGTCGAATCCGAATCTGGATGGTGCGACTTTTATGTCCTTGATGATTTTGAGAATTTGAAGGTGGCGGCCAAATTTGAATGTTTCATAAATTTCCTTATAAATGGTTTAATCAATTGAAGAGAACTGATGGTCTTACCCTATCTTGAGAATGCTGCTGAATCTGAATTTGGATGATGCAGCTCTTGCACTTCTGAGGATTTGAGATATTAAAAATAAACGCCAAAATGGAAATTCTTATATCTGCATTTCATGCTTATGAAAGGTGAAAAAGTGAAAAACATGGATTGTCTTTATCCTATTTTGGGATGCTGAATTCCAATCAGGTTTCCCTAACTCTTGCATCCTTTGGGTTTATAAGACATCCAAAGACTGCCGCCAAAAATTGAATTTCTAAAATAAGTACAGTGTATTCCTTTATTCTGAATACAAATTAATTAAAAATGAATTGATGGATTCATCTTTTTTTTTTTCGGGGATACTGAAGCCAATCCGGTTGTTGCAACACTGCATCCTTGAGAGTTAAGTTATATTCAGCATTTTTTTTTGTATGTTTTTTTTTCCATTTTGGCGGCCATCTTGAAAATAACAAAACCCACATGGATGAAAAAAAAAATAAAAAAAGAACAACAATGTATATAGGCTTCAAATTCATGAAATTCTTCCGTCGAGATTCTTTACGCCGATGTATAGGGCAATTTGCCAATCAGTTGCGAAGTATATAGGCTTATTTGTATGCTTATGCTTGTTTATGTTCAGGTGCGGATTATGAAAGTACATATTTAATAATTGACCTATCTTTCCAATTAAGTTATTCCATCAGCTATTCAAAATTTTACCCAGAATTTCAAATTCATGTAAATTACTGTCAGTGAATCAAAACAGTTGCGAACTATGAAATCCTTTGCTATTTTTTTTTATTACATTGATACCACTATACGTCATGTCCATGGCTTTTGACAATGAGGCAGAGATTGTGGAGCGTTTATTGACATTAAAGCTATTGTCATAGTAATGAGATTTATAAATTGAGTTCGATTACGGCAATTTACACCCAATCATGAATCATAATGATTACGTATTCCCACTCACTGTTCTAACAGTCATAAAATTCTCAAGTCATGCAGGTTTGTACTTGCAACTGCTTATATACATATCCCCCCAACACACACGCACGCACAAACAAACACAATTCACACCCGCGCATACACATACATAAAACACTTTAAGAAATTAGAATCTGGAGCGGAACTCCCATGAAGCTCTAAGCACTATAGGTTGGTGATTACGCATATTCACAGTCATGACAATAGAGTTCCGTAGAGTGACAATGGAATTCTCCTGAAAATTTAACGAATAATATTCGTATGTCTATCTATTTCATAGGTGTCCGATGCAGATTGTTAATTCGTCAATGAAACTTTTTGCGGCAGAACCGGCACATGTATAGCGGCTGCCGACAGTCAATGAGAAATAGTATATATTGTACATATAAAAACTATATACATATACCCTCGTACATCGTGATAAGAATTGGAACGCGATTATTTATTTATAATAATCTATATTTACATATTTACGCACACGCATGCAATACTTAAGATTCACAATTCAGGGTAACATGAGGGAATTATACTCACCTCACCCCGTCCAGTTATCTGCTTCGTCTCCTGAAAGCACACATATACGATACTCCTTTTCGGGACACGCGCACCGATCGATCCTGCTAGTTTTCTCACCACACATTGGCCCTCATATTCAGGTCTATTCAACATTTGGTCATGGGCACTTCCGTTCTCTGGTAGAAAAAAGAAGGACATCAAACAACGGCATTAAAATCCCCATCAAAGGCAAATGCCGCATGAGGGTCAAATCCCTAGATTCGGAACTGTGAACACTTCCTGTCTCAAATACAGAAAAAAAAACTGCGAATAATAATTTCCACTCTTTCGTAAGGTCTACACTTGGGCAAAGATAAAGTCAATTCAATTTATGTCGTCTTTTGAAATTTGTGTAGAGTCATATATGATATCATACCCTTGACCAACAAAGATTTCTCTTTGAGTCACATGGACGACCTTTCCTTCTCATCTCTCATGCTGTCTTCTTTCATATCGAGAGGGAAATTCAATCAAAAGAAAAAAAAAGTGTAACTCTAATAACTATCTCTTCATTTGTCTAATCTTTTGGTCTCACGTTTGCTCCCTCCACCAATAGAAGAACGTCTAAACTGCGCACACTGAATATTGTAGATTTACTCCGGCCAATTCCTTGCCTCTTTTGGTCCAATTTTATATTGCTGCATTCAATTTAGCCTAGATGTCATGTTTGGAATTTCAATTTTATAATTTCATTATTCACGTTTATTTTGGAGCATTTGAATTACCTTCAGTCTCATTGTAATCAACACTTTTTCAACTAAAATTCGTAAGACAAGCTCCATTTCACTAATTGTTCCTTCATTTTAGAATGATATAATTACATGATCACATATATGCTGCGCTAGTACATTCAATTTTATTGTCTTCTTTTTTTTCTTTTTTTTTTGGACATCCACTTTAACATGTTCTGCAGTCAATTTAGCAGACATGTTTATGCTTGGTTCTTTCTTTGTTTTCTTTTATCATAATCATTGTTTTGTAAGCATCATAACATTTTATGTTTTCGTATTCATTTCAGGGATTTTTTATTATTATTATTTTTTTTTTTTTTACAACTGGCTTTTTTTTTTCTCAGTGTGTTTATGGAGTCTACCAGTCCGAAGAAAGTGCATGTGGCCACAACTAGCTTATCTGACCGTGAAGAGCTTTATTCCGAGTTCTAGGTCGCCAAGTTTATGATCCTCAAATGTTTCTATATTTCTTTGTCTCCTTGAGATATGCGTCTGTATCTAACTTGTGCTGTACTTGTGTAACTTGTGCTTGTGACTGTAAGAAGATGAAGTTATTCTGTTGTGCTGGTTAATAATGCAGGCCCTTAATGACGCGTATAAAGGAAAAAGGGACGTTACAGAACAAAACATAATATGATACTTTACCGCTTTTCAGTTTGTGGATGAAACAGAAAGTTACATTGAAATACACGTTTACACATTGAATACACTTTCCAAAAGAGAAATCAACGTATATATATATATAATAACGAAACGAATGACGTAAATTTGAATGAATGTTTAGAACTTGAACACCGTCGCGAAACTCAATGACTCAATACCCTTTCCAGCCAGTGATGGCGACTCTGAATAAACATAGAGAACTGTCTAGTACCTGCCAATTTGAATACCCTTTTTTACGAATTCGAAAGCCACATGTGAAAAATTGAACTCACAAATTGCAAATTTCAAAGACAGACTGTGCGATAGGGAGGGTTTTTGGTACATTGAATAAACCTATTATCAAATCGACTGGCAAAAGCGCGAAATTGGCCGAGGAAACCTATAGAAAGTCAATTTGTATGAATGCATGCACGTAGGGTCCTACACGTATGGACTATATTCCATGTTAAAATGTATTGTATGTATTATGTAACCATACATCACGAAAACAATAAGTCGCAGCCGTTGATTTTACGTGAGGACTCAAAAAAGCTGAAATGGGTCAACCGAGTAAATGTTGATTTTTTTTTTCATATTTTCTGAAAGAACTATCATTCTCCTGCATTATTCTTTAATTTGGGATCATAACATAAATGGGAAAGTGTGTTTTCAGCAGTTTTTCTACAACCCTTTTTTGAAGGGAGAGTAGAATGATCAGGTATGTTTCAGTGAACCCTTTTCCTTGAAATCCTCTGCACACTCTTCAATTTTAAGTCTAAAAGCTTTTGAATGGATAATGCTACTGCTTTGAAAGTTGGCATTAATCATGAACAGAATATCTTTATTGAGTATGCTCAATTTCAGCTTAATCTGAATCGCTTTATTGTTGTTGCTCCGGTGGTTTGCATCATGTATTTTGTCCCTTTCATCACACAGCTAGAACAGCTTGGAAAAGATTAAGCGCTTGAATAGACCCTGTGCTTCAGAAGCTCTTTTCTCAGTTCACACTCTTCCACAATGTGTGCTATCTTTCCAGTATTTAGATATATTAGAAGAGTCCTTTCTAATTAAGTTATACATCATTTTAAAGCTTAGAGTCTGCTCTTTCAGAAACTGCCCTTGACTAAAAATCCATGTTTTTTTGGTCATGGTATTGCGATGCAGGATCACACACACACACACACACACACACACACACACACACACACACACCATATATATATATATATCCTTAAAAGGGGGGGGGGGGCGAATTTGAATTTTCTATCAACTCAAACTTCAAATGACATAATAAGCCGCAAAGGTGACAAATTGGACATAATTTCTTTATTTCATACTTTTCATTTACGAATATTAGAATTCATGATACAAATTCAAGAACCAATAATCATTTTCATTTTCCAAAATTGAAATAACATTTTTCATTTCTACAATTTTAGTCAGTTTTGCTTCCTTTGTGATGTCATTTGAATTCGGATTTGACATATATATATTCTCCATTTTCAGCCTTTTTTTCATCTTTGGGTCAAGACATTGTATAGGTCACAGATGTGTGTCTAATAAACATATCTATATCTATATCTATATCAATATATATTTTGCAAATTAATTGATGTTTGTATCGTGTCATTATTATTATTTTTTTTTTTTTGGTCATCATTGTTCAGGGCCGTCACCAGCCTTTTTCAGGGGGGATGCGTTTATATTTCTGGCTCCACTTCCGGGTTTAGTAAGAGGGGGGGGGGGGGAGCGTTTATTCATGTGAAAACTTCCCTTTGTATTCATCTAGCTATCATTCTAAAATTGTAGCAGCCATCTTTACAGTATGGCGTTTGTTGATCGGGGGTATGTGCTAGGACGTAGCGTAGTTGACCCACGGAAGAAAAATCATCCCAATGGAGAATGTAATTTAATTGCTGTTAGTCTATAATTTAATCAAAGAATAAATAGACTTGTTTGAGTATTTTATGATGTTTTTTCACAATAATAGGCATTAAAGAATAAGAGTAAACATACCTTCACGTTCACAGTAGGCAGAACGATAGACAGCATTAGGTAGCAAACAGATATGTTCATGCCAAACTCAGACCACGAAGCGCTGAATGTAGTAGGAATGAAATGCCAGGCTGATAGCTGTTAACACAGTCACACCTCGCCTCGGTGATTGGCGTATCTATGAAATAAATTTCCACTAGCTGAAAATTGGAAACGTTAAGACCTATCTCAACGAATCTGCACACTATCCCTTTAAGGCAATGTTAGTACTCCTGCTTTCTGAGAGGAAAGCCAATGGCTCTTTTGTATTGGCATTGATTGGTAGAGATGCTAAGAAAATGGAATTGTTAATAGTGAAATAGTCCTATCGGCACATTGGTAAATACACTGTCCGGAGGTTTGTAGTAATTCTTCCGGTTTTTATGATTGATGCCGGTGCTTAGAACATGGAGCAATTTACGTACACCATAATAAAGATGACGTGAACAGAATCGTAACGACGAGATGGTCAACATCCTGGCGATTAGATGAATGGAATCCTAACGATGTGATGAACGATGTCCTTAAGATGGGATGACGGCATCCTGACGATGAGATGAACGACATCTTAGCGACGAGATCAACAACTTGGCATCCTAACAATGAGATGAATGACATCCTAAGGATGAGCTTAACGGAATCCTAACAATAAGATGAACAACAGAGATGAACGACCTAACAACGAGATGAACATGATGATAATAATGAGACGACATCCCAACAGTGAGATGAAAGACATCCTAGCAGCGGGATGAACGACATCGTAACGATGGGATGCATGTATGCCATCTTTACGATGACATGCATGGCATTCTAATGATGAGATTAAGGGCATCTCAACTATATAACAAGGAGGTGTACAACGTCCTAACAATGAGATGAACGACATCCTAACTATGAGAATGCACGGCACAATGACAATGGGGCGTATGACATGCTAACAATGAGATGAACAACATCCTAACGATGGAATGCACGACACAATAACAATGCGGTGTAAGACATCCTAACAAGGATACGAACGGCATCCTATATATTATAACGATGGAATGCACGACACAATAGCAACGAAGTATGCGACATCCGGACATTAAGATGAAAGACATGCTAGAACAAGATCCTAACAATGCGAAATCAATGATCTACCAGATTTCCCATTACTGGAATCCATCAAGCGGGCAAAGAAACGATTGTTTGTTTAAAGCAAATTACCATTTGCAGTAATGATACCTTTCTTTATCCTTATAAATTCACGGTAATTAGGGCCTACATTGTGGTTGTCTTCTAGCAAACACACATGCACCCAAACACCATGAGACACATGTATTTACAACAATCTCAGAATTACTGAAAAGCTCTTGAAGACACTTGTAAGTGCATACTCACTCACACCCGCGCACACACTGACACATAATTATTGGGCTTGCTTCCATTTATGTCATATTTAAAGTGGAAGATAATTACACCCTGGGAAGACAATAGGTCATCACAACAACGCCCTTTGACAACTCTTTACTATTTCATAGCGTATGGCTTCTCCTTCGCTTTCTTCTTCAAATCCAACCACAAACTCAACAAAGCTCCTTGAAAACACATTGTTTTTCTTCAGGTGATATTTACTGACAAAGGAAGTATTTTAATGATTTTTTTTTTCATGCAACAAGAACATTCATTAATATTCAATCAGTATACAAACAGTACACTCTAATGTCGTTGGATTAAAAAGTAATCTAATAGACCATGAGGAGGGACAAATCCAAAGAAGATTATTAATTTCAAATATAATGGATTTGATTTCTAAATCATTTAGACCAAAAATTGTAATCTTTTGTGGATTTGTCCCTCCTCATGGTCTTATTGGACTACTTTTTAATCCAACGAATTTAGAGTGTAGCACTACTCCAATTAACACGGCCGACTAGGGACCCGATAGCTCATAAATCTTTAAGACATCATGAATCCGGTGTATAGAATGCTCTGCGTAATCATCTGAAGCAATTTGCATCTCTTTTTAAAACCTTTTAAAAGACTTTTACGGCTAATAACGATAGACATATATCGTTCTTGAAAAAAAAAACAGGAATAAACCACTATAAGAAAACATATAGTATAAATATAGTGCAGACATTTTTTATAGTTATATTAACCTATGTTCCCTTTAATCATGTCAAGAAAGGACTGTCATCTCGTCAAACATCATTATGTTTGTTGTCATAAAAGTGAAAATACAACAATTAACTGTATTTTATAAAAAAAAAATTGAATTTATTTGGACACTTGACTTTATATTACAAAAATTGGTATTGTTTTATTTTCAGTTTTTATGGCGTTTTTCTTTTTTTTTGTTTTTATTTATGCCACTATGAAATCGCGTGTTGTCATCTCCCGTCAGTCGATTTCTTTTGCTTCTCACAAGGAGCGTAGCCGCTGTTCCAGGACTCCTTTCGTATATCTACAGCCACGTGTGTGTAAAGGAGTGACAAGTCCAGTCGTTCCTTGGAGTAAGTGATGTTGTTGATGCCGTCCCACAGCATGCGCTCGTTGGATTTGCCCAAGAGACAATAACTGTAACGGGAAGGATATAGTGATAGCTTAGTGCATTTAAAGCATGACTTGTGATTTGGTGGAATTGACCTCCGACATAACATTATTTCTTTCCGTTTTAGAGCGAAGTCATCTGCAACTATCAATATATTCTTGCACGTGAATGTACCTTTGAAATGCAGATAACATTTTCTTCCCAGCCGTGTTTTTAAACAGTTTTTTTTAGCCTAGCTTCAATGCGTTGGGCTGTCATCCCTCTATGAGCCTCAAGTATCAGTGTATGCCTATTGGGATGCATTTCTCTGTTACGTTGGCTGGCCGGTAACGACTAAAGGGTAACAGGGACAGTCTTCTGCAAAGAATAATAAAAGACGTACTTCTTAAAGAAAATACGTTTGGGGCACAAAAAGCATCCAATGCATTAAACAAATGCTGCTACAATTCACAATTTTACGGTTTGTTTCCATGGTAAAATTACGGAAACCTTACGTATATTAGCCCTAACGTGAGAACACGACATGTTGAAACTCACCTGGACGCTTTTAGTGCAGGATAAGAAGATTTATTAGTACTTATTAGTACTGTTCGACGGGGCATAGCGCCTTAGAGAGTTATTACAAGCTGGCCTCTCACCTCACGTAAAAAGAGGAATGAAACTAAAATCGAATAATGCCTGCATACAACTGCATACGTGGGCAAAGTGAAAGCTGCAATCTCGTATTTAGTGAACAACTAACAACAGTTAGTGAAAGTTTGAGAAACGCAAGTTTATTAATATTTAAAGTTTCTCTGCAGCCATCACTGGAGGAGAAGACTACAATATTTTGTGACCTTATGTAAACAGAACACATACAAAGCATCCCACAAAATTGTATGTTTCCTGTAAGGAACGCACTCTCTCGAGTTGTATATCGACATAATTATGTTAAGGGTAGTATCATTTCCCCTGTTTTCCGAAAGAGGTAAAATTAAGTGCTATTTAATAATTATGCTAGAAAAGTGGAAATACATTATGTTGAATTTTCTTTAAACACTCTATATTCTGTTTTCCATACGTGACGTCACAAAATACATATTTCTGCACTGAAAATCTAAAAAAAAAAATCATAACTATTCTGCAGATTGTCTGATCATGCTGATGCTCCTCAAATCCGGCTACCCCCAGAGGGCAATTACTACCGGCTAAATACTTGCTAGTGGTAAGGTTAGAGTAAAGATTGGGGTATGGCACTGTATGGGTTAGTTTTAGGGTTAGGAGTTAGGGTTAGGGTTAGGGTTAGGACATGGACCCTACACTGGTTAGGATTAGGATTAGGGCCAGGGGAAGGGTCCGGGGTAATTGCCCCTGGGGTAATTGCCCTAGACCCCCTCAAACTTTCGTAGATGTATTCTATTTCTATCGCTGCATTCATCCAATCTATACGTATTCTTTGGTTTCATTCCCAGTTGATTGTTTACTCACACTTCTTCGCACAGTTCATTCTCGGTTTTCTTGGTGTGATTGAGCGTTCTGTAGTATCCTTGTTTGAGGTCCCGTGTAGGCTTGTACCCGCGGGCATGCAGACGTTTTAATAGGTCATCGTCCTCGCCGCCCCATCCCCAGTAGAAGTTCGAGTACCCATTGGATCCTTTCATTTGTCGCGCAGTCACGCCTACCACGCCGCCGAACAACAGCTGGTAGGCGGGTCTACAAAAAGAAGCGTACTCTGGTAATCATGAGGAGAAAATGCAACCTTTTAGTTCTACTGTTTAATTCGAAATTTCATAGTTACGCAAAATATCACACAGGATAGTTAAACAAGATATATTTTGTCTTTAAAATTCGATTCACCTCCGGAGGTCATACAATGTACGAACGACGAAAGCGCAGAAATTGGTTGAATGGAATAAAAACTGAATTACACCCCTTTCAAACCAAGAGACTGTTTTGCTTCCACGATGCCTCTGCTTTCACATCGAGAGTTGGTTTGACCTTTTAATCAGCGTACAAGGAGAAGAAATCCCTTTCTTTGCTAACCGTGGACATATATTTTGTTTGCATTACATTCTTATCTTGTTGTTGTTGTTGTTGTTGCTTTATCATATGTGCATAATACTGTATCTTACTTCATTTTTTTTTTGTCGGATTAATGCGTTTAGAAACATCGGTATTGAGCGCTTTATAAGTGTTTTTCATTATCATTATCATTGTCATTATCTAATCTATCAAATCTAAGCATGACTAATGTTAGATGCACCGAATCAGTAGGGATGTAAGCTGTGTTGTAAAATTACTTGCAGGAGATTTTCTATGTTTCATTTCTTTCATTTCATTCTTTAAGTTTTGACACAAATTACACAGTGTTGCTTTCGTAACAATCATCCCACAGATATCAAAGAAAGTAACATAATTATATTTTGTAAATTTAATATACAAAGATTATAATACAACAGCGCTTACAAATTTGTGATTACTTCAACAGCCTAGTCATGATGGCAATTATAGATTCAGCCGGTGAAATTTGCAGAAAACTTGGGTTACTGAACGATTCGGATTGGTAACGTTTAATTTTCGAAATTAAAAACGATTAATAACGATGTTATGATAATAAAACAAACGAACTTTTTTTTTAATAATTTGCATAATTTCCCATTAACATTGATTACAATTCAGTGAATGAAGTGAATGGAATGAAAATGAATATTTCCTGCTTCCTGGTTAGTGAAGCAAGGTGCACGTCACGAGTTTGACACCCACGAATCATACAACCCAGGAGTCATACAGGCCACGAGTAATATAATTTATAAGTTCGACTCTTAGCAAACACGGCCGACAAGACCTATGCATTAAGTCCCACGAGACCTATACATTAAATTGTAATGTCAAACAGGTGGGCTGTTTCTACCGATAGTGTCGAATTCGTGGGCCCTATTTGCCTAGCGTCAAACTCGTAGGCTGTATGACTCGTAGTTGTCGGTCTCATAAGATGACCCCCGGTAGATGCTCTCTACGCTTTCGGCCAGCTTTGTATTTTCATACCAAAGTAAAGCGTATAAATACCCAAATCTTGTTTTAAATAGCGTCTCCGAAGGTATAATAAATCAATAACCCTAAATGGACTCATTTTGGTACACACTCTCGATGAAGGGTGTGTCCATAAAATGGTTAATCGTCTTAATATTATCATGTGCATGGTCTTTCTTTCTTTCCAACTGTGCGATTTTTATGAGAGAATGTATTATGTGACAGTTAAATGTCTTATACTTTGCTACTTTTTAAGATCAACTTTCATCAATATTCACAATTTCATACATTTGTTCGATTCATTGTTCAAGGCAACTGAAGAATGGTGTGGGGTTTTCTTTGCATTCTTTCTTTTGATTCCTCGTGTTATATATATATATATATATATATATATATATATATATATATATATATATATATATAAATTCCCTCTTATCTCTTCAAGAGTAAATTTTCTCTCTCTCCCTTTCTTTCGAGCCTTACTTGTATGCCATCTCCTCGGGCCTTGCACAAAGGTGTCTCGGCATCCCATCGCAGCCGTAATAATTGGCGCCCCTCATCGGGATCTGGTCGATGTCGTGGAAAATCACGCAGTCCCACCAGCCGAACTTGGTGGCCTCCAGAAACCCGATGTTCTTCATCAAGCCTCGGTTGAAAATGACGTCGTTGTTCTGTCGAGTTCGAGACCGGGCATCGTAAAAGGATGAAAAGAGATCGTATTTATTGCAATTGCCATGGCAGCAACCTACAGGGACCTATGAATCCGTAAAAGCTGACCGCTTTTGTTTCCGACAGCTCGCCATAGTAACTTCTTGACAACAATAATTGCGAACGCCTTGAAAAGGGGCCGAACGAAATGCGTGCGGTGTTGCCGTCCTTCTGCCATTTTACTCTGCCATTCCATGGCTATTCTGCCAATTGCATTCGATAGCTCACAGTGGCTGAAAATGAAGTTGCCTATATTGATACATGAGTATTCTTTTTCATCTTGCAACGTAAGTATAAAAAAAAAGAATATTATTCGTACACCTGATAAAACTATTTTCCCAAAGGAAATCTATCAAGGCAATGTTTTGCGGACAAACAAACAATAAAACAAATCTTTTCTGTCTCGTACAGGACCATGTGATCCATCAATATGCATTTAATATACCGAGAATCAATGTGTTTATGAATTATAATACATGTATTTTTTCCACGTTTGCTCGACACAGTTCATCAAGAACATAGATGAAAGGACATCTGAATACATGACTAATACTTCTGGTTTTTGGGGCAGGGGTGGGGACCTGAGGCGGAGCAAGTTGCTTACCTGCTCGCTTACGAAAATTCTAAATTCTAGTTTCTGCAGCTTGAGGAGGGGTATGAGGTTACGTAACAGCACCGAGAGATGGGCGTGGCGCCTCCTGAATGGAATGACGATGGCAACCTGCATTGGAAAGGACGAGAAATTTCACTGTGTATGATTGTGATACATTCAAAATCACACACACACGCACACGAACACACACACACACGCATAGGGTCTATATAGAAGTATCAACAATAAACCAGTTCACAGTTGTAATCTGAGCATGCGCAGACATAGGTCATATAGGTCACTGCGCACCTTCTCTTGAAATTGGCTTGCAACAGACGTTTTTGAAAAACTGGATAAATTTTCATGAAAACTATATTCATGTATGAACCACGTGCATATTGGAATGTACAGGTGAATGTGTATTCTTTCAAACTAAGTAACAACAGATTTCCATGCAGCACTTACACATACAATCACATAGATTACCACTTTCTGCTTGGACGTTTTCAACTGCTCTTCTTAAAGAGTATTTCATTTTTTGTTAAGTCTGTGGTTCCACAGTTTACTGCAGACTATTGCTAACTGTGAAATGGTTTATCAAAAATAAAGCAAAGGAACAGCCTTAAGTGCGAAACAAAGAAAATACCTCATGGGTACAATCACTTAATAACCTTTGTGAAACACGTACACAAGAAGTGCAGATTATCAACAACAGGAAGCTATGGTCTGTGAAATGAATCGAATGTGTGTTTTAAATTCAAGGCAATCCGTACTCAAGTTGAGACAATTGAATAAATAGATTTAAATGAAATAAAAAAAGTAGAGGTTTCATGAAAAAAAGAATTGATGTTACACGACAAATGAATGAAATCTGAAGTTTTGCAAGACGTCTTCTCACTACATGGATAACTGTACCAGGAGCACAGAAGAATGAAGTAATGATTTCAGCACCTTCACCTGTCTTGTTAAAAAAAATCCCTTAAAAATTACTGTTTTTGTTTCATTCTTATAAGATTGACAATAAACCCTTTTCTTCTAAACGTCATCAAAGTATAAACCCTTACGATGTTTGAACGCAAGATCGTCTTATGATTTCATTTAAACAACACAACAACAGTAGTGTAGATTTGTGCGCAGGTTGAGGTGGACCAGAGTACCATAATCAATGGCACCATCACCTCATCAGGTTTGTAGGCATTGTCATAGGTATAGGATTTAGAACTTGATGTAGGTTAGGTTAGATTCGTAAAGCTGTACCTGAAGATGCCCACAGCTTGATTAGATCTTGTGATGATACTAATTAATATGTCTCGGCTAAAAAAAACGACATCAGAATGATGTCCTTTTCTCTGATTATTTTCGTCAAAAGACTCTTTAAGCGTCTTTTTTCAGTATCAATATACGTAAAAACGCGGTAAATTGACGTGTAAACAGCATTTTTATGACATTATTTTGACGTGACATTTTGTCTTTAAGGTAGTAATTTTAACGTTACACGTCTTTGTATTACCACCTAGACATCAGACAGTCATCACAAATGTGACATCTTTTTGACGTCTTCGATTTGAGCAAAAAATACGACATTCTGACGCCAGTCTAAGACTTCTAGATGACGTCCATTATCTTTGTTTATTTACGTAAAAAAGACAACATGCTATTTCTGACGTCTAAAAATGACGTCTTGTTACGTCTTCCATTTGAGCAAAAATACGTCTTATTGTCGACAGTTTCTGACTACAGCGCTGACGTGAAATTGACGTCATTCTGACGTGTCTCTGCTATCAGGGTAATCCAAATATCAAACAACTGCTAAAGACACACTGATCAGCTGATCCGGGATTCTAAAGAGCGCTGTCAGATCTCGGGTCCAGTCATTGCAATGTTCGAGTAAGGATTCACGAACATTACAAATGGTTTGATTAAAAGTCCAGGAGAATGTCCATATTACTGCAGGTAATGTGTTTTTCTCTACTTTGAAATTCCCCTTTTAATCGATACTGACATCATTTATCTTGGCTTCATTGGAGGTTGGTGCTGATTTTTAAATTTCCTGCTCAGAAATGTTTATAAAACCTCTTCTCTAGAAAAGGAAGGGAAATAAAAAAAAAGAACATAAGACAATGAAAAATCACTGGAATTTCTCTGTGAGAGTCAAGTATGTACAGTATCAAAGGAGGAGTTCTAACCTTCCATCTTGGCTCGCAGTCTATTGGTTTCCAGTGGCCACCTGCCCGGTACACGTAATTCCCTATGACCAAGCCCTTCTCATTTTCTGCCCTGTAAGCCGCGTTATTGAGATAGCGCCCGGAGGGAAGACTACGGATCGTGGAGAGGATGGCGCGCATTCTGGCGACATAGAGCACCACATCGGATCGTGATTTTGCGAAGACCTCGTCCTCGACGCTGTGGAGATTGATGTCAGCAACCTTGACCTTGAATGCTGCATTAATTTCTGGGGATTGTAGGAATGTTCTCGCGATGAAAAAAAGAAATTGGTTTTCTTTGCTTTCTTTGTCAAAGATTTGAGATTATTCAAACGGCTGAAAGCTGTTGTCGGAAATTTTGGCATTTATCTATAGTTCAGCTACCGTGGGATTTTGTATGATTATTATATATTTATTTTATAGTTATAATTGTCATTTATCATTATTACGGCCTCATTTCGGCATAACATCGATGACAATTATAGCAAACCTTTTATTATTAATATGATTGATTAAATATCTCTTTTTGTGTCATCACATAAAATACTTCTATTTCTGCTGCTGCCACCTATGCTACATTGCCAGCATCTCTACTAATGCTTGTATCATCACCACATCAATCAAATTCATTAAGTAAAAAAAAAAGAAATAATTAACAACTAAAATCTCACTGCTAACTATTACTACTACTGCTGCCAGTACTGGCTGCTACTACCACTAAGACTCTATACTCCGTACCATGATTCATACAAGTACAATTACAGTTATACAGTGTCGGAAAAGTTATAAATCGCTTGTCACCTTGTTTTGACCCAAGTCTGCATACGTCGTTTTCCAACACTTCGACATCCCCTGCATGTGTACATAGGAGACAGACGAATAAAAGGAAAAAAAAATAGTGCAAGAGATTAGCATATTCTTTTAGTTTATTCCCTCATTCTTGTAGTTACCCGAATGTGATGATGGATGTGATACGTCCGTTTGAAAACTGAATGTAACTGGTGGTTAGATGCCCTCGTGTGTGACACAGAGTGATACCCTGAGGGAAGTGGAGTGAATACTGTAGTACGATGTATTAAACTGAGTTTGATCCCAGTGGCCGTAGTAATTATCATTTCTACCGGCTATGTTCACTACCGTACTGTCACCAATGTTAACAGTGGCATGAATGGTCTCATACTACTGTTATAATTGATATCACAATTCCTATAGTTATAATCATGATCATCATTTCATATGATTTTTTTTTGTTTGTTTCTGCTTTAACAAGAGGACGACAATATGATGCACACAACCTCACTCTGAATTCATTTAATTATTAGGATATAAAAGAGTACTAGTAGTTTTGTTCTGGTCAGGAGAGCTCTTCAGATTATTTTTTCCTTGTGTGACGTATTAAACGCAAAATCCCATATACAATTTAAGAAAAAAGCTCATGATATTAGAGGTAAAAAAAAAAGATTATGTGTTGCCTTTTGGTTTTGAAATGACAGATGGGAAGAGCAAAAGAAGAAAAAAAAAAAAAGAAGAAGAGAGAGATACCTATGTATAAGATAACTGTGCAATCCTAGTTGCAGATGTTTTCCAAGACAAAGATAGCATTGCCAACAATATTCGTTTAATAGCACATATCTACACTCTTTTATGCTAGAAAAAATATGTTCGCTATTTTTTTTTCATAGATGATATTCGTATTTTTTCAAATAAAAAAGAAATCAGTTCTATTCATAGCCATGACTTACCGTCGTCAATGGAACCACTATCGTAGGAGTCGTAAGGCTTGCTATGAGTGAATTCTTCGGTCGTTCCGCCCTCCGTACCAGTTATGCCATGAGAGGAAACCGTCGAGGGTCTGCTACCATTTTTAAGTCGCAGGGATGCAAACTTCCTCTCCGGACCCTTAATCAAATTCCAGTCTGTAAGGGAATACATTCCTTAATTCACTAATGAAGTCTGGAGTTCATTAACAACAGCAACATGTAAATGAGTAAATGAGTAGGCCTACATGAATACATGAATACAAGAACACATGAATGGATACAAAAGTTCAAAATACACTTGCACATAAGTCAAGCTAGACAAAGACACATGCGTAAACATGAGAACTAAACCGGCTTTCATTGGCAAGAACATATTAGATGTATATAACAAATATGAAATGAGGAAAACGTAGGAAAAAGAAAATAAAAGAAAAAAGAGAAGGAGAAAGAGATGAGAAGAGTAGTATAATATTTATCATAGGATGTAGTTGTCAAAAGGATCAAAGATAGCACAAGTGCTAGTAAGGATTGATCACTTGAACTCATACCATTTTAGTAATATTATTGTAAAGATTATAATAACAATACTGATAATAATAACAACTATGATTATGATAACAATAATGATAATAATAATGATAATGGTACTACTACTACTACTACTACTACTACTACTAATAATAATAATAACAATAATGATAATAATGATGATGATGATGATGATGATGATGATTAATGAGGATAATAATAATGTATATGATCAGGTATTTCTCCTTTATAAAAGAAATGTACCGGGCAGAGTCGGGTATAAAAACGTTTTCGAACAGAATACTTATGCTTGTGAGACTGATAGAGATACAAGGAGGACAAAAAAGATCATGAAGTTTTGTGTTTTCAGTCAAAAGATGTATTCTATAGATTAAAAAATCTGATTATTCACAATTAGCGAGGTAAGGGAAAGAGATTGTTACAGTTGTAAGTTAACTTGCCGATACCTAAGAAAGTATTCAATATCAATGTGACCGTGCTGAAATAAAACCAACAGAAAGTCGCACTCGCACCCCATCGTTTTTCGTGACAACTCAAAAAGGGTGAAACGGTTCTACCAAGTCAATCTCATTTTTTTTCATATTTTTTGAAAAGTTATTCTTATTTTACATAATGCTTACGTTTGGGATCATAAAATGAACCGGAAAGTGTGTTTCCAGCAGTTTTTCTACAAATCCTTCTTTGTAGAGTGGTGCAACCAGGAGTGTTTTAGAGGCCCCCTTTTCATTTCTGGAAAATCCTTTGCACACTCTTCACTTTCAACTTCAATAACTTTTGAAAAGATAATGCTACTGCTTTGAAAGTTGGAATTATTCAAGGAGAGATTTCTTTGATAGAGCATGCTTTTTCTTTCCTTTGTTGTTGCCGCCACGGTTTACATCCTGTTTTATAGGTCCATTTATCGCACAGCTAGCACGTCTCGGGAAAGATTAAGCGTTTGAATAAACCATTACTTCAGAGCCTCTTCTCTTACTTCACACTTTTCCAGAGTGTTTGTTTTCTTTTCAGCATTAACTATAAGTTAGGAGAGTTTATTTGAATTATTTGAGTTATACATCATTTTAAGCCTTAATAAAAAGTCTGCTACTCCTGAATCTAATTTGCCCAAAAATCCACGTCTGTTGACTTTTTGTTGGTTTTGTGATGCAGGGTCACATATTGTATTTTTATCTCCACATAGTGGAAATGCCTGTTTGTAATCTGTTCCAATTTCAACAGCTATATTCTGACACTATGTAGTGACAGAGTGTTTGCAAAACACATGCAAAATCGCACACACACACTCACTCCCTTTCTTTATTTTGTGTTATGCGGGTGTATCACATAATATACAGAAGTATAATCATAACGATTATGATAGGTAAAGCAATAATAGCGCGTCATATCAAACACCTTGACTTCTTCGTGTATTTTCAAAGTCGTTTCCATGACTACTGCTGAAAAATGTAAAGAGACCAAAGCAGCAGATCGCACAAATCCAAACTGCTGGGCTTGATATGACATTCCACAATCGTCGGCGACCAAATCTGTGGTAGAAAAGTGATAAGAGAAAGTATTTCCTTATGATATTCCTCGGAAAGACGACAATGAACAATTATGTCAAAACGGGACACCCTCGTCTCTGATATTCGCCGTTATCAAAATCGCTTTAGCTCTAGAGGGCGTAATCTATGTTCTGAACCGAGAGAATAAAACCATGTACAGTTATTATGCTATTCGTCTACGGTTCTGAAATATTGAAATGCTTGAAGTTGCATCGCAATCATACTCCAATTGTGTGATAGATATTAAAATGCTCGAACACTTTGAATGCTATTACAGCTGTAAAAAATACAACAAAAAGAAAATACAAAACAAATTTAATGAAGAAGAGAAAAGAAAGACAGAAAGAAAGAAAGAAAGAAAGAAAGAAAGAAAGAAAGAAAAAACTTGGCATACCCACCCACTAAAGCATCACGGATGAACAACATTCCCATCGTTATTTCGTTCATTTGCCTGTTGAGAATCTTGCTTTTCAAAATTTCACCAAAATTAACCATAAAAGCCCCCTCTTATCTGGCGATTATTTCTTAGTTCGTTAAAGGGTAAAACACATAAACATTTAGTGTAGACATATACTGTACATACATTACATAATACACACATATGGTGTATTTATATTTAAAATGTATGTATGTTATACGTATATTTGATATCATGATTACAAAATTCCTAGCACATCATGTGCACAACCAGAGAATTTCGTGAAAGAAACAATTAAAAGATGGATGTTGAATACAGTGCCTCACTTCCCTTTGCCAATACGATTCTATACTCTCTTCTTATGTCCGTGATTACTCACGGACTTTAACATTAGTTAAAGCGTTAGTTGTGTGTGGGTGCATGTGTATGTCTGTTTGTGTGTGTAGTACAGAATAACACTTTTTTTTCTTTTTTTTTTTTGAGATCAGAGAAGCCGGAAGGAAGGAGGCTGTAGCGTTTCCGGGGAAACGATTGCTATGGTTTCTACACAGATGGGCCTTGCGATATTCACCGACACACTGATAAGTTTCGTTGACATGAAAGTCCATTGCGTGACTGCATGGATGTATGCTCGACTTGAGTTCAAGTCTCCCGTGCCCGTTCCAAAGGGATATGTGATAGATGTTTCGTGCATTAACCATTATGGAAACTTAGCTAGACAACTTTATGATGATTAAGCACCATGTTGTGTGACATTGACGTAATCATAAAACTCTACAATACTAAAATGTACATTGCACACCACGGAATCTTACTGTGGATAATATCCTAAAATTTGATCTAGCGTGAAAGAAACCCAAATGAACTGCAACTATGAGCTACATAGCTATACTACGATTTTCACTTTCGTGCTTAAAGTTTGATAAGAGGACGCATGAATCGGAGATATATATGTGCCAAGTCTACTGCCAGAACTGCTCTTTCTCCTGCTATACTGCAACCACCTCTACTACCAATAGTACTTGAACTTCTACAATCGTTACTTGCTCTGTCCAATACTATATACTTCAACTACATGTACTTCAACTTTAAAAAGTAGAACATCTATAATTATTTACATCAACTGCTGCGCTACCATCATAACAATTTATACCACTTTTATCTTTATCATTAGGCCTACTAGTAGTACATGTACTACCAACACCAACCCCTCCACCACCACTACTACTAGTCCTGCAGCTGGCAATATACTGCTAGTCTGCATATAGTGTACTTGTATCGCTATTATTCATTGAAAGTTTTGTCTTTTTTTTATTTTTTAGGGGATCGCTAATACCTGGGCCCTGTTGCATAAAACCCTTACCGCTGAACTTACCGCTCCTTTCTAGCGGTAAGTCTTCAAATCAGCGGTAAATTTTACAATCCTTGATGCTGATTGGCTGTGATGCCTAATTTTGACGGTAGTTACCATTGAAATTCAACGGTAAGTTTCATGCAACGGGCCCCTGATCAGTGGGAATCAGTGGGAATGCTGGGGGATGATTGTTCCAATTCTTGTAGGATTCATTTAAGAGTCCGTTATATATCTAATGTTGTGTGATATTTGTTTCAGATTGGTCTCATATTCACGTAATGTGCAGTTAAATGTTTCGAAGGTAGCGTGACTGTACGGTGTCTGTCGGGCCGTTAACGATTCCTCATAACAAATATAAAAATCATAGTAAGGATGTTACTATCATAGTAAGAATGTTACTAATATTTTGATTTTAGTAAGAATTTTTACACTTATAAGAGAAATACAGACATTCTTCTCGAAGAAGTGCTATAAGTACGTATGATCATCATTAAGATGTTATGTGTTATAGCAATGAATGAAAAATTAGCTATAAAATAGATATACTTACATGCGGTACATAGTTAACTCTGTAATCGCAGTGGTGTGACCTGATTATATCACTGAGCTATAAAGATTCGATCTCCAGACAGTCAATAACTCTTCCAAACTGGAGTTCCGCGGAGAAAATAGTTGTCCGCCTCGTATACAACATTGATTTTTTCTCGCTCTGTTTGATTGGGTGGTACAATGAGCTAAACATCTCGTTATGTTATTCGGTACTATAATATAAGAAAGTCACGGCCGCTGCTGTCACTAAACCTTGTCTTGTTGGCCTCGCAACGTCCTGTAAGCCTCCATAGTGTAACTTTGCAATCTCAACCATGATCGCACACGACTGGTGTAGCCTGACACCAAACGAATATAACTCCCCTCAATTACCTGAATGGTACCACACGCACGTCATATAGCATTTCCGTTGAACTTAGGTTGCTCTTATTTTAAGCGTTTTGCCTTCGACAGACTGAGGATGCTAGAATACCTTCTTAAGGTAATTATTTTTTCGTGTGTCTATCAAAATATTGTTGCTTATCATTATATCATTTTTGAATTTCTATTGTTTGAAATAGGTATGAATGCCAATACGTTAGCTGAATGAGGACTTCATAAGCTGTGATTGCTCCTTTGTCATGTTTGTTGCTGCAATAGTTCGTTTGATCATTCAACACAGTCGAATGTAATATACTTAATCTTTAAATATTTCGTTTGAAATTTATCAATTTATTCTGTTTTTTTTTCTCCTTTTGAAGCAAACACTAGGAAATATCATTTTGTCTTCATGTATAACACAACATATTT
Source organism: Diadema setosum (assembly GCF_964275005.1). NCBI lineage: Eukaryota > Metazoa > Echinodermata > Echinoidea > Diadematoida > Diadematidae > Diadema > Diadema setosum. Next base: position 22,593,920 of record NC_092705.1, read on the forward strand.
GCATCACAGATACTATCGAACTTAGATAAAAAATTACATTCTGTAATTTCATGTAATGTAGTCAAGGAATCGTTCGTGTTGCTAAATAGCTTTATTTTAGATATGAGGGCTCTTTTCTATAGGCCAGCAGGCGACACTATTTATATCATATTTTGTGGATAGCAACTTTGGGAAGTTAGGAAGAGTTTGAATGGATGAAAAGATGCAACCTGAATATAGAATTTATATGAATGCATATGTATATGTAAATATATATATATATATATATATATATATATATATATATATATATATATATATATATATATATATATATATTTATATATATATATATATATATATATATATATATATATATATATATATATATATATATAATGTAATAATACAATATATACAAGAGTATAAATAAATAATTTGCACACAGTAGATTTCTTGTCTCAAAATTTTATTGCTTCTGTACGTGCCATGTCTATTGTCATTAAATCAAATCATAGTGTGTCAGTTGCTGAAATTTGCGACTTTCCATAATAGGCGAATTTCTGCACTGAGAAGGGGAAAATTGGAACTGGTCACAGAAATGAAAAAAGAAATGAAAATGAAAGGCCCTGCACTTTTGTGATTGATGTAAGACAATAACAAAAAAGTTCACCTTGCAGCCTGATGTTTTCACTGCTGTCTTTTCTGAAACCGTGAACTGTATGTCAATGATTTATACCAAGACAGCATACACTGTCTGTCACATGCAGCAAGTGAGTAAAGAACGAAGAGCTGTGACACATCGATTTCATGTAGCCCGCCCTCTATTGTCAAACAACCGATCATCCTGACTATTCAATCAGATGCACCGTTAGCCTTTTGACAAGGGGCGTTTTGCACTTTAAACCCGGGGACACACAATAATAATAATAACAACGCGCAACATATCCACTTAAAGGTGCTCAAATAACCAAACACACAATCCGACGGGATATTACATAGGCCTATAAGTTCCTACAGCTGCAAGCACTTTTCTCCTCAAAGAAAAGTAGACTGAAGAATAACGTGCATTATCGCACTATAAAAAGCCAAAGGACACAATTTTGTTATCCCACTTCATTCCTTCATAAATGTAATCTAGAGGCGTGGGGATCATTCACAGCTTCCAGTGGATCCAAGTGGATATGGCATGCGACATGTGAAATTAGGGTGCTGCATCAAACGTAGCATTATAATATTGTTATACTGTCAAATATGTGATGCCATGTTGGCTTTCCATAAGACACTGGGAATCCCCATAGTGACGTAGGTTTCAGAAATAGTAGGCCCTCATGCTGCTAGGCCTGGGGAATCCCATCGAAGCAAACAGCGTAGTCTAAAGGCCCGGTCCCACTGGCCGACGGACACAAAGCGTATGCAGAAAGGACACAGCGGACGAGCAAAATTTCGGGGATGGCTTCATCCGCTTTCATCCGCTCCAGAAATTGACAAAATTGGCGAAAATTGGCGGTAACAGAACGGAAATAGAACGGACGTGGGTAGTATGTAGTGGGGATGTCAAACGGATGTTCATCGGAAGCCTAGCGGATGAAAGCGGATGGAAGGGGATGACAGCTCCGAATTGGTTACCGGAGATAATTGCGAAACGGACGCATAGCAGAAAAAGCGGATGCAGAGTGGATGCAGAGCGGATGCAGAGCGGATGCACAGGGGATGCTTTCGAAATGCTTTAGATACGAGATGCATACGCTTACATCCTTTCTATTAACGTGCTATTAACGATGTAAAGACGTTCCACGTACCATATCTTTCCTCCCTCTTTCCGTTTTTAGCTGCAGCGGATGTGAGTTGCGAGGATGCCCAGAGGATGCAGAAAGGATGCAGCGGACGTTTAAGGGATGCCGCACGGACATACAACGTTTGTTGCTCGTATGTCGCGGATTTACATCGTACACAGCGGAAAGTTCATCCGTTCTAAAAGTTTTAAGCAGCTTAAAACTTTTTGCGCGGATGAAATCACAGTGGACGGATGCTCGATGGATAGAGCGGATGAAACACGTATGCGATGGGTACACAGCGGATTCGTAGCGTTTTCCAACGGATGGCAAGATTTTTTTTGTACGCTTTACATCCTCTTTGCATCCGTAAGTGCAGTGGGACCGGGCCTTTAGTGAGGGAGACGGGCGGGGGTCTAGAAAGAGGGAGGGAGTGATTGCGCCAGGCGTCTAGTGAGGATATGAGCATTGCGAAATTTGCAAAACGGAACAATTCTACTTGACAATACACAAGGCAATAGGCAGTCAACAGCTGATAGCACGATATAATCGAGGGCAGTCCGATGCTGCAGCTTTCACCGAATGAAACATTCCAGAAAGCTTGCCAGCATGTACTGCATGTAGACATCACAAAGGACACTATCCTAGCTGTGTTGACGTTCTCTCTTTTTGGAAGCCTGATCTGTCGATTCAAGCCTGTCTATGAAATACAAATGTACAATTGATTATCATCATTCAGCGAGCAGACGGATCGTCATGTCTCCGTGTTGAGAGTACCGCAAGGAGACGAGTTATGCCCGACGGTAGTGATTTGTGATTAACCGTGTTTACATCGTAAAGGTGAGTACACACGCTTTGTCAGCTTGCGCTTGTGTGCTCGTCAGTTTTGAGTTGTCAGTATCGCACATTGATTGCTCTCTGTATTCAATGGCATTGTCAATGGATTGGAAGTTTGATCTCTCTCCAGACCTTTCTAAAAACATGATACACGCGCAGCAAATTCACTGTTTATTGCAATGAATAAATGCAGCTCTTATCAGCGACTATCTATCTGACTGATGTTTATATAGGTAGCTAGCGAAGAATTGACTCACATTGGCTATAATAGACTTTGTGTACGGACTGCAAACTGTAAGTTCTAAACAGGAGATTAAGACTTAATTGCCGCCAAATCTAGACAAACAACATTGCAAATACTGAGTATATATCAGTCCTAAATTCCACAACCATGGTCGCAGATGGTTGTTCATCTCTCTTATAGTATAGTTAAAGCACAAAGTCATTGTTTAGTAAACAGGATGCCATAAATATGATGATAAATAATGATAATGACAACGGTGTTGACCTCCTACTGCTACAACGACGACGACTACTGCTGCTATACTACTACTACTACTACTATTACTATACTACGGAATTTTCCCGTGATTTTAACTGTTGCCAATCCCATTTGTGAAATGGTCATGCAAAACAAAAGATATCTCGCATACCGTGTCTTAACAGCAACACCAAAAGAATCGTTGTTAAACGATCCCAGTTGCTATATTTCATTTCACTTCCTTTTAATTTCATTTTACTTCATTTCCGACGAAAGTATAAAATATGACATTTGCATATACACAAAGTGAAGTAAAATGTGACTTTTGCATATTCAAATGAGATTTAAATGCACGCCATTTTTACAATGAAAAAAAAAATACTTTAGATAAAGTATAAAAAAAATGCATTGGCAAACTGTAATTGAATCGTAACAAAGAAAAAAAGTCGGAAATGGAGATGACTGCTAAAGAGCCTAGCTTGTAAAATGTTTATAGGGAAAAACAATGTCGTAGATGTGTCATGGACTTTTAAGTCCTGAAATCGACTTAGGAAGTCACATCTGCGTACGTGGTGGACGTGTTTCGAAGGTTAAGATTTTCTTAGGGAAATCCTTTTTTTTATTTTTTTTTTTTTACTGTATCCAATCAATTCAGAGGACGATGTATCCGCGTGGACACAAATTATTTCTTAATGATGTACCATAAGTGCATCACAAACATGCATACATTTTACTGGCAAATATTTCAGATTTTCTTTGTTATATTTTTTCCATTTTTCTGTTTCACGTTTACATCACTTACGTGTAGTTTAATATTATTCTTTTCTCTACATGTCATTTTTTTTTCTTTCCTGTATACGTTTTGTGTAAAAGTATGCATAAAAATTGGATCGTTTCGAAAGAAGTCTAAATACACGCAATCATTTGTGTGTGTGTGTGTTTGTTTTGGTTTTTTTTTAAGGAACGTGATCAGGGGACGGGACAGCAAGGGGCAGAGATCCTTGAAGATATCGAAATTTCATCTTTACGAAAAAGACCTAACTTCTACCAGGGAGGTGAGAGGAAACACGATGTCCCCCAAGAAGGCATCTAGGGGCAAAGAGGGTCATTTGAAGGTCATTCAACTTTCGACCTGCCGGAACGAACGCGTGACAAGGGTGCATTCCACACTCGATAGGGTCGCCATACTGGTAGAGAGCGGACGTGTCTTTTCATGCAGAATATCGGATATCGCCGATCATGATCAATACGGTGAGAAGTAAGACAATAATAGAGTACTGAAGTGATGATGTCACAATAGCTTTTGTTAAAAACAGGTGTGAGCAACAGGTGTGGGCATAAATAGTGTTCACAAAATATTTGGGCCAGGTGAGAACTATTATACAAATAATGATTGTTTATGAGTGAGGATGAATGGCTATGCATGACACCAAACTTACCGGTACTCCTTCAACAAACTTTTTTTTTTTTTTTCGGAGGGGGGGGGGGGGGGGGTCTGCACCCTATTAAAACACACCTCTAAAAAGATCCTCCAAATCATCTTTATTCGTGTTCCAGCAGCTCTGAAACTATCCTCCTATAACACTTGAGTCGAGCAAAAGACCTAGTAACAGTTATGTTCCTTACCGTTCATTCCTATACTACCTACACTTGCAAAAGCATTACATTTTTTGTTGTTGTTTTGGACAAAGTTTAATTTAATAACTGTTTCTATCGTTCAGTTCAAGTGTTATGGGAAGATAATGTCCCAGCGGGATTAAGAATAGAGATGATCCCGAGGATTTTCATTCTAAAGAGATGTTGCTTTAAGGCAACCCTGTACAATTCAATGCATAAAATTTTGACATTTTGTCAAAAACTATGCCATATTGAGATTATTGCGTATTCACAAACAGTAACTATCCTAAAATCATGTCACCAAGTTTCAAGCATATATTCAGCCCCAAAATCCTCCAAAATCAAGCTTTTCTGAATGAAGACACATCCAAAATTCATCCTATTTCACGTAATCCGCATCTAATTATATATTCATAAACCTTAAAAAGCTGTAACTTTCCTCAAACATGTCCGATTTGGATGATTTTTGCACCAAAAGAAAGCTCTTGAAATTCTCCCTACCCAATGTCCAGAAACTGCAAACAAACAGACAAAGTCTTCTTACCCCTAATGTGATTGGTCAATAAGCCTCAACTCTCCCAAAATTGTCCAATCACAGCACACCTCTCACACAGTCACCTGGAAGTTCCACTGATTCTCCCTACTGCCCAGGAAAGTTTATTTACACAGGGATTGCCCCTGGCCCTGCTGTGTGCATTGTTTTAGTGTGTAGGTGAATGGGATTTAGGGATATGTGGTCAGTGTACTATTGGATAGTAGTGGAAAGTTCTTTCAAAGCCCTAGTACAAGTTGCATAATTATTTCAAAATGGGAAAAGCAAAACCAAGGAAAGCTTATGGAAAGAGGAAAAGAAAATTCTATGGAAATAAGTGGACAAAGGAGAATGAGGACATTATCACATCACAGGAAGAATCTGATGAAAGCAGATCTGCAAGTGCAACTGATGATGCTGGTGTTGCTGCTCATACAAATGCAAGTAATGAACAGGGCTCAGACCAACAACAAGAGTACAATACGGGTGAGTGTTGCCCATCGGAAGCAAAATTACAGAACATAGACTGTTTGAACCAATCTATCGATTCAATAGAATTTGATGACATCCCCAGTGGAACGCGTTTTGTTGATGTTCGCAATATGCTTGAATTTGTAAATTCATTACCATGTCCCGAGTGTCATTCCATCGGTTCTGTGACTGTAAAAGAAGCACGACAGGGATTAGCATCAACATTCAAGTTCAAGTGTGAATCATGTGGTCATGTGTCAGAACTAAAAACCTCAAACTTTATTGCAAGTTCTACAAAACCGTATGCAGAAACAACTAACCGGGCAGTTGTTGCTACATGTGCTATTGGTGGCCATCATCAGGATCTTGAAAGGTTTTGTGGTGCTATGGATATCCCATGCAACCTTAGTGAGAGGACATGGAACTCACATCTGCAGAAAATCCACTCTGCTACAAAGACATGTTCAGAGGAGTCAATGAAAAATGCTGGCAATGAGCTGAGATCTGAGGTAAACGTAGATGAAGCAGCAGATATCACAGTGTCATGTGATGGGACATGGCAAAGGAGGGGCTTCGCAAGTAAGAATGGCATTGGAACAGTCCTGTCAGTTGCTGGAAAGAAGTCCAAAGTGATAGATGTAGAAATTCTGTCCAACCATTGCAACATGTGTCTGAAACATAAGAAATCTCTCAGCGAGAGAGAATTTCACAAATGGTACAATGGGCACAAAAAACGGTGCAACAAGAACTACGAAGGCTCAGCAGGCGGAATGGAACCACGTGCGATGGAGACCATATTTAGAAGATCCGTGAGAACCCACAAGCTTCGTTATACTGGTTATCTTGGAGATGGTGACTCCAAATCATTCAGCCGTGTCTCAAGGGTTTCTCCACCAATATATGAGGGAGTGACAATAAACAAGCTAGAATGTTGTGGACACGTACAAAAACGGATGGGAAAGCACCTTCTGGATAAAACCAAAGAACTAAAAAACCAAACCTTTCGGCATGAAGGAAAGGTAGTAAGAGGAATTAGTGGTAATGGGAAGGGGAGACTAACAGTGAAAAAAATCAAAAGACTCCAGGGGCACTATGGAGGTGCTATAAGAAAGAATGCAGGAGATGTAGCTGCAATGAAAAAAGCTGTGTGGGCTTCCTGGAAGCACAGAGGAGGTAACCATGCCGACTGTGGGACATGGTGTCCGACCAAACAAGGCAAGGAGGACAAAGTCGACAACAACGCACTTGCCCCATATGTTCTCAAGGCAATCAAGCCAGTGTATGAGAAATTATCACGTGACGACTTATTGCAGGCATGCGCTCATGGTGGGAGTCAAAACACCAATGAATCCTTCCACAATCTCATTTGGGAGCGTTGTCCAAAGCAAACATTTGTTGGGAGGAAACGACTGGAAGTTGCCGTACACGATGCTACTTTAGTCTATAATGATGGGGAAACTGGACGGTTACCTATATACAATGAGCTGGGGTATTCTGGGGGAGTACATTGTCAGCTGTATTCAATGAGAAAAGACAGAAAGAGAGTGTTGGGTGCTCAGAAAGCTAGCTCTAAGAGAGCTAGAAAGGCGAGGAAGGAAAGGAGGATCGAAGCAGCTGATGATGAGCAAGATGTAGAAAGCAATGAGGATGAGCAAGATACAGAATATCTTGCTGGCGGTTTCTGAGCAGGGAAATGGTAAAATATTGATTTAAATGCAATTGAATAGAATGTACTGCCATGGAATACATTTAAAGTCATTGTGAAACTGTCCTGTTCAAGATAAATAATCTAAATAGGCTCATGATATAATTTGTATGGCCGTAATGGACTTTGTTTTACTTTTTATGAAATTGTGTTATTATTTGTCAACTTTCAACGCGATTTCCTCAAAATGTAATTTCTTCACTACTATGTGTCACTCTTACAGTGATAATTCAAGTTTTCATTGGAATATATGCTTCATTTTTGGCTCAAATGATAAGTAGACTCTGGAGAACAAAATAGACTTTTCTTACTGTTATATGTACTCCCTAGACTGAAATATGGGGAAATATGTGACAATATTACATCATAAAAATATGGATGAAAACTAAAAATTAAAAAAAAATATTTGTAATACCCCTACTACATAAAGAAAAGTCTATTTTGTAAATTACCTTACAAATAAACTTTCCAGAAAGTTTCAGCTCAATAGGGGTAACCATTACAAAGTTATTTGAGTAAGAAGATTTTTCTTTGTTTTTCATTGTTTTTATCAGATGACCTTGAACGAACCGCTAAAATGTGGAAATTGATATTGTACTTTACACTTTGATGCACAATGACTGATGTATCAAAACTTTGAAGCAGAAATACAAGAATTAAAAAAAATGGCTAAAATTGTACAGGCTTGCCTTAATAACAGGGTGCAGAAAAAAAGTAAAATGTTTAACTCTTTAGCAACTGAAGATTCCGTTCATAATGGCCTATGGTTCCATAGAAGGTACAACAACTACTCTTATTTCAACAACTTTTTAAATTATGTAAAATATCTCACCGCATTTTTTTTTGTGTGTCTATAATAAGTTATGTTTATATGAAAGCCTCTATTACGACTTCTTTACCTAGATAATTGTGTGTCACAGACGTAATACTGGCTTACTGCTGTTGACCTTTGACCTCTTTTAAATTCCATAATTATACATTCTATTTGAAAATGATTTTAATGGTTAAACATAATTCTTTAAAAAAAACGGACGGGCGGTTCGGGCTGTTCAGTTACTAATGGGTTAAAATTACATTTCATATACAATTATATTTCATATATACTCATATTTTCATGAAGTATCCATGTACGGACCAAGAGGCATCAACACAAGTCAACATCAATTTGATTTCAAGGACCTTTTATGAATTTTGTTACTCATCATTATGATTGCATGGTTCTGTTGCAGATTTGTTTTTTTCCTTTACTACCACATTTTTTTTTTTTTTTTGGGGGGGGGATCATTTAACATTGTCAACACTTAAATACAATTTCAGTTGCTCTTCATACAGAAGATATTTTGCGCATATCTAATTAATTCATTAAACCAGTTACATCTCACATAACGAGTTGCCACTTTGATGACTACAAGATAATATATGTATATATATATATATATAATTATATATATATATACCGTATATATATTCTTTCTTTTTTTTCTGCAGCAAAATTCTGCAAGGATTTGTTGGGTTAATTTTGTTTTAATCTTGATGGTGTACACACAACTTTTACTTAATGGAATTTCGTTGCAGTGGAAATGGTTCCACGGGGTCTTGCAGGAACCGTTCAAGAAACCATCAAATTGGTGGAGCTTACGGGCGGGAAGGAGCATTTTGTTGCCATGTCGACAGAAGGGAAAATCTACTCATGGGGCGCCAACAACCGTCAGCAACTTGGCCGGCGGGAAAAGAAGAAAAACAGGAATAAAGGAAGAACGGGAATGAAGGGCAAATTTTCTCATATCAGGTCAGAGACATGATTACAGAGGAAATCCACCCCCAAAATAAACCAACTCTGAAAGAAAGAGAGAGAAAAGGTCTTCACAGAACGTTGCAAAAATGACAAAATGGGATGAGAAATAAGGAAGAAATTAATTTTCTCTGTTTTTTATGTTCCTTCACCTCTATCTCTAGTTCCTCCTGATTATTTTTTCACCTTTTCCCCCTATTTTTCCCCTCCTTGCTGCGCAATCGTTGTCTTCCACATACCTTCAATTTCTTTGGAAATTCGTTCTGTTCCCCTTCTCTTGGGATTATTATAGCTCGGAAGGCCTTCAAGAAACATCCCATTAATGATTATTTAAAGGGATGTATTTCTCGTTTGAAACGAATGCCAATAGTGAAGTCTCTTTAGAACCTGCATTTGTATAATCAGTCTGTACAAACCTTTGCAGCGTAATTACAATGTAGGGCCTATGATCATATTCAGATAATGAGTAATCGTTTTCATCTCGTGATGTTCCTCTATCTTATGATACTCGTGAGTGCATTATAGTTGAGTGAAATGTGGAAATATACTCATCCATATCTCTTTGTATATGTGCATCATTTCAGTGAGGTTGAAGGTTTGACTGAGCAGAAAGTCATCCAGATCGCATGCGGAGACTACCACTGTCTAGTCCTTACAAGAAGTAAGTATAGAGAGGAAAATTCAAGAAAAGAAAACAACAACAGAATGATGCAAGTTATCAATATCTACTTCTGATTTGAAATCGAGACTACCACTGTCTAGTCCTTACAAGAAGTAAGTATAGAGAGGAAAATTCAAGAAAAGAAAACAACACCAGAATGATGCAAGTTATCAATATCTACTTCTGATTTGAAATCGATTACAACGTTTTTCACCTGTGCATATTAAATTGATATGTAAGCCCACGATTGGCGAAGAATGATAGACCATCAAGGCCCTGTTTCATAAAGCTGTTCGTATAGTTAAGCACGACTTTATGATGAGCCAAGTGGGTTTCGTATTAAATCATTGTTAATTTCAGTAGCTAAAGTCAAAGTTTGCAGATGATAATTATTATCTTTACATTTCAACACACGTTTCGAGTTGAAAGTGTATTATTGCCCAAATGTAGATGAAATACTGACATAGGCCCTACAGTCTTACTTTGTTAAAGACATATATATAAAAAAAAATGGGTACACATATCGGCACTTCATATTCCAGTCTTTCGTAAAGTCATGAGTAACTTTACGAACAGCTTTATGAAACAGGGCCGTGAAACAGGGCCGTGAGCTTGTGTTTCTTGCTCAAGATATAGGACTGTGATTAACACGAAAAAGTTAATGTTTGGAATACAAATGAATTAACAGATTATTTGAAATACCGGTAGTAAATTTTTAACTGATTGAATAACTAGGTAATTAAACAAAAATGAAGATAATTCATTAAGTAAACAGATGAATGAGTTAAAAGGTAAAAACAAATAAATGAATATAATGTATTGACAAAATTATGTGAATGCATTTCTACAAGCATAATTATTTAATGAAATGTGCCTGCGTGTCTGATTGTATGTTTGTATGTGTGTGTGTGTGTGTGTGTGTGTGTGCGTGTGAAGGCTTGTCACAGTCTTTGTGATCTTTGGTCTCCCCTCCACAGCTGGGAAGCTGTTCACATGGGGAGCCAACGACTGCAGTCAGCTTGGACTGGACAGTGGCACCAAGGAAGACGTGTCTCAAGCGACGGAAGTCGAGAGGCTTCGAGGCGTACCTCTGTCGAAAATTGCCGCTGGCGGCGCCCATTCGGTTGCCGTGACTACCTCCGGGAGAGCCCTGGTGTGGGGAAACAACGAATGCGGGCAACTTGGTCTTTCCCAAGAAAAGAGTGAGTAGAAAAACATCCCGTGAATGTTCTGACTGACCTGTAAATGGTGATGGTAATAGTGGCAATAGTAGATATAGTAGACTTAGTGACATTAATGATAATAATTCTAATAGTGCAGGTGTAGTGATGATTATGTGATAAAATCTATTATTATTATCGTCATTATCATTATCTTTATCATCATGGATAATGATCTGGGCCGGCGGAACCGGGAAAGGGGGGGGGGGGCAGGGGGGCTCGGACCCCCACTTTTTTGCACCCTTATATAGGAATACATAGGGTGTCACCACTTTGCCTCCCCCCCCCCCCCCACACACACACACAAAACAGAAGTTACAGTAGCAAAATAATAGAATGAAACCCGGAAGTGGGCCGGCCATGATGATGACCTGGAAACTATAAAAGAAGAATACGATGTTTAAAAGGAAGAAGGAAACAAGAATGACGGCACATCTGTTTCAAAATAGTAATATTATTAATAAGAAAAAATTTTCAGCAGTGATATAGTGTATGCACGACACATACCGTCCAACAGGTTCGCTAAAGAGCTTTCAATCCGTTTGGAAAAAACAGAAGAAAAAAAAATGCCTAGGAAAACTTTTTTTAGGGAGATTTATTATTAATTTCTGATGTATTTATTTATCTGTTATCAAAGTTGCTTTATTATGTATTGATTCGTTAAGAAATACCACATACCACCAAAGCTAATGGTCGTAGTTGAGTCACGTTTATTTCATCCTTACAGCGATTGATACTCCCACGCCACTTTCTAGTGCTAGAATGCTCCGAAATGTGCAGTCGGTTTCCTGTGGGTTCCAGCACACAACTTTCATCGCAAAAGTGAGTGCAATCCTGATTTATAAGCCTTTTGCGTGAATATTTTCTTTCTTTTATTTTTTGTTTTTATTAGGGACTACGAACACTAATGAAGCTTTGGGTGCCACAGACCGGTTTATCAATACTTTCAGAATAATAGCTGCCATCTTCTGCAGCTATAACAACTTCAGGAATATATAGTACTTTCGCATGAGGAACACAGTGATAAAATAAAAGATATTCGATCGTTTTGAGACTCGATTTTCAGTGTCTGAGCACCATTGATATCACTCTAAAGAACGTTCCAGTATCATGAACCAGAGTAAAATATATATTTTTGGGTTTAACTGTTGTTGTTGTTGCTTTTTTGGGGGAGGGGGAGGGGGATGGAGGGAGCTGAAAATTGAAGTAGGTACAGCAACATATTTGTTCCTTCTATTTTTTCAGTGGTCGCATCTGTACGAACATTTTTTCCAGACTTTTTTTGTGTGCACTAAGTTATTTTTCTATTGGCATTCTTTACCTGAGGGGCCCACATGCCACATGCTTTGTCTTTTTTGTTGGTCCCTCCTTTTTTCCAAGTTGCGTATTATTTCATCTTTATCACTTCAGTTTTCATGGCAACGTACTATAAAGTTCCACAATTGTTTTACAATTTCAGTTTACTTTGTTTTCCTTATGAAATCTTATTCTCTGTAACCAGAGAAAGTGAAATGTCTATGTTCTTTTAAAAAAATTAAATAAAATTTGAATTTGAATTGAAATGAAATATATCGAGTCTGCATTCGTAATTGAGTATGTCTTGTCACGAACTTCATTTCATTTCATTTCATTTCATTTCTAGTAGAATCCACAAGTTTCATTTGTCGTGTTTGTTGTAAGATACATGTACTAATGAAAGTCTACTAACCATAAAATGTGGATTTCCATGATTGCAGAACAAGAATCTGTTGGTCTTCGGAAAAGGGATACCACGAAACATTTCGGAAGTAGAGAGGGAACTGGAACCCGCCTACAACTGGTCCAAGACAATCTCCAACATATGGTGCACCGCGTAAGAAACGCCATTAAAGTATTATCATTGATTCTTTGGCAATCTTAATACAAGCCTCCACGGCAGAAAAAAAAGTCAGTGGACGTATAGGCATCACCACCAGTATAAATCCCATTGTGTAAGTTGTGTGTGTGTGTTTGACCACGTCTCCGGATTTCTTCAGTAAAAAAAAAAAAAAGTAAAGACAGTAAGTTGGTGCATTTTACCTCCCCCCAAAAACACACACACACACACACACACAAAAAAAAAAAAAAAAACATACGGGTTTCAGTCTCCTCTGAAAGATTTGTTCACTTTTTTCTTTTGGAAATATTTGTAATGCCTTAAAAGTTATCACCATCACATTTCCTTGCCCTCACGAAAGGTCAAAAAAAGAAAATGACCACTACGCGCGCGCACACACACACACACATCGATGACTTTGTTATGATAACAGTGATTATGATCAAATATGCATGTTATCGTTACTTTGTTTCAAAATGGCCATCATTTTATCATGAGGACAATTATTATCTTAAAATATAGTAAGTGGTAATTGGATAATATCATCATCATCCTTGAGCATCTTTTTCCACAACATGGGAATTGCTATCTTGTTTAGCTTCTTCACCATAGCTTGCGAGGAAGGATCGAGCGACCTTTACGTCATCAATCATCGACATCGATCACTGATCGGAAAACAAGACGATGAACTTGAGCTTAGTGTCTTTGATCCGAGTCCATTGATGGAGGTCGACGAAGAAGGTGAATCCACTATCAGTTCAGGAACATTTTCAGTCGCCTCATGCTCTTGGCAGAAGAGACATGACGTTGGAGTTACCGATGCGATTAGAAGTTTCAGGTTTGTTTATTTTACTTCCATAGTAAAAGAAAAAAAAATAGTTTCAAATAGTAAAATAGATGCCTTTACAATAAATGACTGTACAGTTCTGGTTGAGGTGAGGAGGATTCAGGATTATAACATTTTTGGTGAGGTAATAAGAAATCTCTTATGATGAAAGAGCATGTAATTCCAAGGAGGAGACAACGTTTATTTAATGATAATTGGCCTTGAAATGGCTGAGATATTCTATTATTCTATTCTATTATTCTATTCTATGATTTCAAATTCCAGCCTATCTGCCCCTGTGCACTTTCAAGCACATGCACGCACATTCACCACCATCACACATCAGAGTTTATTTTCCCCTGCTAGTGTACCTCCGCAGCAGAATTTGTATTGTTACGAATCTAGTACGTTCCTACCTTTTCCTCGGGCCGGCCATCTTTTCAAGCAATGCTTACAATGGCGGCCCTCTGCATAATCACTCCTTGAATATAATAATATTATGACAATATCATTGTCATTGTAATCCCTGCTGCATAGACATGCATACTGTAATATTATATCATTAATTTCCTTTTATATCGTTGTTTATGTAAGTCAAACGACTCTGTTTCAAATATACTTTATGTGTTTCCCATGTTCATGATTATGTAATTTATGTAAATTGATTTGCAGAAAATAAAGTATCTAGCAAAACAAAGAAAAAAAAATAATACATATAAAAACAAAGCTATGCTAATAAAATTGACAGGCCACGACTTTTATCAAGATCTCGCTGGATCCTCACCTCAACCAGTACGGTACTGTACAGTCGTATAAGAAAAAAGAAATACAAGGAGGGTCACCAATTTTCAGTGGTGGCAATGAACGTCCAGTATACCATGGGGCCCTGTTTTTACGAAAACGTATTTCACACAGCATCACACAGTATATGAAAATAAAATGAATGTATAAAACGGTACAATATGTTTCACATGTTACATCATAATTACTAGGTTTGAAGCACGTCAAGAAAAGACGCAAAAACAACAATAGCAATACTAACAACTCTAACAACATCAGCAACAAAATCTTGTTGGGGAGATTTCAGTCCTATTCAAATTAATCTTTAGGACAAGAGGAAAATTGTTGTTAATCATCGGATATCTTAGCACACGTCTGTTGCAGAAATGTATTTTCTTTTCTTTTTTTAATGATAGGCTGGGATAGCTGGGGATCATTTTGATTACAGAGAAAGTAGGGAAATATCATACTTACAACGTATATTTGGGGCCATGTCAATGACAATTTTATACGTTAGTGGTAGCAGATGAATCTTTTGTCTTTTGGATAAGTACTGTGTTGATTTTATCACGGGGTTGAGTTCCCCGTTTAGTACTCAAATTCGGGTTCTGACGTACAATTCATGAAATATTCTGTCTTTAAAAATGATACAGATATTGAGTCAAGATGTGATGGTCATTTTGATGTGTAGGAACGCTTAAAGGTACAGTACTGCTCCGCGTCCTACTGTTCTTAGATCTCATGCTCAATTTTGTCTGAACATCGGGCGATAACAATACTGCATCCAGGTCGTCGGTACTTACGACACTCCCAATTAGCGGCGGATGCAACGATGGTACCAAGGGAGCTACTTCAGATTGGGAAGAAATTGAGGAGAGAGGCATTCTTAGTCCCAGCATGGAGCATCACGACACAGCCCTCAGAGAGAATGAGGCACTCACTCCCCGCTGCATCTCGCCTCCTCCTACCCACACCGCATCAGCGTCTTCGACTCCTGTAACCATGCCAACAACTGCATCTTACGGCGTCGCTACCATGCATTCTCCCACTAGCGATGCTTCGCCAGCTTACGGCACATCCAAAGACTCTTTACTCGCCCATCAAACGCCCCAGGTCCCGGATGCAGGCTTGGCAGCACCCAATGTCAAGGCAAATCTCGGAAACGGATGTATAAATGGTCAAGAAGACGCCAGGGAAGTTTCAGCGGGCGATGGCGACGGTATCAGCCAAGATGATGACTGCGGCAGTGCTGAAGCAGCTGCCGTAAGTCGTGGGGCGCGTCCAAAGCACAGACGTACCCCAGCAAAATGGAGTGGAAACATTTGTGCATCAAGGAACCTCGTTTTCCTCTGTGCTGATGATGAGGTAATTCCAGGATGCCATTACTGTCGGCATAAAGCCAAACGATGCCTGTATTTCTTGGGCAACCATAAAAACTCTGCGATAAACATGATAAAGAAGAAGAAAAAAAAAAACATAACAAATAAACTATAAAATAAAGTACGACCAGTATTGACAACGATTAGATATCAGCAAATCAAACAATGGGCTGTTATCATGTATCAATGTAAATGCAGGTTGCAATCCCAAAATGTTCAAGTGATCAACAAGCATCAAAACTTGGAGAAGAAAAGCATAACAAATAGACTGTACAATAAAGTACGACCAGCATAGACAATGATCGAATACAGTTATCAGGATTTTTTTTTTTTTCATATCAATCTGAATTCAGGTTGCAAGACCAAAAATGTCAAGTACATGTAATCAGCTTGGACGAATTGCAGTTATACTGACGTTCATTTTGTGTTCAACGAAACTGGGTTATAAAAGAGGTTTCCTTCCCAAACATAGACGTAGGCGCCAAAAGAATAGGCTGTGCGCGTAACAGTTATCACAGCACCGCTTCTTCTGTAGGGGGCTAGGCTAGGGGCAGTAATGACGTGGGAATGGATAATTCGATGACAAAGCAATTCCGTTTTTATGTTGTTTCTGCGTGTAATGTTACTCACATCAATCTCTCTTTGAGATATCATGCTAAATTCTGCTAGGACACGCAGATAAATTAGGTGAAATACATTGGCATATACTGGTACTCAGAGCGATGACGGCTGAGTACAATTTCAAGAAAATTGCTCGTTTTTGTTATGAGTAACTTCATAATTGAAATGAACCAACTTATTTGAATAGAAACAACTCTTATTTGTACAATTATTCATTCAATCATTTATGTGTTTAATTGACTTTACATTTTATGTTCGTACACATGCTGGACCTTTTGGTCCTCCTAGTGTTAATGTTCACTTGATTATGTCAATTTGATGGTGTGTCTACATGCGTGTGTGTGTGTTTGTGTTTGTGTGTGTGTGTGTGTGTGTTTTCTGTGTGTATGTTTGCTTGTCTAGGATTTGCCTATATAGATATCATCGACAGCTAAGAACATGATTGCGCCCTTAAAGGGATCGTATAGTTTGGTTGAGATCTGACTTAATTTTTCTATATATATATATATATTTTTTTTTTTTGTGAGACAATGCGAAACCTCTTACAAGGTATAAAAAGCATGTAATTCCAAGAGGAATTAATTAATAATAAATGAATTAATTAATGGATATTGGTTTGGAAATGGCTGAGATATCCAAAACAAAGCAATTCTAATAAAAGTGGAACCCACCTTTTATTACAATCGCTTTGTTTTACTTTGTTTTTGGTTGTCTCAGCCATTCCAAAACCGATTTTCATCAAATAAAGTTTGAACTAGACTTGGAATTTTTCAACACTGAAAAATTAGGTGATCCGATCTATTTGAAAATCAATGATTTGAGTCCTGATATCAATAGATATGACCATACTGGTTTCATTTGTGTTGAGGGGACAATGGCCGTGTGATGTTTGGATTCTCATTTAGAAAAGTGAGTCAGACCTGCCATCTTTGGTACCGAATTCCGCATACACTAACGAAAATACAGAATGGAATGTATTTGACCTTAGACCTCACTTTGCACACCCAAGATTGCATCTGAGCAACACGGTGGTTATTTTGCGAAATGATTCTTGTAACACGGTCTTTGCGTGTGCAAAATATGGGAAAGATAGGACATGTATTCGCCAAGATACAGGATGAAACGTTTATGACCTTTGACCCTAATTTACATACCCAAGATGGTGTCCGATCAAGTAGTTGTTATTTTATGAAATAATGTATGTGATATGAACTAAACATGTGCAAAATATGGGGGTGATAGGGGCTGTTTTTCTTAAGTTATTGCAAAAAAAAGTTGCAGAAAGAAAGAAATATCCCAATACATCGAAGATAAGCTTTAATTACAACCAAGTATTTTGACGTGATCCCGACACCGTATGAAAAAATAAAGGGCACCATGACAATAGCCCAAAGTCTCAGCTACAACATATTAAAATATGGGAGAAATTCACCGAAGCATAAGTGAGCCAGTGCTCGAAAAAGATAGTCATGTCAATTTTCATTCCCAGAAATTACTGCACTCCCATAGAGATAACACGTAAACTGGTCAAATTTGACAAGGTTACTTTCAATCCATTTTTACGAAATGATGCCGTCATTTCATCAAAATTTTGTTTTACATTTTTGAAAGAGCATTTAATAAGCTACAACATACCGAAATCTGGGAGAAAATCGGCAAAGGATAAGTGAGATACGCTCGAATGAACTTGAGATTTGATGACGTCATTTTGAAATTTTACTTTTTTTTATTTCATTAAGAAATTTGATATCTTTTAATAATTTTTTTCAGATCGTCAACCCATGAAATGACATGTACAACTCATCAGCTTTCAGAATATAAAGAAAATGGGGCGTCACCGTCCATCCTGACGAGTAAAATCGAATTTAAAATTGGCGGTTTTTTTTTTTTTGCATAGTTGCACTGTATACCGCCATTGACGCGCGCGCGGAATTTCAACTTTGACGGGCCCGTTTGACGTCATATTGAGTCGGATTGACTTGAAACTTAGTAGAATTGTTCCCTGACATTTCAGACATCTGATCCATGTGAAAAATGGAAATTTCTATTGCATACAAGATGTGCGTGCGTATATGTGCGTGCGTATATGCGCGCGCGTGTACGCGTCCGTCGATTTTCTTATAAAATGCTCAAAATGACCTGAAACGTGTGCAAAACAATTTTGAGCTTGATTGGAGAATGTTAAAATTTCAACGCGCGCGTACGCGCTCGTTTAATTGAACATGATCAAATTTTAGGACATGAATCAACAGAACTTGACTTGAACCATATGATATGTAAAGTTCATTGAAAAATTCCATTCCATTAATTTGATACGAATGCAAACGTGATTTCACATAATGACGTCATAGTGACGTCACGGTTGACTGATCACAATGATACATTAGATCTGTCATTCCTAGAAGATGATACATATATGGTATAAGTTTGAAAGTAATAGGCGAAGAACTTTTTGAGTTAACCGCTGCACAACATTTGAGGAGAAAGAAAGAAATAAAGAATCAGTACAGATACAGGTGATCCGAGAGGATACTCGGATCACCTAATTCCTCTTAAAATGGTATGTTTTGTACTATTTCAAAAGTGGTTTCTTGGTATCTTTTTAAAAAGTTTAAAGCCCAATCATCATCTCCACCAATACTATACCATGCCTTTGAATAACTCCTCATTTTGAATTTCTAAGTATCAGCAAGCAGGTAGCCGCAATGACCAATCACGATGTATAGCGACAGTGACGGTCGAGCTCTTAAAGAGCGCCTCTAGCGCCGAAAATTCACCATCCAAGGCATCCTCCATACAGGAACTGAGAACTGCGTTTTCTTCTCCGGCGTGCCTGAACGCATCCTTCGCAGTCTCAGAGTAAGATTCGTATAATTTGTACCATTCTCGTTGTTGCCTGATATTTTTTTTTGTTGTTTGCTGCTGTTGTTGCATTATTTTTCTTGACACATTTTGCTGTTGCAAGAATCCCTCATTATAATTATGTCCGAATTCAACAAGATGTTGAATTAGTTACATCACTACAAAGATGTTTTCCTCATTGCAATCAACACGAAAGTTAATGAATAATAATGAAGTATAGGGACGTTTGATGATGATAAATTACTGCGGTGATTATTAGCACGGCCTCTGGAAGAGCAGTGTTAATATTGAAGAGGCTGTCATTGGCAGAAAGTATCATTATGCAGGTACATTGTATAATTCATCATTTTCTAATTTCTACTTTTGTCTCATTCTTTTTTCCAGTGATGGAGCTGATCCAGACAGCTTATGCGTTGATTTGAAATTAGCAAGGACGGTATTCAAAAACATGGACAACAATGAAAAAATTATCAGCATGGTGTGTAAAGTAACTCACTTATCTCACTCTTTAATGAACTTTAATGAAATTTTTCCTTTAAGGAATTGAATAAACTTTTATAACAACTTTACACCTTACTTCTTTAATGCTGGTGATGAGTTGTTTAGTTCATCAAAGTAGTATGCTTTCATATTTATTCATGATATGAATTTCGCTCTACTCACAATACATGCGTTGATAAACGACAAATATAACCTGCCCCATGGCAATATGCGGGCTGTTCAGAACTTATCCACAGAGTGAAAAAATATTTTGAATTCCACGATTTACATCCACGTGTTCATCTACATTACTTGTAAACGCTAATCACGTGATATTATCGCTTATCACGTGATATAAATGGCACAGTTCTTATTCAGAGATTTTTGTGTCCGTGGCCACAGAGACCGAAAAGGCAATAGATTACAGAGGACTCCCATTATAACAAAGTCCTCGAACTTATGATATAACCGAGCAAATAAGCAATAAAAATCATGAAGCGGATAATATTTCGGCCTGAACTTTTACTTCGTTGTAAGCGGAATTTCGTTATAACCGTGTTCGTTATAACGGGAGTGCACTGTATATGGCAATACTCAAATTTAAGCCTCATGAGTGTTTCTTTTCCATGGCTCTACATTAGGTTAGTTTGCACAGAAATGTGAGATTTGTACGTAAATAGATTGTATGGAATTAGATTGACTGAATAGACTAGAATATGATGAAACTGAGTAATTAGAACAGAGTTGAAATACGATGAATTTGATTGAATGGAAGAAGTTGCAAAGTATACAAATGATGAACTGTCACGAGTGTAAAGGTACAAGAATCAAATATAATTTAATCAGATTGAATTCGATTGAATTTACTCAAATGGCATTCAATATCCTCTTTAGGTCAACGAAATCATCTTGAATATTCTTTTGGAGAGCATACCTGTCCGTCCTTGTGTCAATGATGCCTTTGGATTTCTCCTATCGCTAATGGAATGTCCCATCTTCGACTGCATTCTCGAGTCATGGAACCACGACGCTTTGATAGTAATGATGCGGATCCTCATAACACTGATGGATAACGACGAAAATTTCAAGCGTTCACTCGGTTTGTATAAAAAAAAAACAACAACACACAAACACACACAACAAGAAGAAGAACAACAGCAACAACAACAAACTGGAACAGCACCCGCAGAACGTAGACCTCATTTCCACCCACATTGGTTGATTTCAAGTTCGGTGCTAGTGCTAGTGCTAGTGCTAGTCCCAAAATAACAGCCTTTAAATCGAGCTCCAACACCGACAGTCAGATTAATGAGGCGATACTAATCAAAATTAATGCACCCAACACTATGTGCTAGCATCGCATCGCCGCAAAGTCCGCGGGAATTGCACAACGAAAAAAATAAAATGGCGCATAGTTAAAGCCAAATTAGACAAAGAAGATGCAGCCATGACTGCTTAGTTTTGGACACATAGGCCCGAATTCACGAAGGTGGTACAAATGAAACCATGGTTTAAACCATGGACAAAAACCATGGAGCGCCAAGTGTCGCATAGAATATTTCGTTACGAAATCAGTCATTTCGTCAATGAAATGATTATTTTGTAACGAAACGACATTTTGTAACTAAACATGCTAAATGAACACTTCGTCCATGAAATGATAATTTCGTTATCGAAACAGTCATTTTATCAACGAAATGACCAATTTCGTACCGAAATATTCCATGCAACACTTGGCGCTCCGTGGTTTTTGTCCATGGTTTAAACCATGGTTTCATTTGTACCACCTTCGTGAATTCGGGCCTAAATGAGGAAGACTGATTGATATGCCACAAATTTCATCTCTTCTTGAAATCACGATTACCTTAATTTTGCTCCTAGGCTCAGATTTATATAGCCATGTCGAGAGTGTTCGTGTAGGTTACGAGAGCGACTATTGCATTACCCTAGACTTTGCAAGTAAAACGTGCATCCATTATGGAAGTGAGTGCGGGTGTCGGAAGGCAACACTAACACCAGCACCGAACACATTTAGAACCAGCACTTGCTGTCGGGCGGAAGCTCGGTGATCTAGTGGAGATGACGCCTGTCCGGAGATCAGGATGTCGTACGTTCGAATCCTGCTCGAGTATGTACGCCCATGATTTCTTTTACCATGGCTAATACTAAATCACTGATCAATTCAGTGCTTATTTACGTCGATGTAGGGTAATTTGTCAATATGCGAATATTTATTTGTCATACACTTATGATAGCAACAACAACAACAAAAAAAGAATCCTAAAATTTCACCAAAAGTGTGCACCAGATCCCTGAATTTCAGGTCTGAAAATGCAACATCTCCCCTGTGTGTGTTTGTGTGTGTGTGTGTGGGGGGGGGGGGGGGCGAGGGGATACCACCCACACCCTCCCCCACTCGGTCGCTCCGCTCCCTCGTATCACATAAATATCTTGCCCCCCCCCCCTCCATCGTGAAAAAGGAGCGACGCCGCTGAGTGTTACGCATTGGTCTGCACAAGGTAGAACCTATCATGTTCTGGATATGAAATGATAAACAAGAAATTAGACAAAGTTATTTCTTCATTATCTTCTATTCATTAAAATACCCGAGTAATGATTTCAGAAGCAAACCAGTAACTGTCGATAACACTATAGTTGATGGACTCTTAAACATAATTACAAAACCCCATACAGTGCCATGATGTACAAAAAAAGAAAAAGAAAAAAATGTCTAAAGCTATTCCTCTAGCATTGTATCCATTTCATAAAACGTTTGATTATAACACTTCAACTTTCAAAAGCTTCTGCAGAATGTGTGCGAAGTTGGTCAGTTTATAATGTTCAACCCCCCCCCCCCAAACTCCCTCTTTGTATAGTTACAGGTCTGTTCATTATTTCACACTCTTTCGTATTATCTGTTTCCAGCGCGCTCCTGGAAACGAGAGCCTCGTGGATTTGGACGGGTGGTAACTCTTTTCCGTGTGTCTCTGGATGGCTTCAGGCTCTTTGACTGTGACTTCTCCGGAATGGACTTCTTCACACAATCTATAAATACATTTACATGTTATTTTCTCTGGGCTTTGTCCTCTTTGAATGAGGTAATCATATTTCTTTTTTATGCCTCCGCCACGAAGTGGTGCCGGAGGCATCCGTCCGTCCTTCTGTCCGTAATCAATTTTGTGGACAGCATAACTAAAAACTGAGGTGTCCTTATGAAACTTGGCATGAGTATGTATAAGTGGGCAAAGTTGTGCCTATCAACTTTTGGGTGCACATGTTCAAGGTCAAAGGTCAGAGGGTCATGGTCAAATGCTCAAAATTTCACAATTTCCCCCATATGTATGCAATGCCTGAAGGTATTTTCTTGAAACTTAGTGTATACATGTACTACCAAGTGAAGATTCTCCAGAGAGCATTTTGGGTCATGAAGACAAAGGTCAAAGGTCAAGTGAACATGTTAGAATATCACTTTTTTTCTCCATATCTCGCAAATGGTTCGAGGTATTTTTATGGAACTTATAGTGTCTATGCTTGTACTGACAGGCAGTGATTATCTTGGGAATTCCAGGGTTACGGGTCAAAAGGTCAAAGGTTAGGGGGTCAGAGGTCAAGGTCAACAGTACTCCTCATAATTTCAATATTTCCCCTCATATTTATGCAGTGCCTGCAACTTTTTTTGTTGAAACTTAATGTATACGTGTATTACCCAACAGAGATTCTCTGGGAAGTTTCTTGCCATAACGTCAGAAATCAAAGGTCAAGTGAAAGTGGTAAATTTCACTTCTTCCTCCATATCTCGAAAGTGACTCAAGGTTTCCTCGTAAATCTTATTACATGAATATTCTACCTGACAGTGATTCTCCTGAGAATTCTACAGCCATGGGGTCAAAGGTCAAGGGTCAAAGGCCAGGTTAAAAGGCTACAGTATTATTTTACCACACAATACTGAAATTACACTTTTTTCTCCATACCTTGAAAATTACTCAATGAATAAACTTATAAGAGGGTCAAAAGTCAAGAAAAACGCTCAAATCTCCAAATACCTTCACTCGTAGACAACAGCCATTCATTCAACTAAATCTAGCTCTTTATGTGCCACGTTCGCACGTCCGACTCAGTCGACGGCTTGCCAACTTCGCATATTCTGCTCAACAAACAAAGCCGCCAAGACCGATCGATAAACCGCTAATTACTGCTAATCCCGCGGCACAATGAAAGCGTTTCTCGTGCTTTTGTTCCTCTCATAAACGGCTTGCATTCTATGTGGAGATCGACTATCAAGCGATGTTCCCAACTGGATTTGCTCGTACATTCTAAGTTTCTGTCACGGTTTTATGTGCAAAAGTCATGCCTTTATACTAATGTAGCAACTGGTCATTCAAAAGCAAAATTGAAAATAGACTCGTCATATAATTTATATCGAAACGAAGCTTGGCATTCCTCTTTAACTTTGCCTACTAATATGCCCATCCTAACAGAACTTTGTAGAAGTTATACAGATTGGAAAAACAGAATTCTTTCTCAAAGCATGACAACCTTCGTGTCTCAGAATAATGTGGCACTCAGGGGGTTTCCACCATGGCACATAAAGAGCTAGTTCAAAGTGAACATTCAACACATTTGAGACAAACCTGCCATTTTGTACGTCTTGACACATTGTCTATAGATCCTATTTGGAGAATCATGCATTATGGGGAGGCATACCAGTCACCATAGCGACATTTCTATTTTTTTCATGATGTTGATCTTATTACATAGGGCCTAGGTATCATGTAATCAGTGCGTGTATACATAATGTTTAAACTTGTCTGCATTATGGGCATATTCCAAATTAGGGTGTATGTGCGCGATCTTTGAAAGGACAAGTTCATTTTATGTGTGGATTGAGTAAATGCATATTAGTGAACACAATGTCATCAGTGAATGTTTGAGGAAAATCGGACAATCCGTTCAACGGTTATGAAGATTTTAAAGTTTTAGTGTTGCCATCGTCCATTGAAAAGAAGACTACTACACAGTTTGCATGGTCTGTGATGTTACATGCGTAGAACGTAGAATGTAGAAAGAAAATATAAAGAAAGTGCAACATATTGTCTCGCATAAGAAAAGAACACTTAATTCTCATTTTTCAGAAGACGGGGGGAATGGTAAGGCCCCCATCTCACTAGGATGGCGACCATGGCGATCTGTGAAAAATTCACAAATCGTGGCGCGATTGCCGTCCGTCTCCATTTTCGGCTTCCGATGCGATTACACTACGGTTTCTCAACCTGCGCTGTAGGCGATCGTGTCACGATGATGATACGACTCTGCCACGTTGTTGACGCATTTCCAGGCCGACAAGACCTGCTACTTCTACGAACGATCGAACCGATTGTATTGTGATATTCGTACGCTTAGTCCCCCATCTCACTAGGAAGGCTACCGTGGCGACCATGGCGATCTGTGATGATTTAAAAAATCGTGGCGTGATCGCCGTCCGTCTCCATTTTTGGCCTCCGAGGCAATTACACTACGGTTTCTTTACGCTCAACCTGCGCTGTAGGCGATAGTGCCACGATAATGCTACGACGCTGCCACGCTTTTGCCGCTTTTCCAAGCCGACGAGACGCGCTGCTTCTGCGATCAAAGCGATCGTATTGCGATATTCGTACGCTTATCAAGACGTCGCTACAAGAGTGATACGATCGAAGCGACAGTGATACGTTTACGCCGAGCTCATGCTACGATCTCAAGCGATCGGGGTATAAAATGGGTTTCATGATTGAATTTCTTCAGTGAGATGTCAATGTCAAACCAACATGGATATGCAGAATAAGGTTTTACCTTACATCTTAGCATTCCAGAACACACCAGTTAGAACCTGATGTGAAATTGCACTATTAAGTCATCCATTCAATTAAAAGGGTAACATGTGTATATAACATCAAAGAACCGGCTTACGAGCAAACTGCAAATTGTATCTTACAATGAGACAGTTTTATGAAGATATATTTGAAAAGATTACAACTTAATTTACTTTCATTGACTTGCAATGGTAAGTATGGCAAACAAAAAAAATTAATAAACAGAGTAGATTCGTACTGAGTGTACGTGGAAAAATACATTTTATACGCTTTTCTCCACGTCCACCTTCATGGCCCCTGCATTTCATTTCATTTCATTTCATTTCATTTATTTCATTCCTTCTTTCTTTTTCGGCAAACATAACACGAAATGAATCAGAAGATATAACATAGGCATGTATTCGACTTTACATGGTAGATAATGGTTAACAAATACGAAATTATACATGCATACCGGCAAAATACAAAGTTATGTCTGGAGAAAAAAAAAGAAGAAAGAACTGAGAGGTTCAGTGAGAAGTATGCTTGTAAATTGTGAACCACTCAAAGGATTCTTGTGAATACATTAAACTTTTTTCTTTTTTCTTTTTACAAAGACAGGACAGAACAAGACAGTAGAAACACTACGACATTATATGACTTTACAGTAGGGTATACCATGACAGTAATAAAATACAAAAGAATAATGGAAAGAAAGGAGAGAAAGAAAAAGGAAATGAAAGGAAAAGCCAACACGCTGAACATCGGGATCAGAAGAGGGAATTGAGGTGCTTCAGCTAGATCAGCCGAGCAAAGCTTGTACAAATACGATAAAATACACAATGATAAAATCAATGATTGACGATGAACCATTAGGCTGTAAAGACCCGTTAAGTAATGAATCATATATATCTTAATATGAGTTCAAAAAAAAATTGTGAACTTACGCTTAAACGAATTCAAAGATAAAGAATTTTTTATATCACAACTTAAAGAATTCCAAAATCTAGGGCCAGTGTACATAAATGTATTTTGAGCCAATAACGTTCTCAGAAGGGGTAAATGAAACTCATTAGATCGCCTGGTGGGATAATTATGAAAAGATTGATTTCGTGAAAACATTGAATTAAAAATGCTGGGAAGTGCATTTGTGTTATAATTAAACATAAACTGGCCCAGCTGAAAGAAAAACAAATCTTTAATTTTTAAAATCTTATATCTAACAAATAATGGATCTGCATGGGAACGTGGAGAAACGCCACAAATAATACGAAGTGGCTTTTTTTTTGGTAATAACAATAATTTATCCAATAAAGTTTGATGGGCACTACCCCATGCTAAGATTCCATAATTTAAATAAGGTAATATTAATGAAAAATACAACGTCAACAAAGAAGACAACGGGATATGAGATTTAAGTCTATTAATAATACCAATATTACGCGAAATTATTTTACTAATATCAATACTATGAGGCTTCCACGAAAGTTTATCGTCCACTATAATACCGAGAAACTTTGTATGAGATACACGCTCTAAGTGAACGTCATCAAAAATGATATCGGTGCGTAAAACTTCTATAGACTTACTGAATAACATATACTTAGCTTTCTGAAGATTCAGTGACAATTTATTGGCTCTTATCCATTGAGTCACTTTTTTAATTCAGAATTAACAGTATGGACAAGAGTGATTGGATTTTGGTGGGAGAAGAAAATATTTGAATCATCGGCAAAGAGTATTAAAGAAAGTATGTCGGATGATCTACAAAAATCATTTATGTAAATAATGAAAAGTAAAGGTCCTAATATACTACCCTGAGGGACGCCACATTTAATGACTTCAAGACTAGAGATGTGCTCGTTCAAAGATACATATTGTTTTCGGTTTTGCAGGTAACTCCTGAACCACTCCAAGGCCTTCCCTCGTATACCATAATGAGACAATTTATGAAGTAAAATTTCGTGATTAATTATATCGAAGGCCTTGGAGAAGTCCAGGAAGATACCAAGAAGATGAGAATGGTCATCTATAGTATGTGTGGCGTTATCAATAAACTTCAAAAGAGCATGAATGGTGCTGTGTTTCTGACGAAACCCAAATTGAGAATTCGTAAAAACATTATAATAATTAAGAAATTTAATTTTTCTTGTAAATATCAATTTTTCCAAAACTTTAGATAGGGATGAAAGTAAAGAAATAGGTCTATAATAATTACTTATATCAAAACTGTCTCCTTTTTGAAATAAAGGACACACCTTAGCAATTTTCATACAATCAGGAAAAACACCATGTAATATGGATTTATTAAAAGTATGAGAAAGTGGATCAGCAACAGAAAATATAATTCTCTTTATAATAAAATTACTTATATCATCATAACCGGCACTTCGTTTATTATTCATTGCAGTGACAATGTCTATTATTTCATATTTCGTAGTTGGAGCAAAGAAAATAGAACTGGGATTGGATTGACCTAAAAATTTTGCAAAATGCGTATCGGACTACGGTACTTCTTTTGCCAGATTCTCTCCAATCATTGAAAAATAAGAATAAAAAATATTTGCTATATCACCTGGATCTTCAACAATTTTATTATCAAATCTTATTTTTGTAATATTCAATTTCTGTTTTGATATATCCATGGCCTGCTTTAATATCTCCCATGTATTCTTCACGTCATGTTTATATCTTTCTATGTGAATGGTATAGTATTTCCGCTTTTCCGATCGTATGACCTTAGTCAAAATATTCTTATATGATGTATATTTATTTTTTTGACTGCTCATTTTTTTTTTCATTTTGAACTTATAATACAACCTATTTTTCCTGTTAATTGAACGGAGGAGAGATTTCGAAATCCATGGAAGTTTAGGTGTTGTTTTATAATTTACTGACTTATCTTTTAGTTTAGGAATATAATCATCTAAATGCTTGTTGATTATCTCCATGAAATTATCGAATGATACATTAACATCATCAGTATCACAAACAAAACACTTGACCAATCAACCCTATCTAAACAAGCGTCAAGACTAGCTAAATTTTTCCGGTGTGGCTCTACATCTAAATGAAGGAAAATAAGACTTATTAACCGAATGCTTAAGATCACAACATGTTATAATTGGAAAGTGATCGGTCATATCGGATAAAATTATAGAAGAATTCAAAACTTGTAAAGAATTAGTAAAAATATTATCAAGGAGGTTGGCAGAATGTAACACGTGTAGGTTTGGAAATTAATGGCAAAAAAAGAGGATGACAAAAATAATTCAAGAAATTCTTGTGAAGTATTATCATCACTCTTAATCAAATCAATATTAAAGTCACCCATTATATAAATACATTTGTTAACAAAACGAGGGCTTTTTAATAAATTTGTGATACTATCTAAAAAATCTTTTGAACTGGAGTTTGGGGGTCTATAAACAACACCAACTATAATATTTTTACTTTGAGGGATGGAAATTTCAACAAACAAAGACTCTATTATATCATTTATTAAATTTAGATCATCACAAATATCAAACTCAAGTTCATTAGATAAATAAATCGCAACCCCGCCGCCAGTCCTATTCACTCTATTATTTACAATCAACTCATAGCCATTCAATGCATACGGCATTTTTTGTACGGTAAATTGATATCAGATGATAACAATGTTTCTGTTAACCCTATTACAGATATTTGTTGTTTATACAGATAATTATTTGTTGCATCACTTTCTTTTGTTCATGGTTGGTTCTTGTTACGTAATACTGTAAAAGTGGTAATTTTCATAGCGGTGGGGGCCGCTTTCGACACGCTTGAGTTACGCCTAACGCGTTGCTACCCCGTCAGATTTACGAATGTGGCGCTTTTAATGCGCTCGTGAGGCGATTGTGATACGCTCTAAAACCATGCACGGCGACCGCGCTACGGAAGTTTTGGACATGTTCAAAACTTCCGTAGCGAGGTCGCCGACCATGGCGATTGTGGCGACCCTCCGCGCTTCTGAACCGCTCAAGATAGTCACTACGATGGTGAAGATTTAAAGCGATCAAGCCACGATTCTGTGCGCTTCGTTGATTTTTGATGATCGGAGCGGAATCGCCGTCTAGTGAGATGGGGGTATTATCAAGATCTCGCTGCAACAGTGATACGATCGGAGCGACAGTGATGCGTTAACGCCGGGCTCATGCTACGATCTCAAGCGATATTGGTATAAAATGGGTTTTATAATTGGATTTCTTCAGTCAGATGTCAGTGTCAAACCAACATGGCTATGCAGAATATAGTTTCACCATTATTCTTAGCATTCTAGAATACACCACTTAGAGCCTAATATGAAATTGCAAGTTAACATCCATTCAATTAAAAGGGTAACATGTGCAATTTTATGAGAATATATTTGAAAAGATTACAACTTAATCTACTTGCATTGACTTACAATGGTATATGACAAACAATTTAATAATCAGAGTAGATTCGTCCTGAGTGTACGTGGAAAAAAGGAGTTTTATGCGTTTTTCTCCATACCCACCTCCCTGGTCTGGTGCATCACTTTCTTTGGTTTAAGGTTTGATCCAGTTCAATAATACTGTTAAAGTGGTAATTTTCAAGGACGGTGGGCCGTTTTCGATGCGCTTGAGTTACGTTTTACTCGTTGCTACCCCCGTCAGAGCTACGAATATAGCTACGCTTTTAATGCGCTCGTGAGGCGATTTTGATACGTTCTAAAACCACAGCCCTCTCGCAACGGAAGTTTGGGACATGATCAAAACTTGGCGGCGACTATGGCGATGGTAGCGTCCCTCCATGCTTCTGAACCGCTCAAAATACGATGGAGAAGATTTAAAGCGATCAAGCCACGATCCGCCGCGCTTTGTCGATTTTTGATGATCGTAGCGGAATTGCCGTCTAGTGAGATGGTGGTATTAACTGTTATCACTATCTTGCCAGTGAAAAATGGAGGGAATGTATATACATTCGTAAAAGAAAAATTATGGAATTCCCTCAGTATAATCTATTTTCTATAATATTGTTGTCCGATTTTCTTTCACCTTGCTTCTTGCAGATGAACGCGTGCCATGATATCGTTCCGATTTCAACGTTTTACCTCCCGGGTCTGTACACGACCTACGAGGAGTGTGAAAAACTGATGTGTGACGTGTACTTTGGTGTGCAGAATCCAGCAACTGTGAGCGCTGAAATCTTCCAACAAACTTTACTTATTTTCATGACACAATTTCGTAACATTATTTCGTTGGATTGACTGTGATCGAGTAAAATGATTACAGAGATGATGATGAGAGGAGGATGGGGGATATGTTCAAATTCAAATTCAAATTCAAACCTTATTTTCACTTTTTTCATGACGCAATGTTCAATTCAGGAAGATAAGAACTGAACGAGGGTATATCAAAGTCCCGATAGGAGGTCAAGAGATTATTATCTCGCTATAATACTATGTATGATACTAGAATGATACTAATGATACTAGTATGGTGTATTATACCATACTAGCATTTTAAACGTCAAGTTTAGAACATATCCGTATGTCTTACAACAAAAGTCGTCGTCCGTTATTTTACATGGATTAATCACAGCGTTACGGTTTGCTATTCCAAACGTCGAGTTACTTGCGGATCCAACCATTCCTAGGTACCCCCCCCCCACAAAGTTGTCCTGCACTTGTTGCTGATAATAAGCAATTAATGTAGAGGTGCTTATCGAAAGTTACAAGATCTACACGGTGATCCACCTCTCTACCAGAATCTAACCATCTATTCCTTGTATCTTTTTCAATTTTTCCTGAAAATTTTAGCAAAACTTGTTCTTAACTTCTTGATTTATTTTGCAAACAGGTGAGCAAACCAGTGTAGGCAAAAAATAAATAAATAAATAAATAAAAAAAAAAATCGGCTTTGGCAGAGGTACCGAATATAATCTACGATCGATTACTTATGATAGATAGGTAAATAATGACAGTTTTACTGACGAAAATGAAATCACACCCCACCTACGCTATTTGTTTCAGGAGACAAAATGGCTGGAAGAATACCCATTTCTCTTGAATCTGAAGACGAAAATTCGAATCCTGACCGCCCATGACACTCTGAGACAGAAGGTTAGTGCTATAATGATAGGCGTTAATAACCGGTTTTGTTTTCATGCCTCCGCCACGAAGTGGTGCCGGAGGCATTATGTTTTCGGGTTGTCCGTCCGTCCGTCCTTCCGTCCGTCCGTAATGAATTTTGTGGACAAGGTAACTATCGAAACCTGTTGAGGTATCCTAATGAAACTTGGCATGTATGTGTATTAGGGGGTGAAGTTGTGCCTATCAACTTTTGGGTGCACATGCTCAAGGTCAAAGGTCAAAAGGTCAAGGTCAAATACATAAAATTTCACTATTTCCACCATATCTATTGAATGCCTGAAGATATTTTCTTGAAACTTAGTGTATACATGTATTACCCAATTAAGATTCTCTGGTGAAAGTTTGGGTCATGAGGTCAAAGGTCAAAGGTCAAAAGGTCAGGGTCAAATACATAAAATTTCACTATTTCCACCATATCTATTGAATGCCTGAAGAGATTTTCTTGAAACTTAGTGTATACATGTATTACCCAATTAAGATTCTCTGGTGAAAGTTTGGGTCATGAGGTCAAAGGTCAAAAGGTCAGGGTCAAATACATAAAATTTCACTATTTCCACCATATCTATTGAATGCCTGAAGATATTTTCTTGAAACTTAGTGTATACATGTATTACCCAATTAAGATTCTCTGGTGAAAGTTTGGGTCATGAGGTCAAAGGTCAAAGGTCAAAAGGTCAAGTGAAAATATTAAAACTTCTTTTTTTTTCTCCGTACCTTGGAAAATTGTTCAAGGTATCTTCATGGAACATAGTATATACATGTGCTGACTGGAAGTGATTATCTAGAGAATGTAGGGTTCATGGGGTCAAAGGTCAGGGGTCAAAGGTCAAGTGCAAGACTTCAAAATTTTACTATTACCCTCATATTTATGCAATGCCAGCAGGGTTATTTTTTTACACTTGGTGTATGCGTGTGTAACCTAATAGAAATTCTCTGGAAAGTTTTTTTTTTCTCTTTTTGCCTCAAAGGTCAAAAGGTCAAAGATCAAGTGAAGGTGCTGAACTAACTTTTTCCTCCATATCTCGGAAGTGGCTCAAGTTACCTTGAAACTTAGTACATATTATGCATGTTCTACCTGAAAGTAATTATCTTATGAATTTTAGGGTGAAGGGCCAGATGAAAATGGTAACAATTTACTATTCAATTCAGAAATTGCACTTTTTCTCCACACCTGTACCTTGAAAATTACTCAATGCCTAAATGTATGAATGGGTCAAAGTCAAGTTAAAGTAATTAAATCCCTAGATACATGCTCTCCTATTCATCCAATTAAACCTACGTCAAGGAAGGTGAACATTCAACACATTTGTGACAAACTTGTCATTCCAATGTTTTGCCAATTTTGTGAAAATGTGATCACACAGTGTCCACATGTACTATCTAGACCTATTGGGAAAATCATGCATTATGGCGGAGGCATACCAGTCGCCAAAGCGACATTTCTAGTTTTGTTTTTGTTTTAGCATCCGTTTGTTTTGTTTTGTTTTTTAAGAAAATAAAGTACGATATTGAAGAGTTTAATACAGTTTATTCTTCCAATGAAATGGAATGGCTGAGATAATACAGCGCTCTGATTCACTTTTAGAGGTTGAATTTACATTATCATTATAATATTATATATGTTATTACACAAGACAGCTTGTTTGATCAATGACAGTAGTATTTGCTATTTGTATGATTATCCTTATTTGTACGTTTTGGTAGTCATATTTACCTGCCCTGACATGAAATGTTGATACTGAATGATTAATGCATTCTAATTCATAGTTATCTTTTTGCTTTGTTTTCTTTTCCAAGCGGAACTAGGGGTTGGAGGTGGGGTGGGCAGGGGTTAAAGGTCCAGTTTACCTTTGGGAGCAGTGATTTCAAAAATGTTCCAGATATCACATTTGATGCATATGTGTAGGTCTGTTGTATCATAAAACATCCTACCATATGAAATATTTGCAATAAAACCTAAAATATAAGGAGATATCAGGGTTTTTCTCAATAAACCGTAACTGTATACGGTTTAGTCTGGAAACATTTTTATTATAACTATTGTTCACATTTTGTGTATTTAACAACACTTAACATCGATTATACGGATTCAAATTTCGACAGTGGTTGTTTCTATCCCTAACTCACATTTTAGAACTATTTTAAAGCACTAATGCTTTCATCTGCAAATGGTAAATTATGCCTTTAAGATTCTGCGTATCAGCTTGTTAAAGCCAGCGATTTCGTCCATGCGTAGACGTGGCAGAAGTATTGATAGGATTAGTATTAGTGGCGGCATAATATCATAACGGGTCGTAAACTATATTGAATATCATTGTCAGTATAAGAGTAATGCATATCAAAATCATCGCTGGCGAGTTTGCAATTAAAGGTTTTGAAAAAGGAACAGTGAATGAACATTAGAAATTGGATACCAGCTACTTCTTGAAAAATTATAAAAATACATGAATTAGCATAATAGATCACAAGATTGGACATCTAGCGTCGGACAATGGCCAATCGAACGAAATTCACTAAGACCTAAATACGATGTATCTCTCGGGACAAGGCAAGGTTCACGTGGACAATCCATTATTGTCTGTATCTTTTTCAATGTATTTCAACATTAAAAAAAAAAAATATATGATTACTTGATGTTCTTTTGTACGTTTAGGGAATGTAATTGAGATGTGATTATCCATCTATATCCATAAAATGAATATGACATATTTTATTTTCGAGACAGTTCGCAGTTCGCAGCTGCAGTGCAGCTGACAAGACATTCCGCATCTCGGCAGATCGGCAAAATGTTTTCAACGACCAGTTGCGACTATACCTCTCTTCGGTCACAGAGAAACATGTACAGCGCCCTCTCTATGTGGAATTTGCTGGTGAAAAGGGGGCGGACTGGGGAGTCCTGAGCACGGTAGGGAATAAATCCAGCATGACAAAAAGCTGAATCTTCCTGGAATCTGAGTTTTGATTTGAGATAGATTATCTTCATGCATGGTAATAGAATGTATATCTCGGACTTTTCTTGCAATTGAATACAACGCGACACGGTGGCGAAGGGATTTTTTTTTCTTCCACATGACGAGAATGCTAATCTATTATTATAATAATTGTTATAACGCCTATACAGTATCAACACATAAGAAAGAGTTTGGAAACGTTACTAGCATAATTTTAATTTTCTCGCATATCGCTATGATATAGGAGTTCTTTACGCTCGTGTTTGCTGAATTACTGGACCCGGAGCGTTACGGTCTTGTCCGGCTCTTAGACGAGAATGACCCGGCAGTCTCCCACGTGTGGTTCCGACAGGTTTGAGCTTGAATCTCGGTTTTGTATTATTTCTACCAGGGGAAAAGCAACTTAATAGCAAAAGGTATAAGCAGCGCCTTCAACGGGCATGTCATTTCCTTCCAAAAATTACGCAATAATAATCATTGTAAAGATCGTTGCCTATACCGAGTTATGTTCGTTTAAAATTATAACGAATATTCGTTAATGCAAAAATGAAACAAGGTTGGTTATTCCGAAGGTTCGTTATTCCGAAACCTACAAATTCCCTATACCTAAATGTTCGTTATTCTGAAAATAATAAAGATTACATTAATCGAAAAATCCGAAACGATCGCTGAGATATCAAACACGTCGTCTCTAACGACACAACTGCTTATTAAGGTAAATGGGATTTCGTTTTGTGGGGAGTGACACGTCACACACATTGTATTTGGGCCTTCTATATCAATGTCTAGAGGGATCCCCCTTCCCCTCAAAAACCAGGCCAAACCAAAACAAAACAAAACACCGACAACAAACAAGAAAAATAAGAGTTAAACGCCAACGGAAGATCACATTTGTAATCACGTTTCTGAATCATCTGTCCGAACCTGATTACACTGACCACATATAATTATGTGTAGACCTATACAGAAATGTATTATTTTCCCATCAGCCTGCAAAAAAAAAGACATTTTCATTCAACTATTGTTTCTGAAACAGCAATGTCTGACCAAGGAGGTACATTGTATTGGGCTCGCTTAGTATCTTCTTTGTCTCATAATCAAACATGCTATTCTTTATAGTATGTTTATTATTATGATATAATATTATGATAGATTATGAGTATGTGTCAGTTTTCACATGTATATGTACTTCACCTCGTCGTGTGTTTAGGGGGCAAATTACTCATAAAGGAAAATAACTCCCCTGCAAACACAAACAGAAAAAAAAAACGAAACGAAAAATAAAGAGAGAAAAAATCGAGCCACAGACGAAAATTAACCCAAAGTGATTAGATGAGAAAGGAGTTTGGAAGACTCAGAATAATCAAATTTTCATGAGTTGTAATATACGTGGTGTGTAAAACAGTGGGAAACATACACCAAAATCAATAATTACACATCGGAACACTTATTTACTCCTTGTTTCTGCATGTAGGATTGTGACGACTTGGAGCTGATTCGGATCCTCGGCATTCTCGTAGGACTGGCGCTGTACAACAAAGCCGTCGTCCCTCTACCGTTCCCTCAACTTTTCTACGCCAAACTTCTCTCGGGAGGGTGAGTAATAAAAAAAAAAGAGAGGAAAAGATCGAACCAGATGTGTTCGAATTCCGGATTGTAAATCAAGCCCTGAACTATCTTGTTAACTTCTTATCCTTTCTAACCAAATTCAGAAGGACTTTGTTTATTTGAACTTTCACTCCATGACCAAGCCGACGTTAATACTCAAGTGTATAAATTCGTTTATCTACGTGCCTACTTTCGTATTTGTTGCCCTTATGCATTTTAGTTATCGGAACATTGTATTACTGTAAAGCATTGAGTCTGAAAATTTTCAGTTCATTTCGTTCATTAACACATGCGAAGAAATACACAAGGAACGATAAAGAACGAAACACAAACAAATGCTCCTCTGTGTTAATTCACACAAGCAGAAATTGAGTATTGGTGTTCAACAAGGGTCAAATACCTAAGTGTAGAGTACACATAGAAAGGCAACGCCTTACCATGAAAAGGTTTATCATCAATTCATGATGATATGTACATAATATTCATTGCTTAGGCATGAAAACGAAATGGACCAACTACTCGAGTTGGACAGTGATATGGCCAAGCAGTTAACGAAGCTGAGAGATGGAACAAAAGAATACATCGAAGAAAACACCATCTACATGGAGATTGAAACAGAGGACGGCCAGAATATCCCGGCTAGTGAGGACATGTAAGTAGCTGTACTTTTGGTCAGCCTCGACTTCGTTTACTAGTAGTTTATTTAGTCCTATCTTTGTTACAACAAAATGTGAAGTGTATGTTACGTTTTTCTCGACAAATTAAAATTTACTTGAATTGAAATGAATTGAATTATGATCCATTTTTCGGAAGGAGTTGGTGGAAATGGAATTAAAGGTGATTGCATTTGCTTTATAGATATACCCGCGGACAGTGGTTGCAGTGACAAACACCAAAGCTACCAAAATTGCTTCACTGTCTTTTTATATATCCATTTATTTATTCATTTAAATAATTGATTGATTAATAAATGAATGAATTAATTTATTTATTTACTATTCAATCAGCAACCGTTATGTCCAGCAAGAGGTGCGGCGTGCTCTTGCAACTGAACAGATGTGCGCCTTTCGGAAGGGATTCTACCTCGTCTGCCGCCAGAGCATCCTCCGCATGTTTCGTCCTGTGGAACTGGAAGATTTCGTTCTTGGACAGCAACGCTTCGACTGGAAAGCGCTAGAACAGGTTCGTTGACATTTAATACTCGAGCAATCAAATCTTTGAAAAAGATAATAATGCACTTCGGCTTCCATCAAAAGGATGATATATTATTCATGTGTATAATATGTGATGCAAATAAACAGTAAGAATAAAGTGATGAGCTTATGACATTTTGTAAGGTTTCTTGAAGCATAGACGCAAATTACAAAGGCTCATTGTGACTTCCTCCAAAATCTACGATTCATTCTCCGCAAATAATTGGAAAAATAACCATTTACTGCTTTAAAAATGATGATTCCTGTATCGTTTAGGGTAGTTGCGAAATAATCTCTCCTTCATTTTTTTTTTTCATTGTGGAAATATTGTACAACTTATTGACATACCTTCTTCCACTACGGCTTTGTTATGATCCATGTCACTATTTTATCCAATCCTCATTATTGAGGACAATTTTGCAATTTCAGAAGGAAATTAGGAGGACTTCAGTGTCTTTAAATTGCAAAATATTAATGGCTGTAATGATCAAGCAATGCGACGGTGTCACCGAGCCTCAAACGGAGCTATATTTTGAGAAAATCAAGAACATTATTTTTACTTGTCAGTTGAAACAAACCCTTTCCCTCCATAAGAAAGTGAAATATTTCAGGACTGTAACAATATTCAATAATCCCATTAACATTTTCAACGGCTAAAACTATGAACAGAGTGATGACCCAAACTCTCTTATTCTTTGCCACTATCAGAGCACGAGATACTGCATTCCCTACCACCCATCTCATCAAACCATCACAATGTTCTGGGAATGTTTCCATTCTCTTGAGGAGGAACAGAAGAGGAAATTTCTCAGTAAGCATAATTAATTTTCAATTTCAAGTTGTCAATTTCAAATGAGATTTTGTTTCCAATAGCACATTTTTGTTGGTACAAGTTCAAGGGGGAAAATACATACAATATGTGCAACAATACTAGATATTGTACATACAGCTACATGTGAAACTATCAAATGTTCAAATTTGTTTCATTAGAAATGAGGGTGATTATAAAAAGCAGCTCCGATAATTTACGGTTTATTATATTACGTATTCAATTTTAGAGTCTAGCCGCAAAAGTTGGGCTATTTAGGAACCAAAATTCCTCCAAGGAAGACTCTCTAGGCATTTATTATGTTAGAGCGTCGCGTAACACCAGAGCTGGGGAATGTATTATAAGAAGTGTCGCCAGAATATTAACTTTGACAAAATTGTAATTGTGAACTATTTCTCCTGTTTGTTGACCTGGAAGTCAAACAATAATAAACATGAAAGATTATTCTGGTGTAAGAAAAAAAAAAAACACAGTCCGGTATAGATGACATCATAATAATGCTTCCCTCATCTTCCAAAAAATTATTACTGTAGAAAAAAGTTGAAATTTCATGTTTGTATTTTTTTATTTATTTATTCAGTCTTTTTTTTCAACAGGGTAGCCCCATCAGTAGGCAGGTACTGTTTTTACTGGGGGCCCTGCCAAAACAAACATTACAGTTGACAAAACAAAGACATATACATCAAATACAACACACTGTATGTGGACAAGTACAATTCTTCCACCGAGTCCCCTACATACAGTCACACATTAACTATACACTGACAATTATACGCTTACTAGTCAAATAAGCAATAATAACATGGTGGGCCTACGTATCTATCATAACCAAACAATTAACCATAAATTTCATGTTCTTAGTTTAATACCTATATACATGTACTAGCTTTATGGTGAAATTCTAAATTTCATCCTCCTCCAATACTTATTTAGTCATTGCCTGTCCTTTGAACGCTCCCCAGAAGTTCCCGGTTGATTTTTTACTTCTAATTACTCTCTCCCACTCTTCGCCCATGCAGTCTTTGTGTCTGGTGCGGATCGTGTGCCCTGCGGCGGCTTGGCAGATCTCGGTCTAACAATCATGGTGCATCCCGGTCCGTTTGACATGAACTCGCCTCTTTCTCACACCCTCCCGGAGGCGCTTGGTTGCGACAACCACCACTTCCAGCGCAAGCTGAAATTACCTATGTACCAGGACATCGAAACAATTAAGGACCGACTGGAGGTGGCGCTTTCCATGTGCCAAAGTCCTTTCCATATTGCTTAAATTATCTGCAAGCCTACATGTCACACCATCCTGTTGACCGATAGAAAATTCCAATGTCATTTAACATATCGCCGATTCCGTTAACATAAATTGAAACTTTTAAATCAGAAATTAACTGCAAGCCCACATGTTACACGATTCCTGTCCACCGATAGAAGATTTCAATGTTATTCGACATATCGCTGATTCCATTAACATAGATTGAGACTTCCCAAACGGGGACGTCCCATAGTGCTAAGCCCTAACTCGCCAGATATGTCTTTTCATCAGTCAAACAGAGGACCCAGTAGGCAATCTATGCTTCACCATCGTTGAGACATTGCACCTGTAATTGTACCCCTCGGCACAACTCGCCTTAACGGCCACCACGGGCTCGGAGGAATTCACAGATGATCGAATTTTCCCCTCTCCAGATCTGCATCTTATCTGTGTCCATGCAGCCATCCTCACAGTTAGCACAAAGTGTCCCTCAGACATCCTACATTGTATCCTATCTATACCTAATGATGCTGCCCCAAAGTTGGGGATCTTAATTGCCTGTATGCCTTTTGTACGTCTTAAAGGGACTGTACAGTACTGGTTGAGGTGGAGATGCATGTTTTGAATATTCCTAAGTGAGGAAATGAGAAACCTCTTATGAAATATGAAAGAGCATGTAATATTTAAAAGGATACAACGTTTATTTGATGAAAATTGGTTTTCAAATGGCTGAGATATCCCAAAAAGTGATGATAATGATAAAAGGCGACAGTCCACGCCTTTTATTAGGATCTCTTTATTTCACCTTGTTTTGGGATATCTCAGGCATTTTAAAACCGATTTTCATCAAATAAACTTTTGATACCCCTTAGAATTGCATGCTCTTTGACATGTCATAGAGAGATTTCTGAATATCTGGCAAAACGTTAAAAGCTAAATCCTCACCTCAACCAGGACAGTACACACCCTTTTAAGTCAGAAGTCCCTCACATCCTTCTCAATGAGGCTCATTGAATGACACCCCCCCCCCCACCGTCTCTGTCCCCATATCTGCCCCTCCAATCTATGGCCCAGAGTTACCTGTCTGTACACACCCCTCCGGGTTTAGTCAGTCACACATTCCCAAGATCATCTCAAGTGACGCCCTTAGAGCCCACCTTACCCTTACACAGCCAGGTGGATCGTTCATGATATTTTGCCTATTTTCATATCGATAAATATAAAACTCATTCATTTTGTGAATGTGGTTTCCAATTTGAAGTTACGTACATAACAATGACCACATTCGCGTGCCTAATTCATCCTTGTTATTTATTATCCAACTGTAGACAAATATCTAATTATCTATATTGATGCCAACATATAGCACCAAACATATTTCTCTAGATTATGTGATTATGTTGTATTAATGTTCAACTGCTTTACCGCTAAATTACTGCCATTCATTCAGGGTAGTGATTTTTTCACAGTTTTAGTTTAAATCTTTCACATGTTTTGTTTTGTTTTTGTTTTATCTATTTTCCGTATAAAAACAACGACAAAACAATAATCGTACAGTCAATAGAATGGTATCAAAATACGGCTGGATTGCCCTACTCAGCTATGCTTACACAACACAGCTGTTGTACCGAGGGGTCCAGGAACAAAGTAAATTATAAATACAATGGAAAACATCGAGTGCGAAAAAAAAAAAACACATTACTTTAACTTTTAAGCAGTATCTGTGAAAAAAAAAAGTGAGCAAAAATTAAGTAACACCCCACCCACCCATCCTATTTTATAAACTTGATATTTATCTTGATATGAACATTTACAAAAAAATACATATAACAAATGCAGTTTATTCTATGCCACATTTCAATCAAAAATAATAAATTTCGGAATAACATCATTAATCATTTCATTAAAACTGGTTACATTTGAACAGCACTTGGGCTCTGAAGGTAATTCATTATAACTGGAAGCTCCTCTGTACGAAAACATTCTTCGACAATATTTGGTCTTGGGTTTGGCAGTGAGAGGGTACCATTTGAGCGGAGAGAGTAATTTCGGGACATAAAATTAAATAATTCTTTAAGATATGGGGCACTGTAATCATGGAGACATTTGAAAACCATGGAATTTAAATGCTTTTTGCGCCTTACGTTTGCAGAATCCCAGTTTAAAATTTGATGAATTTCATGATTTGATACATGCTTATATGGATTTATCCCAAGAATTATCCTACCCGCCCTATTTTGTAACTTTTGTAAGTGCGAAGTATATTTCAGCGAGGCCGAGTCATAAATCAAATCGGCATAGTGAAACAGAGGAAGTATAAGAGAATTATATAATAATTTTAAGCATGTTTCATTAAGAATATGACGAAGTCGACCAAAATATTTTACAAGTTTACCAGCTTTACCAAATAATACATTGATGTGAACATTCCACTTTAATTGCTGGTCAAGTGTAACTCCAAGGTACTTAACTGTTTCTTTGTGTTTGATCACTGACCTGCCCACATAACTTTATGCGAAGGGCATTGCGGCGTGATAATAAGGAGCGAGATCCAATCAAAAAACTCTCAGTCTTTTGGAAATTTAGACTAAGTTTGTTACGACACATCCAATCATACAGTCTTTTAAGATCATTGTTTAGAACGTTTTCAATATGGATAGGGTCATTATGTGAAAAATATAACACTGTATCGTCTGCATACAAGTGAATGCGACAATTCTTTACTTGACTGACAATATCATTAATATAAATCACAAACAGAACTGGCCCCAGGATAGAGCCCTGTAGGACACCATGATGTATATCTAAAACATTTGACATAACAGAATTTAAGAGTGTTCCAACTTTTCGACTTGTTAATTAGCTTCTAAACTATTGCAAGCAAGACAAGCATCAGAAAACCCCATTCGCTTTAGCTTTTGCAACATAATGAAAGGATCCACCGTGTCGAACGCTTTCTTCAAATCAATGAAGATTGCCCCCGTGTAATGCCCCAGTCACTCAGTGCTTTGCGATGGGTTACGTCCGCCGCGGATAGATACGAATGAGTGAACGCAGGGGGACGCAGCGTGGACGCAGGCATCCGCAGGGACGTATACGTAGACGTAACTGTCCGTAACTCATCCGTAAAGAAACGCAAATTGACGGCGCCAAGCCTGCGAAATTTTGAAATGTTCAAAATTTCGCAGAGGGATTCTACGGATGTAGACTTTCGCAAGTAACCGTAACCAAACGTAATTATCCGTAACTGAACGTAACTATCCGTAGCCTGGACGCAGACCATCCGCAAAAAA
This sequence comes from Diadema setosum, assembly GCF_964275005.1. NCBI lineage: Eukaryota > Metazoa > Echinodermata > Echinoidea > Diadematoida > Diadematidae > Diadema > Diadema setosum. The sequence goes on from NC_092705.1 coordinate 22,636,877, forward strand.
TTTTACCTCCCGTCCGTTTGCGTTCGTTTACGTCCACCTTAAGTATCCGAAAGTAATCGCAAGTTAACGTATATCAACACTTTCGTCCGCTTACGTATATTTGCGGACAGTTACGGATGCTGCGGAAGATTACGTCCTTCGACGTTTTCCGTTTTCCACTCGCATTGGAACACAGAGACTCGTTGGAAGCCACACAACTCGTGTTGCCAAGCTGCAGCGCATTTACCTGAAGGAATGCTACAATACAGTCGGAGCAGTGGAGAGGCAGAACCGCATGGTCAAATTATGACATTTTTACCACAAATGGTCATTTTAGGTGGCACCCATATACTCATGACATCGGTTGACCCTTGGTGCTGAACTTTTTTTTTTTTTTTTTCATGCACTCTTTGAATGTATATTTTTCGAAAAGGCAATATTTTGATTACGGGAAGGGGTGACAGCATTTCATTCACTTTTCTGGCCGGGAAAGGTGTGTGACAGCGATAACTATATAAAATTCTCTATGTCAATGGTATGTCAAAATTCTCTATGTAGGGGATGGGGTGAGAGCATTTCATTCACTTTTCTGGCCGGGAAAGGTGAGTGACAGCGATAACTATATAAAATTCTCTATGTCAATGGTATGTCAAAATTCTCTATGTAGGGGGTGGGGTGAGAGCATTTCATTTACTTTTCTGGCCGGGAAAGGTGAGTGACAGCGATAACTATAAAAAATTCTCTATGTCCATGTCAAAATTCTCTCTGTCAATGATATGTCAAATTCTTCAAACATCCTCTCTTTCTTATTATTTGCGGATGATAATAATGTGTTTTATCTGATTCTGATTCTGATCGATTAACACATGATACTTTAAACTGTGAATTAACGAAGTTACTCCATTGGATAAGAGCGAACAAACTGTCAATAAATTTGCAAAAAACTGCAAGAAAAATGCATGTTGTTCAGTAATTCGCTAGAAAATCTACCGAAAAACGTTTTCCTGGAAGACACGGTCATAGACGAAGTCTCTTCCATCAAATTTCTAGGTTTGATTCTGGACAATAAACTTATACCCGGGGTTTGCATATTAATTCTGTTTGTCGTGTTATTTCAAGGAATACAGGTATTATAAATAAAGTTAAATTTTATCTTCCCAAAAATTTACATTTTATGTTATATTCTGCTTTGATACTACCTTACTTAAACTATGGTATACTCGCATGGGGAAACACTTTTTCTAAATATACAGAAAGAATACTATTATTACAGAAAAAAGCTCTTCGTATCATTTGTCACGAATCGTGGAGAAGTCATACTTATAATTTATTTCACGAAAATAATATTTTTAAAATTTGACCTTTATCGTTTGCAATTAGGACAATTCATGTATAAACTCACCAACCATTCTCTCCCCCTTGTGTTTGATTCCATGTTCTTAAAGAATGAAACTGTTCATGCATATCCAACCCGTCAATCCCATGAATATCATTTGCCTTTGACTAGAACGGTTTTTGCAAAATCTTTATTCTCCTTTCCTGGACCAAAATTCTGGAATTCTTTTGATAATAATGTAAAAGAAGCTTTAATTCTTAATACATTTTCTTTAAAGTTAAAGAATTATTCAAAAACTTCGTATGCAGCAAAATGAATTATCATTATTTTTTTTTTTTTTTACTTTTGATTTTCAAAATCGTCTGTGCGTCGGTAACCTCACTACTCTTTGTTTATCAGCGAGCCTCTGCCTCCAGTGCCCTGGTTATGACCATCATTTCCCTCTCCTCCTCCCCCCCCCCCCCCCCCCGTCCACCTCGGACTTCCTACCTCCCTTACTATCTTTCTATTTTCTCATCAATCTTTCCTTACAAGAGAGCCTCTTTGTGTTTGTTAATGTGAGTTGGTATGTGTGCATGTATGTGTGTATTACTCTGTCTGTCTTTTTTTTTTTTTTTACTACCGTTAAGGGAAATTGTTGTTGTTGTTGTTATTGTTTTTTGCTATTATTTTTTTTTCTGTATGAGGGGACTGCATTCTACAAGCCCTGTTTTTTAGCATTCCCCTCCATTTCCAGCAATATTGTTTATGCATTCACCACAGTGACGTAACAGTTATTTCAGTTATTTGTATCTCTGTTGATAATTTACCTGTATCTCTTTTACAATGTTATTCTGTTCATCGCATTGTGGTACTGATTTCATGACATCTGTGTATTCGAGTGTTTCATTGTATTTCTAATTATTTTGTTTGATGGAAAGGAAATAAATCAACTTGAAAAAATGAGAACGAATTTGGTATTTCTCTATAGTCTTACCCACTTTAAGCTCCATGGAATGTGTATTACATTTTTGTATATATATATATATATATTGTGCTTGGGTGTGGGAGGGGTGTTTGAATGTCTTGATGTCTTTTTTTTTCTGGAAATTTAATAAGCATTACTTTATTATAAAAATCTCCTTAACAAAACCCAATAAGTCATGAATATCGCTGCACAACAACAGCGTAACCACAGTTTGTCTATTCCATGACTGTAAAGTAATAATTTTCTTACTCTAATGTTTAACTTATCGATCTATATTGTATTATATTTGTGGCATAATTATGTTATGTATTCTTTACATTTATGAAGTTTATTCATATTTGAGTTGCACAAATAAAATTTAAGCCTCAAGTTCAAAATTTCATATATCTTTTATCATTGCAAAGCAAATTAAAGGATTACGATTTTTTTCACAAATTGTACGTAATTGAATTTCAGTTTTCCCCAGTCATGCCAGTGCACAATGTAAGACAGTCCACTATGTGATAACCTTGCTGTCATAACACACTGACTTAGCAGGGATCGTCACAGAAAACAATACTGTCCATAATTATCTATAACAATCTGTAACTATCCCTAACTATCCGAAAATATCCGCAACTCTCCGCAAGTGTTCAGAACTATTATGTGCCAATTCGTAAGAATATCCGCAAGTGGACGCAAGTATTCGCATCTGATCGTATTTGTCCGTATCACCCGCACTTTTTCTCGGTATGTTTTGAATAAATTTTCTAGTGACGGCAAAGGATCCGCGGGAGTCCGCAATAGAAATGACTTTTTTGGACGTAACGCCGGACGCAGAGCATTATGTGACTGGGGCTTAGAGACCTCTGTCGATGGCGAGCAACCAGTCATCCGTAACTTTTAGCAAGGCAGTGGTGGTAGAATGTTTATCTCGAAAGCCTGACTGTGCTGTAGATAGCAAATCGTTTGTTTTTAAATAACTTGTAAGCTGCTTTTGTACTATTTTTTCAAGAACTTTTGAAACACAGGGTAAAATCGCAATGGGGCGATAATTTGTAGGACAAGATTTATCACCGGACTTGAATAAAGGAATGAGTTTGGTCATTTTCCACTGAGAGGGAAAAACACCTTCCGCTAAGGATTTGTTGAAGAGACGTGTAAGCGAAGGAATTATGACAGGGGTGGACATTTTCAATATGTGCATAGAGATACCATCTAGGCCCACAGATTTCTTATTCTTCATGCCCATTAATGTTTTAAGCACTTCATCCTCGGTTACTGGTACAAAGTCGAAAATAGATTCAGTACTCTTACTTTGATTGGCATCACGTGACACTTGGGGTATTTTTGACGCTAACTCTGACCCAATATTTGCAAAATAATCATTAAATTGATTTGCATGAGATATAGTATCTAAATTGGAACGGCCAGTTTGTGATGACGTTTTGTTTGGCATAACATCTTTTAAAATATTCCAAATTTGGTTGGAGTTTTCAGCGGCAGATAATTTGTTACTGTAAAAGCTTCGCCTTGCCTTCCTGATTTTGGTTGTTACACTGTTTCTCATTGTTCTGTATTCCTTCCATAAATTATCATAACAAGTTTGTTTATCATTTTTTATTGTTAAATTATTTTCATTAACAAAATTCCATTTGGCTTTATGAGCTTTTGCTTTTAATTTATCTCGTTCCTTTATTGATCTTAAAATATCGGAAGTCATCCAAGGGAACGGTTTACTTTTTACACGTTTTTGGCGGCAGGGCATATGCCGATTTACAACCTCTAATAAAAGATTTTGCCAAACTTCAACTGCATCATCTAGGCACGTGCAATCATACACCAATTGCCAATCTTGAGAGGCTAAATCCTCCAAATATGTGTCTATAAAAAGATTATTTAGTTTCCTGTAAGTGACTATACGAGGAGTTTTATGCTCATGGTTAGATTTCCAGATCACATAACACAAATAATGTTCACTAATCCCTGTACAGAGAACACCATGCGACTTGATCATCTCCTTTGAGTTACAAATCATATGATCAATCAGGCTCTTGGAATTTTGACAAACTCTTGTAAACTTGGTTGTGTTTAATTGGATTAAGGAATATGTCTCATTGATCAGATTAAGACGCTTCGTGTCACTGTTAAGAGAGTGTTTCATTAAATCACAGTTGAGGTCACCCATAACAATAATGTTATGATTAAAGCCATCTAAGAAGGAAATCAGTTCTTCATAATAATCAAGAGTATCAGATTTACTATTTGGAGGCCTATATCATGATAAAAATATGAACGGTTTCGCACATTTATTTGGATATAATATTGAAATTGGTAGGGCTTCCAATGCTGTATACGAGCAGTACTGTATTTTTAGTCATATACAGGTTCACACCATCAGTAATTGAGCTTTGGTAAAGAATTTACCCAATGATTATCAATAATCATACACACATAAATTCAAAATATTGCATAAATGTGTGCAACAACAACAATGAAACACAAACAAGCAGAACATTGAAACGGCATAAAACAAGAAAAAGAGGACATTGTGTCTTTTTTTTAATCCAAGTTCAACTAATATGCCCTTACCTTAAAAATTTAAGCGATAGTAATTACCTTAATACAATTTGTGCCACAGTATCATGTTATTTCATTAGTAACAGCATTGTATTGTACTTAGCTATGATTTCTGTCAGTATTTCACCGTCTCATGAATTTGATGTGTTGGATGATTGTTTCCCATTTTCGAGAATTATAACTGTGACGACTTCGTCCTGTTCCGAATACCAGTTAGTAACAAGTAAAATGCGCCAGTTGTTTTTTTTTCAATCTTATTTACAGAGAGAGTTTGTACACGGCATTGCACAGTCCTGCCATCCGGCAAACCCTGTTACTACGTGATAGTCGGGACTGCAGGAACGTCTCGTTACAACGAAATAGTTGAACGGGAGCGAACGGGAACAAAAAAAAAGTAAATAAGGGAAATAATAACAGACTTTCCTGGACAAATTCTCTCGTGATAATACTATTGACATCCCGTGGCATCCGTGTTCGTTATATCAGGGTTCACGTATATTCCTTTGTGCTCAATTGCTTTGATGTCTGTGTTTCACTAACACACAATATGATACTGCGCCTCTTATCTACGTCCATCACATATCAACCACCTGGTTGAATTAATATCAAGCTCTTAATATTAGGCTATGATGTCCGTGTTAATATGATACAAGAAAAACAATCTTGTTTATTGATTGTTTATTTTACTTGCTTATTTGCATGTAGATGTTTCTTAAACACAAACAAAATTCGTGGTACTAAAATCTACACTGTTAATTACGACAAGAGAATACAAGTAACCTTACGATACGGTTGTTATGCTTGGTAAATGTTATTGTTAAAATTTGGGACTATGAAACTATGTCACCATCGCATAAGGTAGTCCCTGTAAAATGTGTCTGCATGATGAGATTATGACGTGTATACACTAATAAGTAGTCTTGTCTCTGCAAAGAGGAATAAGGTGAAGAAAAGAAAAAGTAATCACGCCAATTAATCCTTTTTAATATGTTATACATGTATGTATTTGGCGAGTATCAATATCGGTTCATCTGGGAGGCATTTCATGAAGCATTTTGTCTGACAAATTTGTCGGACAAATTTGCTGCCACCCAATCAGATGAAGGGATTTCAGTAGCTTATAACAGTTTGTCAGAAGAAATATCTGACAAAACGCTGCATGAAATGCCCCCCTTGGCTTGCTTGCATTATGGTGGCTAAATGACTAATTACCTTGACAAGGATTAATTAGGCTACTCTTTCTTCACTTAGGCTGACTTTGCTTGACCCATGGAATGTTCACATTCTGGTAACTTTTTTTTTAAAGCACAAGCGTTCTTTAACTTAATCATCAGAAGATTTGATTTGATATGATAATCGTTTATTACTCCTATTTCAGTCCCGTTTAATGTTTATACGTGTGTACATGTGTCTGTTTTTGTTGATCTGTCTTTCTGGTGGGCTTCCAGACTTTTTCTTCGCTTTCGACTGATGTTTTTCTTCTGAGGGGCCCACAGTTTTTCCGAATTATCCATATTGTTTACTTACTTGTCATCACTCGAGTTTTATGATAATGCATAACTATCGTAAGGTGCTACAATCATTGTACATCTTTTTTTTTTTATCCTACATAGTTTTACGCACCTTATTTTTGTGTAGTACTGTTGTTTTTCTCGTCGATGTATAGAAATAAAAAAAAACATATTCTTTAGATGATTGCGTATTCATTTCTTTGCAATGACAGTTGAATACTCTTACACAAGTTGTAAAGTAAGCAGGTGGTAAGCGTGAAGAAATGTGGATTTGATATTAGTATTTCTTGCTATGCGGTTTAGGTTTATTTCGGTGACGTACGTGTCCCTCTTTATGAGTTAATAGTTTCTTTATTTTCGCTGAACAAGGTAGAGGCAGAACATAAATGTAGACATTTCATCTAAGTTTTATATGTGATAAAAAGTTACACAATTTTACATTTATTCTACTCGCTTTCATGTCATCTGACAAAATGGAGATGAACAGATGTCATGACCACACAAACATCTCATCGGCTTTTCCGTTGATTCTAAATTTTAATTTTTAACACAAAGTAAAATGTATGTGAAACACCTAGATGATTAGTTAATCATTATGAGCTGTGTAAATCGCAATCATGATTATTGGTTGTATTGTTATTTTTGTTATAATCATTATTAATTTTTATTGTTATCACTAATATTACTTTTATTATTATTATCATTATTTATTATATTATCATTAATTAGTATTAGTATTAGTATTAGTATTAGTATTAGTATTAGTATTAGTATTAGTATTATAGGTTTTCCCGTTCATTTTTCAAGCTTTTTTTCACTCACTTTGATAGATTTGTTGTTCAATTTCGTCCGTGACGTCTGGAATATGCCAATCCTAGTTTCAAATTCGTCTTTTGTCGATCATTTTCGAACAAAGTCTATTCAATTTAATCATTCGTCACATATTTTCGTCATTTACAATTAAAATTCGTCCGTCACACTCGCTGCACACATAAAAGTACAAGCAATTTCGTCTTTTAGCGATCATGTTCGTCAATTTTTCCTTCAAATTCGTCTCATATCTTTTCTGTTGTGATTCTTTTTTTTATTTTCCTTGCAACCGTTTACTTTTTCCACATTTACGAGTAACATACACACACTTATACCGTACCCCCGCACACAAAGAACACAAACATGCACACACAAACACACACACACACGCACACGCTCGCGCACACACGCAAACTCACATACAAACACACCCGGCCTTCTCAACAGAACACACGGAGACAAACATAGTACTGTCAAACAAACGAAAACAGTGATCCACGATTTTCAGACAATGTTTCACGTGTGTAGAGTTTTAGCCCATGTTGATGTATATAAAAAAGACATCAATTTTTGCCATTTATCATTTTGAATATTCTGCAGTTTGTTTCATTCAATAACAAACAAAAAAAAAACAGGAAGTAAAAGAGCTCAAATCCAAAAGTCGTTGAGTAAATATTTTCTTTACTGTTTTTGATGTTCTCTGACTGCCATTTATCATTCAATTTGTGTGTATATTATATCATATTGAAAGAAAGATAATTATTCAGAGGGGTGAAGGTTCAGATTCGAGTTTCTTCACTTTGTCTCCCTCTGCAAATTAAATTTGTTAATATCGCAACTGCTGATCTGTAAATTAACAAACATGTCGGAAAAGGGAACCAGTGGGACTCGAACCTGTCATCTACTGCTTTCCGGGCAGCGACACTACCACCAGGCTGTCCCTGGTTGCCGGCAGTGACACAATGAACATGGAACAAATACCCAAGCTCCGAAATTCCAACATTGTTATGTTAAGTAGTCCATGGCGGACAAGGCGTATTAAATGAAAGAAAGATAATTATTCAAAGGGGTGAAGGTTCAGATTCGAGTTTCTTCACTTTGTCTCCCTCTACAAATTAAATATGTTAAGATCGCAACTGCTGATCTGTAACAAAATAAGAAGATTACAACACTTTGCGGCATCATGCATGGACAGCAAAATTATACAAAGAAAATTCAACACTGCTGCAAGTTTCTTCACTTTGTCTCCCTCTACAAATTAAATATGTTAAGATCGCATAGTTATTCAGAGGGGTGAAGGTTCAGATTCGAGTTTCTTCACTTTGTCTCCCTCTGCAAATTAAATTTGTTAATATCGCAACTGCTGATCTGTAAATTAACAAACATGTCGGAAAAAATATCATATTGTCAAACAAACGGTTTAGGAGTAATATGTCTCCTAATCCGAATAGCGGGAGAAAGTGAGGTAATGCAGGCTTAGAATATTAGTTCACCCTCACACTAAAAGACCAATGATAATAGACGAATTTGTTTGAAAAATTCCTGAAATTTTACGAACAAAGACGAATTTGATTCTTACATTCTCCAGTCGACGGGCGGCGGGGACGAATTTCAATGACAATCGACGATTTTGAATGTTATTTACTTTAATCCAAAAAGTAACAAGCGATCGAGTTTGATAGAAGGCATGAAATTAATGTAGGCTCTGTGTGTATGATGCACATGGGGAAAAATGATTATCTGTAAAATATCGTAAACTTGTTGGTAAAATACTATAGAATATATTGATGTCTGCATGTATGTGTGTGTGTGCATATTTTGTACAATAACATTTCTCTGTCTCTTATTTCCTACCCATACATCTGAAATAATCAACAATGTCATTCTTTCTCTTTCTTTTGTTCTTTCTTTCTCCAAATTCCTGTCATAAAATCTTGTCTATGAATGCGATTTCACTGTAGATGAATAAGTTATGCATGGTGTTTTGAAAAGGTTTCTTCGTTTTCCACAATTCGGCGCAAATGCCTATACGCAACATAAGAAGCAATGATTCCAGTCCTCCACTAGGCTCTCGGCCACGTGGACAATTAGTATCTGTATACCATGTCCAGGTCATTTACAATCTCCGCCTGTCTTATTACAATGTATATGATTTCCCAAATGAGAAATAATACTCCGCATGAAACTAATCAGGTGTTATGGGCCTCTTCACCAATCAACTATGACCCGAGGAGCTACATTTTAGCTGCTTAGTTTCCCTTTTGGAATTACATAGAAAATAAGAAAATATGACACAATGTAGTCATTATGAATATGACATATTTTGATACTCTTATAACAAAAAATAATAATGTACAAACTAATCAGCTATGTATAATAGAACAGCTGTTTTTAATTTTAAGTCTTCAGCATTAAATTAATCAGGCGTTGCATAGCAACACAACAGTGGAGATCTCTTGAAATGGAGTGATCCTGTATAGCATGTCAATTTGACATACAGATCATTCTCGCAACTGAGGAGTTCACCGACATTTTCACGAGATGTTGTTTTGGCAATATGACAGAGGCTATCGTAAGAGCACTATTACCCTAGTGTATGGCGACATCTTCGCATGTTGTTAAATTCGCAGTCCAACAGTGACTCGTGAAGTGATCGAAAATTAAACCTTCGGGGGAAAAATATACAGTATTAGCTGCCGAGTTGTTATTGAGATGAATTTGATTTTATAAACATTTTGACGTCTTCCTTGCAGGTGTAAGTCAAAGCCATGTTGGAAGAAAACATAATGAATTAAATGATTTCATTTCTGTTTACGGAGAAACTATTAGTCTCACTTTTCATATTCAGTTTTCATTTCAAAGGTAAACTCGCGCATCTAATGTATTTATTTATTCACTCATTAATTTGGCCATGCGACGTACAATGTAGCATTATACAATTATACAGATATGATACAGATATGTACTGATGTAAAGAAGTGACACATACACCAGGGCTTGGAAGAGTAAAATTCTTTTGACACGTGAGGTCCCATGATTGTGTCACTCTCCTAGCACACAATAAAAATGTTCATACAAACAAAGCGGATGATTCACAAGGTATTCAGGTACTAACATTTACTTCGTTCCCTCGCCAGTGCCCAGTTTTTTGTTTCCCCCTCAATATGAAGTCCACAATTACTACGTTAACCCCCACCCACCCCCGGGCTGCCAAATGACAATGTGACTTGCATAGAAAAACGCCATCACGCCGATTTGTCGGTAGAATTGGCATCCCAAAATGTGAAGACTTTCGTGTTCATGTGTTTGTTTGTTTGGTTTTTGTTTTTGTTTTCTTTTTGTCAGCCGATTGACAACATAATTGTCATTCGGTCACCCCCTCCCCCTTATCGAAAAGCTAGGTCCATACCTGCACAACATGTTTATAATAATGATCAATCTTCTTCATAACATCTCAGGATCCTACTTAAGAACACTACTTGTCATACAGAATTAGGCATTTACGCCGTGACGATGCCTGCACTGATTCCCGTTTTTCATGATAAGCGTCATTGGAATAATCATATGACTTCCTTCACCATGAGAAATGTGTTTCCGATCAAGTCTTCTCATATTGCTTTCGTCGGTTGGTGAGAAGATTCGGAACGGTGCCTAAAAATGTAGTAACCAGTTTCAAACCCACACAGAACAAACTAGTTCTCATCCCGAACATTGGCGCATGCGTTAACAAAGACCGTCCTAAACTGAAAAATACTACCAATCGACATGATTACATTTTTTTTTTCATTATGACGTCGTGATTATGTCAGAGTAGACGACGCCCGTAAGATAAGAACTACCCCAATCGTAATGTATACAGGCAAATACACTATAATTATCTATTAACTCATTATCTGACCCAGCGCGAAATTAATCATCCCCTGTGCAAGCGTGGACAAACCAGGTCATTTTCCCCTCCACGATGAGAAACGCAAAGAGTATTAGTACTTAAATGGATGTGCCAGAATTCATCATCATCATCTAGAATTTCGTGCTTCTTGGCTTTGGCCATAGAGATAGTTTTCTTCTGATTGTGACCGGAACAGGGACAGTTGCTTAATTTTATTAACCGGAAGGCATCAACGTTACTGAAAATGCTTTTCGTTTTTGCTATTCTTCGAGCCTCGCCTCCACGAGCTCGGTTAATGCATCTCCCTGCACCATTTACCAGCTGTCGGCCGACTGCAAATCTAGGTCCCTACCTCAGAATATTCCTTACAACATTGTCCGAATCGCCCTGCAGATGAATCGCCTTCCAGCCGTAGACGCTGACGACTTCGCATGCTTTTCCTCGCTGCGACAGCTCGACCTATCAACCAATGAGATTCGTGCAATTCATCCTGCAGCATTCGCACACTTAAATTCACTCACAGATTTAAAACTAAACCCTAAACAAAAAGTAAGTTCCCCCTATTAAAAACAAATCTCTGTAATTTATAAAATCAGGGACCTTTGAGGAAATCTGAATACAGGATTATGTAGCTGTATTTCTCGGCTACCTTTCATGTGAAATTCAGTGGAAATCATTCGGTCACGCTTGAATGAGCATGTCTTAAAGTCAAAATGGTCACTTTTTGAAGTTCACAAGCCCAATTTTGCAACTTTGATTTGGTGATATCGGAACAAATTTCAATTTCCAGGTTAAAAAGGCATCAAACGTATGATTTATGTGCTTCTTATCGTACCATGTGACTTGTGCACAAAATTCCACGGTTGAGTGACCACGAGGTGAAAATTGCCAAAATGGCCAATTTGACATGTTTCTCGTGGTAATTTCTATCAATTGAGATTGAATTCGTGTGTTGAACAGTTTTTACACATAATCCACATACTTTCACGGTTGAATGAGCACATTAAAGACAAAGAAAAATAACAATTTAAACTGTGCAGTGAGAATTGCGATAATTTTGCGCACTAAAATCAACTGTATGATGCTTTTTTCATATTGTGCTAATACCCACACGCATATCAGTGACCACCTGACATTTCAGTCACGCTTCAATAAGCACGTGAGGCTGGAAACCCCTTTTCTTTTACCCTACATAATGAAAATTTGGCAGTTTTGCTTACATCCCCATGGTAAGTTCATGTAAAGAGGCAAAATTTATGTTTTTGAAAGCTGATATTACCATTTGCATGCAATGTGGTTTATTTTACGGTTGAATGACCACATTATAAAACAATGATTTATCTTATTGAAATTATCCAGCAGGTGTTGCACTGCTATTCTGCATTTAAAATCAACTGAAAAACATTTCATTATTGCGTTTAGGACCAATATAAATGTCTCAGTGATCCTTGGCATTCCTTCAAAATTGTACACGTCCAAGGGTGCATGGTGCCGAACCCTCCCCCCTTATAATCCATGGCTACCTTTGATTAGATATCGAAGCATTCCTGGGAAATTGGTCTGCCTTTACTTTGATGAAATCCCGTTGTTGGGGCAGAGATGAGAAATTATGCAAATGAAATCTCTGGGCCTTTTCTTCTCGCTGCTGGATACTAATTTTGGCATTAAGTTCTTGATGTCTTTGTGACGTCATGAAGTCATGCATTAACTCAAGGGAAAATAGATACAATTAATCACTAATCATTAAATTAAATTAAATTAAATTAATCATTAAATTTCACTTTAGTTAAACAGCAATATCCTCCCGTGCTGAAAATAAGCACTGTGAGTCAGGAGACAAAAGTTCGAACACCTACCCTCTCATGAATGAGTGACCAAAGAATGTATGTCCAGAACTTGGACAATAAGATTACATACCACAGTCAACACACATGAAATGAACATGATCACATTTGTTAAGAAAAAAATTGTGATTTTTTTTTTGTACACAAACATATGAGAGTCAAGAACTTAGGAAATCATGCACCATCATGCCTAGGCTGTCTATACAGCACAGGGGAATCGCCATAGGGCTTCTTCAAGCAGGAACTCCTGTGAAGGAGGTAGCTCGGAGGGTAAGGGTGTCACCCAATGCGATTAGGAAGCTAAGAGCTAAATTTGAGCAAACTGGAGATGTTGGCGATGCGGCACGAACAGGAAGGCCGAAAGTTACCACTCCAAGATAAGACAAGGCCATTACGATGAATGCATTGCGACGGAGGTCACTTACAGGTATAATCAAGATCTTTATTAATTTAAACGTTAAATTATTAAATTTAAACGTTAAAAATTGTGACCATTTTGATGACCATTTTGTTTTGATTACTTGGAAGTCTTGCTAGGCTAGCAGACATTGAATTTAAATGCATTTCATAAGTTATCGTTAAATTACAGCTTTAATCACAGTCATTTCTTTATCCCCATTTCAGCGCCACAGATCCAAAGGGAACTTCGTCCGCGTCATCAGCAGAGAGTAAGTGACGGAACGATATTAGGAACCGCCTTCGTCATGCCGGCCTTCGAACCCCTCCGCAAAGTTAAGAAGACCGAACTCAAGGCACGCCACAGGCAAGCCAGACTAAGATGGGCCAGGGAACATGCCCGCTGGACTCAGAGAGAATGGGGGAATGTCCTCTTCTCAGATGAGACTCGTCTGTGTCTGAAACACATTGATGGCAGGAAACGTGTTTGGCGCCGGAGAGGTGAGAAGCACACAGAGTGCTGCGTCCAGCCTGTTACAGCGTACGGTGGTGGCAGCGTCATGGTGTGGGCTGGCATGAGTCTGGGAAACACAACACCTCTGGTTCAGGTTAATGGGAACCTGAATGGACACAGGTACGTGGAGGAGATCCTGCGTCCCCACGTCCTCCCTTATGCAGCGGCCCATGGCCATGGATTTGTCTTCATGGACGACAATGCCCGTCCGCATCGTTGCCGAGAGGCGAACACTGTCTTGCGCCAAGAGGGGATCCAGAGGATGACATGGCCTTCCAATTAACCTGACCTGAACCCCATTGAACACTTATGGGACTAGCTGAAACGGGCTGTGTATAGGCGAGTGAACGAGGCTACCACTGTCGAGGACCTGACACAGATGTTGCAGGAGGAGTGGTTAGCCATCCCCCAGGAGAGAGTGGCGAAGCTCATCCGCACCATGAGGATGAGATGCAATGCTGTCATCGAGCAAAATGGTACCTACACTCGCTATTGAAAGACTAGTAGAACTCTAACTTTACGCCGAACCGAAATTAGACATGTCGGGATAAAATTTTACTTAGCTGTATGCGCTGCTAAACATTGGTTTCGTTTGATTATGAGGGGAGTGCTATGTTTCCCTGCACTTCCAGTATATTTGTTTGTACATCTTGTATTATTCTCAATTCAATTCAATTTTTATTTTCCACTCATGGGGTGGAACACCCTCGTCAGCCAAAGGCTGGTTTTCAGAGGGGTCCACACATACAGGTTAAAAATACAAACATTATACATACAGTATGACAAGGATATACATCACATAATATGCAAAGAGCAAGAAACAAGGTATATGCACCATGATAGCTTGTTTCAGATACAAAAGTAGAAAAGGAAAGAAAAACATTATCTACAAGGCCTTAGATTACAACATAAAGAAAAAGAAGAAAAAAAAAATAAGGGCATGTGACACTGAATTTCAAATACAGAAGAGAATCGGAATTGCTGAAATATTTTGACTGTGTGAATTGATGAGTAAAAAAAGGAATGGCTTAAACTCCATTCGGTTAAGCATCCTATATTTATATTTATTTTATGTATTTATGTAATTGTTTTTTGAATGTATCAATGGAAACATCAGAAGAAACATGTCGAACTAAATCATTCCATAAAGAAGCACCTTTATATACAAGACATCTTTTACCATAATCTGTTTTAGGGCGTGTAATATTCAATTGCATGTCGCCCGACCTTGTGGTATAATGTGATTGACGTACTCTAAAAAGTTGATTCAAATACGGTGGGGCAGTATGATGAACACATCGATACATAACTTGAGCTAAATGCTTTGATCTGCGAATGTTCAATCGATCTAATTTCAATGAAGAATACAATAATCTACTTGGGAATAACTGGTTCACCTTCAACACTGCCCTCAAGGATCGGTTTTGTAGAGATTGCAACTTATCTAAATTTGTTTTGTTGGTGTTTCCCCACACCACAGAACAATAATCAAAATGAGCTTGAATGACAGATTTGTAAAATAATTCAGCTGTTTTCTGAGTAATGAAATGTCGTATTCTTTTTAATAGATACAGATTCTTCACTACTTTTGATTTCAGATATTCAATATGTCTATTCCATGATAAATTCTCATCAATATAAACTCCCAAATATTTACAAACATTCACTTTCATAATAGATGTGTCATTTATATACACACAAGAATCACCACTTATATTGTTCCATTTCTTCAATCTTTGTTTACTACCAATTAACATATTTTCACACTTTGCAACATTTAAAACCAACTTGTTAACGTTCAACCACTTTGAAATAATCTTCAAATCATAATTCATCATGTCATATATTACGTTTGGGTCCTTATTTGAATAAAACAAACACGTGTCATCTGCATATAAACACAGTTTACACTTTTGTACTTTGATAGGGAGGTCATTTGTATATAATAGAAATAACAGCGGCCCGAGGAGCGAGCCTTGAGGTACACCACAGGTTACATTTCTCACAGAGGATGAAATGCCATTTATACATGTAAATTGTTTTCTTTGACAGCACAAATAATTTTCGAACCACTTTACTTCTTTATCATCAAAACCATACAATTTCAATTTATGCAATAATATTGCGTGATCCACAGTATCAAACGCCTTTTTCAGGTCTATCATAACAACACCAACTAATTCCCCTTTATCTATCGCTGAGAACCAATTTTCTGTTACATTAAGAAGAGCAGTCTGTGTAGAAAAATTTCGTCTAAAGCCGGACTGGCAGTTGGAAAGTATATTATTCTGTAATAAATAATGTTGTACCTGGTTACAAACAATTTTCTCCATTATTTTTCCAATTACAGAGATAACCGATATTGGCCGGTAATTACCCAAAATACTTTTGTCACCACCTTTGAATATGGGGGTCACTCGAGCTATTTTCCATTGATGTGGTAAAATGCCTTCATCAAAGGATCGATTTATAACATGAGTAAGTGGTGACGCAATAATGTGTGCTATGGGAGGGATAACTTTGGCTGGTACACCATCGGGTCCGGTCGCCTTATCACATGGCAGAGCGGTCAAAAGTTTCATGACATCAATGACTGAAACGGTATTAAAAACAAAATTTGATGTTACTTTTTCAAAATGATCAGCTGCCTTTGATTCATGACTTCCGTTCTGAACACTAGTACCAATGTTTATGAAGAACTCATTGAAAGCATTCGCCAGCTCTTTGCCGTGAGTAGGCACATTATCGATCATAATACTATTTATAGGCTGACTATTTTTCTTATTTGGCGTTATATACTTCAGCGAGTTCCATATTTCTTTGGAACTGTGTTTAGCTGAGTTAATCTTCTTGGTTATAAATTCCCTTTTAGCTTTCCGAACGGCCTCAGTTACATCATTGCGTGCCCTTTTGTAAGTGTTTTCTAGTGAAAGTGTTTTCTAGTGTCAAGACTTTTAGTGCTTTATCCATCTTTATTTATTCTCAATTAAGCTGTTTGTTTTTGTATTGTTTTTAATTATTTCCATGTGAAAAATGATTGACAGACACAATCTGGAAAAACTATACTAAGAATAAAAGTATGAATTTATCAGCGAACACAGTTGAGTGAAAGTTGTGTTCATTTATTTGTACGTTCATATATCTTCTTTATTTTCTTTGTTATCTCCTCCCTCTTCATTTATCTGACTTACTGCTCCATCTGCTCCTTGTCTTTCTTCTCCTTCTTCTTCCTTTTTTGTTTTCTTTCTCTTCCTCTTCTTTGTTTGTTGTCTCTACTTTTTATCTTTCACAAGGTTTCGCATTCAAAGTGAATCGTGTAGTTTAACAAATAAAAGGAGAGTTATATAGCTACTTGCTGTTGGTATTAATTGTGGTGAGATAGTGGCCTTTGCTGCTGTTCATGTGGTGTTCATAATTGTGATGGTGATGATAGTTGCTTAAAATGTTGGTTGACTATTATGTGATTGTTATGGCAATATAACACAGATTTGGTAGCATCTCCACTCACTTTTTAGGCTCTATCCGCTAACACCGCTGAACACGTCTTCATAAGGAAAACAAATGTAAATCTTATGGGAATTTCAGCCACGAAAGAAGGTTTTGACCTGCACACTATGCTCAACTTATGTGCTCACTGAAGCATGTCGCAATGCTTTTTAGTGGATCGCTATTTTCCATAATTGAAGTTATTTTCCGAACGCTCACGAAGTATACATGCATTGTTCCTCGTAATTATTGTACATATGTTGTTGTATATAATTTATTTCGTATACTACATGAATCTTTTGTAAACGTTTGGACAATATCGTTTCATGTCATGTATACTTTGTATTATGTATTATGTTTTGATTTTCGTTGATTGGAAATAAACTATGATTGAATTGAATTGAATTGAAATGTCATTTTTTTTTATTGAAATGATATTTTTTTTTTCACTGAAATCAGAGTAACTTCCCGACATTTCAACTAACACATAAAACACAATGGATATTCTATCAATAGGATAAAAAGGATTTTCCAGCCCCACATGCTCAATGAAGCGTGACTGAAATGTCAGGTGATCACTGTATGCACATGAGTATTAAACACAATACAAAAAGCATTAAACAGTTGATTTCAGTGCGTAAAATTATCGCAATTCTTATTGCACAATTCAAATTGTTATTCAACCGTGAAATTACGTGAATTGAGTGTAAAAGCTGTTCAACACACGAATTCAATCTCAGTTGATAGAAATTACCACGAGAAACATGTCAAATCGGTCATTTTGGCAATTTTCGCCTCGTGGTCACTCAACCGTGAAAGTTTGTGCACAAGTCACATGGTACGATAAGAAGCACATAAATCATACGTTGGATGCCTTTTTAACCTGGAAAATTGAAATTTGTTCCGATATTACCAAATCGAAGTTGCAAAATTGGGCTTGTGAACTTCAAAAAGTGACCATTTTGACTTTAAGACATGCTCACTCAAGCGTGACCGAATGATTTCCACTGAATTTTACATGAAAGGTATCCGAAAAATACAGCTACATGATCCTGTATTCAGATTTCCTCAAAGGTCCCTGATTCATAAATCACAGAGGTTTGTTTTAGGGGGAACTTACTTTTTGTTTAGTATTTAATAACTTTCTCCCCGCGGTTCCCTCTGTGGTAAATATGGATAAACTTTTGGCTTTTAACATCGGTAAGAACCTGATCAACGACTGGAGTTTCGAGATTTTTCCTGCTGTGTCGAGAATGATATCGCTGAACGTAGAAACAAACAATATCAGGGAGGTACCACGAATTCCTGTCTTAGTGGAGAACATTTGGCTGAGGTACAACTCGATCACAACTTTTGTTCCATCTCAGTTCTCTAACATACAAGGAGTAGTTTACTTGGACCTCAGCATCAATAGCCTCGCTGTCATCTCCGATTTCGGACCAATGGCAGCTCTAAAAATCTTGCAACTTGAAGGCAATCGAATCGAGCGAATTCATGACGATGCCTTTGCGGGGCTGTTGAGTCTAGAGCGGCTAGATCTGAGCTATAATAGACTCCAGACTGTCAACAGCTTGTGTGTCCTGACAACGGTCCAAGACTTTAACGTACGTTCCAACAGAATCCAATTCGTGCCTCAGGAGTGTTTTACGAAGTTTAATAACCTCAAGTCTTTGATCTTGACGGATAACCATCTGGTTTATTTTGATTGTCCTTCCGGTGTATCATTTCTCTCAAGTCTTATTCTCAACCAGAATATGATAAGCAGACTAGTCATACGCGAAAATGTGACACTCAATACATCAACACTGAACGTCTCACGAAACCAAGTTCGATCGGTAACAATTAGAGGGCAATGATATAAGACGTCTACATCATGACAGGCATTCTTGAAGAGATCGTCTTTGACTCGAACAGCAAGGAAACCTTGCGCAATTTGATTCTGATACAAAATCGACTTAATAACCTCGATTTTCTGCAAAACTTTTCCAGGCTCTTGTTGCTCGACCTCAATTACAAACCACATCCACGTCTGGAACCACACACATCTTGAAAATTGCACTGGTGTTTCTGTAATCCGCATGACCCACAATGGAATGCAAGAATTCTCCGATTTTGCGCATTTCCCGCAAATGCAAAAACTTGACTTGTCCAATAACTTGATCCGATATATATATACATCCAGGTGCCTTCAACAATATGCCAAAACTCGAGTCTTTAGACCAGTGTCGGGAAACAGACTTCAGATCATGCCAAACCTCGTTTGTAGAGAGCTTCGATCGTTGAATTTGAATCGCAACGATTTCCGATACCTGCCATCATCAGCCCCACTGAGGGATTACCGGAGTTCAGAAGTCTGTCTCTGCAAAACTGTCATTTAGTGAGGTTTCCTCCTTGTAGCCTGCCGAAACTGACATCCCTGTTCTTGCAACACAACAATATTTCGCAGTTAGATTGGGAAATGTTTCCCGTTCATTTCAGCAATGTCAGACGCCTTATACTGACCGGTAATAGCATCAAATCACTCGCAGCTCAACTGCCGTCTTTTCTTACTCTTCTTCACGTAGACGGAAACCGCCTCACTTCAGTAGGATACAATTTGGACGCATCGCTGACACAGATGAATTTTTCTAGCAACGCAATCACAACGACCAAGAACATTGATGACCGTGGCAACAAACTTAATAGGTCTCTGGTTGGGGGATAATCTGCTTATGTATATTACGCCAGCGATGTTTTTTCGTGCTCATTCTCTGAACTTTCTCGACCTTTCTGCTAATGTAATATCTATCATTTCCAGCAATAGCTTTGAGGGCTTATCAAGCCTTCTAAGTCTTTCCTTAAGAAAAAATAGGTTAACTTATTTGCCACCCGGTCTATTCTCTCCGTGTTCCAAACTAGCGCACCTGGATGTATCTGCCAATCCTTTGATGAACGTATCAAACCAATTATTCCACGTCCCTACCAATCTTAATTTGCTTGATCTGTCTGGCACGGATCTATCCCTTCGTCAGCTAGGCACTCGACGGAAATTCAGCTCCTGATTACGTTCTTCTCAACAATTGCCTCGGACTTTACGAGCTGTCAGAAGAAATCCAGCTACGCATTTCCAACCCTTTGTATACAATAAACCTTGAACTAAAGAATAATAGATTATGGAGCCATTTCCCTATAATAAGTTCTTCCAACATTAGAATCTTGGAATTGTCCCATAATATATTTATACGCTTACCAACTCGATTACTAACGGAGCGCGTGTACTCCTGGTTGAAGGTGTTAGACCTGTCAAACAACAGAATTAAATGGCTTCCAGGAGATATGTTCTCACGTCTACCCAATTTGATAGCTCTTTATCTCAGTGACAACGAGGTGCAAGTTCTCTCTTCGATGTCCTTGCCATCTTTTAGTCGCATCAAAACACTAACTGGATTGATTTCTGCTTTGTTTACATATGAAAACCGATAAGTCCATTTTTGAAGATTTTGAAGTACGGTCTCTGTCATAAAGTACAAAATAATACCTTTTAAATGACATATTGGTCACTAGATATTAAGGTATATTTTTTGATGTTATGGTCAAAAGAAGCAAACATTTTCTTATTATTCTCTTTATTTTTCTTGACCTTAACTCGCATATATCTCTATTTGGCAAATATGGACTTATCGGTTTTTTGCGAACAAACTCTTCATATAGATCAATATGCTTTAACATATTGCTTTAATTCATGTTATTACAGACTGATGCCGTTATGAATTTGACAGTTTTTATATTAATTCATATGATGTACTCTCCTTTTTGCATGCTCTGTATCACTTTGTTTTCATTTGTTGTTGTATTTGGAGAAAGAAAATGTAGAATTAAACCGCACCATAGCTCCTACTTCTGAAGGTTCATTATTCCGCAGGTACTGTTTGTTTGTTTGTTTGTTTGTTTGTTTGTTTTTGTTTGTTTGTTTGTTTGTTTGTTTGTTTGTTTGTTTTTTTTGGGGGGGTCGGTAATCTGAAATCTGAAAGAAGTTCGTGAATACATGAATTGAATAACGTTATTGTGGAAAAAAGACTATGTCCCCTTCCCCCCCCCCCCCAAAAAAAAAAAAAAAAATGCAATCGTATTTCCGCATTGTTAATTTCCAAAATGATGTTATCTCAGGGCATAAAACTATAACGTCTTACCTACATCTTGTAGAAAACTCCTCCCAGTCTGGCTAAGTGGTCACAGAAAAATGCCTATGTTGGTCCGTTTCTTCCAAGTTCAGCGCTTGGATGCTCTTGGCGACCGTATAAATGAAAATATTTCTTGCTCAAAACTGGCAGGACAAGTAACAAATGAATTTGAATTCTGTACATGATATTATATAGATAGATAAGTATACAGATACTTGAAGATTACTGTTCATGATTATGTTAATGAAAAATAAGAAAAAATAGTAAACGAAAAACAGCAACAGAAAACAAAATAAAAAAGGAGGGAGAGCTCATTCCAATCTTCCATGAGATGGTAACTTAATATCATTCTTGATTATTCATTGTCACACATTACCAATGCTTGCAATCTCATTCAAGAATACAATCGTTCTTGATTATCTTTATGTCAAAAAATGAGATAAAAAGCAGAAAAATCAAAAGGAAACAGAAAAAAAAGAAAAAAAAAAAGAAAGAGCTCAATTCAATCTCCTATGAGTTAATAACATGTTTCTCTAATCATTCATTTGATCCCACTTTACCATAGCGATTGCGACCCCCCCCCCCCAAAAAAAAAGAATCTGCTTCATTTTAAGCAAACTTCTTTCATTAGAGATATTCTGTTGCGAGAATACAATGAACAATTGCGTATCTGTGACGTGTAAATACAGTGGACAAACATGTCTGACGCGCCCAACAAGGGTCCTCATTTGTCTGTGACCACTGAAGCAAATCGGATGGGGTTTCTGGAAGAGGTAAGGAATAAAAGAGAGTCTCATACCATGAAATTGCAGCCGGGTCGAAAAAAATACCAATACATGTACCTTCTAGTGCCCACTACCTGTATAGTTTGTGTGTGTGTGTGTGTGTGTGTGTGTGTGTGTGTGTGTGTGTGTTGGGATATGAAAAACTATTTCCACATAAATAAAATGTATAAAGGTATGTATAAGGTGTTTCGAAACGTAGGTAAATGCAATATGGAATGACAAAATGATGAAATTATTTCAATAGCTTAATGGGAGCACGTAGAAAGACACATGATATCATTGAGTTTTAGAGAAAGTTATTGAGTGTGATAAATGCATTAGAATGATTACTTCTGTTCAAAAAGAAAAGAGTAAAGAAAAAAAGAATCCCTTTGGAGAACAGGATTTCTGAATCGTCTAAGACTCTGAGTGAGTGGAAATTATAATACGTAGCTTAGAAATTAAGTTACTATGAAATGTATTCAGGTGAAGAAAGATTATAAGCATTGTCACACACTGCAGAAAGATCGGTGTTAGATATAACACCCCATGGTGTTAAATTCAACACCTATCAAGTGTCAATAGAGGACCATTTATACCAGCAGGCAGGTGTAGAAAGTACGTCGTGATGGTGTTGAAAAGTGTTCACCTGGCACTTCTTGATGTTACTATGACACTGTAACTAGAGACATTTTTGACACTGTAACTAGAGACATTTTTGACACTGCTGGTGTTAACTCAACAATGACACTATCTGGTGTTGGTTTGATATTGCTGGTGTTAATGTCAATGGTATAACGTCAAGTATCAATAGGAGACCAACAACTGGTGTTACTGTGGTAAAAATGTGTTCACAACTTCTTTTTTTTTTTCAAAACTCAAGGACTTTATCGGAAAGTTGAAATTCAAAATTAAGAACAGTTACTAATCAAAAAGAACAAAAGTTTAATATTTTGAAATGACACCCGACGGTATATTTGTCACCGCAAATGAGCTCCGGAAATTTAACACCAGCTCAGTGTTTCATATATAACACCCCAATTTTTGCAGTGTGTTCAGCTGGTCCTAGCAACTCTAACTCAAGAGATGTTTGGATATCTTTGAAGTTTACTGCTCCTGGCAGAAATGTTAATCAAATAGACTACATTTTGAATGATAAACTTCTTAAAGCAGAAACAAAGATTCGCTCGAAAATATCACGGTTTAAACAAACAAATGAATGTATCTCATGAATTTCCCCAACTACACTCGTTTATTCATTCAACAAGACAATATTTATGATTTTAACATCACACTAAGTTATTTCTTCATAAAGTATCACGAAGGCATAACCACATGAAAACAGAAGTAATCTCTGGGGCATTAAATTGTTCTATCAATGTCACTGAGTTACATGTGCTTTCTTCTGACTATTGCAAACATAATTATGTAGAAGTAATAATTTCAGATTGGTAAATACAAAAATAAACTTGGATGACAACGTCTTTTCTTCTAACCAAGTTACGGAGTGCATGACATGTGAGGATTTCATCTGCCTTTTGAAATAGCCAAGGGCTCTTTTGCTAAGTTCTTCCTCTTCTTGCCTAAAATAGTATTATGTGATGTGATTACAACATTAATACGTTCAGTTCTCGGTCTCATTTGAAGTCCCCTCTATCTGTCATCAAGAAGTATTTTTTTTTTTCTAAATTATCATTATTATCATTTCTTACACGAGGGGATAGGTAGCCCTGGTCGCTATACCACACTGGTTGTTCTTGTTCCTTGACATCCAGATGTAACCCTCCATTCCCCAGCTCGTGCCCCAGCTGTTATGGAAAATGAATAACAATAATAATAATAATAGTAAAGTCCTCTTTATGAACTATAAAAGACCAGGGTTTCTGACATTTCTATACCTTTTTTTTTTTGAGGAACGACACTATGAACTACATCTTGTCGAAGGTTAACCTTTTAAAGCGTAAAACTTGCTGTTTAGAAATCAAAAGATTTCATCACTATACCATTGCGCTACCCGATGACAGGGAATCTTATACAGAAGCACAGTTGCAATTTCGATTTCATTTTGTATGAAATTTATTAGTTCATATTTGTAAAGTATGCAATTATAAGTAAACAAAGCATACATTGTGGTATTAAGGAGTATACAAGACTAACTTCAAGATGACAAAGTATTTGAAATAGAAAATGATGATGGAACCTGAAGAAAGGGAACTTATTGAGCCACAGGTCCCAAAACAAGTTAAATAGAAAGGAGAAGGGATATTAAATTTGCTCTTTTCAAAAGCAAAATATCCCTTCTTCCTGCTGACTGATAGTGCACACTATAGCATCATGTAGTTATTTGCAATATTACTTTTCTCCAATAGAGAAATTGATTGCACATCAATAGTTCAGCCCTTAAAGGGATAGTATAGTATTGGTGTTGATGACGATTGGGCTTTTAACTTTGTTGGGAGATACCAATTAACCATCCATGAAATAATACAGTGCATACCATTTTATGAGGAATTTGAAGTCTGTTACATGAAAATCGGTTTTGGAATGACTGAGACATCTAAAAACAAGGCCAAAAAAGCGATCCTATTAAAAGGTGGGTCTCACCTTTTATTAGGATTGCTCTGTTTTGGATTTCTCACCTACTTCAAAAACAATTTTCATCAAAATAAACGTTGGATACCTCTTGGCATTACATTTTATACTGAGTCTCTTTTATATTTCATAAGAAGTTTCTCATTATCTCACAAAAAAAAAAATGTCAGAAACCTGAAGTTAGGTCTCAACCAAAACAATACGATCCCCCTAAAGGAGATATTGAGACGTATGATATCACAAAATGACGTCACCTGTTCTTGACGATCCAGTAGTCGTCGCCGTTGTCGGAGGAGTAGCCGACGGCGAGCACGGCGTGACCAAGTTTCAACGAGTTGCAGTTGGGTTCGTTGTAAACACCTGCCGTCATAACGACAAAGTCAGCTCAGATTAGTCTGCGTTATCGTTCTTTCAAACGCTTTTACAGTAGACAAGCAAACACCACTGTCATGCTCTTTTATATTTCTGCCTCAGTCTATTTCTTCCTACTCTTTGCACCTGGAAGGGGCTTTGAGCCAGCTTTGTCTAATTTCAAGTTATGCGCCACCAACGGTAATAATGTGACGAGGATGAGGTATTCCAGCTGTGCTCCCATCATATTTTTTTGTTATTATCATTTTTTGATATTATCATTCAAATGTTCATTATGCCTTATGTGCACAGATTTGGTCAATAAACTTGTTTGAAGACGTCTGCAAATTGAATTCTCAGTGGGATACATATATTCATATGAAAATTTTGCAGAAAGACAAAGCTCCGACAAACTCTCATGTACATTTGTTTAAATATTCACCCTGACCCCAATATCTTCATAAAAACAATAAATGTTGAATGAACAACAATGTTAATTACCATTACTAAATATTACAAAGAAAAAAAAATCCTTATTTGTTAACAACTCTTCAGATACCATTCCAGGCAACATTGTGCTTGACACCAACCCCTTGACATAGTTTATTTAATTAAGTCTTTTGTGCTTGTGTTCACAATAAGCTTTTATAGAAGTGTTATATTAATGCTATTTGTAAAACTATCTTGCTTGATATTGGCGTAATTAATAAAGATATTGCTTTCTGTCATATCTGCATTCATGATTTGATGATGTTTTATTCAAGTTTATGCAATATTATTTGAATTATGGAATTTTAGTTTGGGGCTATGTTTATCTGACATATATTAGATAAAGTCATAAAAAAACTCTCCATCTCCAATCAGATACGTTAAAATTCTGAAAATAAAACATATGAATTGCAACTTGGCCAGTTCATGTGAAATAATGTAGTCATCAACCTTTTAAAGTCTTTCATGATTTGTTTCATCGAAAAAGCCACGTGTCCCATGCGACGATCCAACGAATTTAATTTTCCCTTTGCTTGTTGAGAGCTGTTGCTTTATCATTATTGTTGCATTATCAAATACATCTGTAATGATCTGTTTATACTGGACCGAAACTGTGAAATTATTTAGATGACAAATTAAGATAATCTATTAAATCTATCCGTCTAAATGGCGCAATTCCTAGTCTCTTTCGTATCATTGGCTTTGGATGGGGTTCATTCTGGAGGATAATGTATCATTCTCGTGCACAGATGTAACTGTTTTTTTTTTCCATCACTGCCTCCCTTTTCATAAATTGATGCTACTCTCTATATGGCACAAGTCACTTAGAGTAGACTGTAATAGAATAAAAAATTACAGATGGTTATTTTTAGACCTGTATTTGGTGGGGCTTTTTTTAATGAAAGCGAAATTGAATTGAATTGAAATAAATCGATGTTTAGGCCCAAATCAATGCACTTGGCACCCAATGGCTTCTGCACCTGACTCGTAGAACTGGAAAGACATGTGCCTGGCATCGATGGACACCGAAATGGGTCCCACCGTAGCGACAGCCTCCTTCAGTGCGCTCTCGTTACCAGATGCGATGTATGAGTAGCCAGTACAGGTCGCTCCAACGCCCGACTTGCTGAAGTGGCATTGACCATCCTATTGAAAGGAGAAGGCAGAAGTGAAAACAACAACAACAACAACAACAACAACAACAACAACAATCTGTTCCAATATTGGAGTTGATTGTTTTGTGAATGATTGTTAGAAAGCTAGTATCCACTCTATATTCAATATAACTTTTAAATGGGGAGAGAAAAACAAAGCAAACTCATTTAAACAAGAGGAACAAATCGATATAATCAGACAAACAAAAGAAGAAACTTTTTGTTAATTATTCAGGTGTAATGTGACCCTGCATCACAACCACTCCCCCCCCCCCAAAAAAAAAAAGGTCGCCAGACATGGATTTTTAGTTAAGAGCAGATTCTGAAAAAGCAGATTCTAAGTTTTAAAATGGTGTATAAATAAATATTGGAAAGAAAACACACATTCTGGAAAAGTGTGAACCAAGAAAAGAGGCTCTGAAGTACAGAGTCTATTCAAGCGCTTTATCTTCACCAAGCAGTGCTAGCTGTCCAATGAAAGAAACAAAACACAGGATGTAAACCACTGGAGCAACAACAATGAATTGATTATCAGATTAAGCTGAAATTGAGCATGTTCTATCAACACATTCTGTCCATGATTAACGCCATCTTCAAAGCAGTAGCATTATCCTTTCAAAATTTATTAGACTTGAAATTGAGGAGTGTGCTAGGGATTTCAAGAAAAGAAAGGGGCCTCATACCTGATCATTCTACTCTCCCCCCCCCCAAAAAAAAAAGGGTTCTAGAAAAACTGAAAATACACTTTCTCATCCATGTTATGATCCCAAATTAAAGCATGATGTAGAAGGATAGCTCTTTCAGACAATAAGAAAACCTCAAGATTGACTCAGTTGACCAATTTCACCTTTTTTGAGCCCTCAGGTAAAATCAAGGGGTGCGGCATTTTGTTTGTTTTGTGGTGCACGGCCACATATAACATGTTCGCGAGTGGGAATAAAGGATTGAGGGACTAGCAGCTGTGAATGTTACTCACCGTGCCCTCGTACGGGTAACTCTCTTCCGTGTCGATACCATTGTGATTAATAACATATCGGAAGGCGTTGACCGCCAAACCACCATTGCACCCATGGTTGCCCTCGGAGCCAGAGCAGTCCACTAGGTTCTGCTCGCTGAGACTGACCAGCTTACCAGTCTTCTTGAAGTGTTGACCCTCCAGGGAGCCGGTGGCACTGAATGCCCAGCAGGACCCACATTGTTTCTGGAAGGGAAATTTATCGCATAGTACTTTCGCAATATCATAGTCATTCGTTTGTAGTGGAGGACATATACTTATATTTAATTTTCTTTTATATATACGCACAATTGTGAAAGAAAGGTCTACTTCAGAAAAGTTGCATTCGTTGGCAGAATGCAGCCCATTGTGCTTTAAATCAATATTTCTGGCTTTCTTTCAAACAGACTTGATTACCATGGCGATTATGATTGTCCTGTGCATTTTCGTTCTTCCTGGGGGTCTAGACATACTTACAGGCGTAGGCTGTTCTCCACATGAATATAGGCCTATTTTTTTTTTTTTTTTTTTTTTTTTTTTTTTTTTTTTAGTGGCTTTATAAGTTATAGCGTTTTTCGATAGGTTTTTGATGGACAAATTGAATTGCTGTGAGATATCTCACTATCACACTATCTCACTATCGTATGGGGAAACTGTGGCTCAACTAAAATTAATCCAATTCTTACTCTCCAAAAACGTGCTGTACGTTTAATTACCAATTCCCGATACTTATCCCCATCCAATCCCCTATTTCGTCAACTAAAAACATTGAAAATTGAGGATTTTCACACCTTTCAAACTGCTGTTTTTATGTATAAATATACATTTAATTGTCTTCCAAAAATTTTTGATGGCTTCTTCACTCCAAATTCCACCGTTCATTCATATCCAACACGTCAGTCGTCCGATTACCATCTCGAAAACCCCAGAATCATTTTAGCTCAAAAATCATTAAAACATAATGGACCAGATATTTGGAATTCTTTACCCCCTAATTTATAACAATGTACGTCGTTGAACATTTTCAAACGAGAACTAAAAAAAAAACACCCTCATATTCCAGTATACTTCTGATACATAAATATTCACACCACCTGGTCAACAAACACCCTAAACAATGAGTTCACGGCCATAACTGAAGTAACATTCACCTCATCACACTGATACACAAAATAACACTCAACGTACAAACCAAGATTCACCCCAGCACAATGCACACCGCACTGCACCGCACGCCCTTCGCACAATTACTTCCCACTCAGTGAGTGGCAAGATTTTCTTTATGTATCTCTTTACCTGGGGCCATCTTCCTCGTCAAGCTTAGCTTATGATGATGGTCCCCTGCATTTCATTTTTATCATTTCCTATTGCTTCCTTTTATATATAATATTCGTTCTTGAAAAAAAAATGTATGTATGATCCAAACGTTACGAATATTGGCTCTGTAAATGACTATGTAAGTATTTTGTTGATTTGTTGATTTTTATTGATTTTGAAATGCAGAAATAAAAACTGAACTGAACATAAAAAAGCGATTCTTTGAAGCTTTTAGAATTGATAAGGTCTCATGACCCTTTGTCCTGTGTTGTTTATTTGCTCGGATTTGCATGCATGTTTCTGTGTCAATGGGTGTTTGTTTGAATGTGCGCGTGTGTGTGTATGTGTCATCTGCTCCCATTGCTTTACTTGTACCTCTTCCTCTTATTTCTTCTGATTCGGAATGCCTATTTGTTTATTTGAATATACGCACGTATGCAAATTTTTTTTTTTTTTTACTTTTTTTTTTTTACTCGGGGAACATACTACTTGAACGAGACTAGCTTTAAATGCAAGTTCCCTCCATATTTGTTACTAGCTAGTGCTATAATTTCAACTCAAAGTGATTTCATGAAGATCAAATTATAGTACATTACGTAGGTTCAAGTGATGTGCTTGTAGTTGCAGGTGTGTATGTATTATACTTTTGCTGTATCATTGTTTGTATTTGCTTTATGTCACTCCCACCTTCTCCTACCTAGCAATAATTTTGTATTATTTGGATATGGAAATAAAAATGGAAAGAAAAGAAATGAAATATATCAAACAGTTGGGAGCAGAGAGAGAGAGAGAGAGAGAGAGATAAACAGAAAGTCAGCAAGACGCCGGAATCAGAATACATGATTCCATTTTTTATGATATTGTGATTTATGGGATTTATGCCACATAGGCGATAGGCATGTTGAATATAGGGGTGTGTCTCTTCAGTGCAAGAGCGATGTTCTCGATATAGGTATGGCCCTGTCTTTATAAGTATATTGACATTACTCATTCTTTTACGCCCAGGTGAAAAGAAATTATGGTAAAGAAACTTTTTTTGTTGCTTTTTTGTTTCAGTGACACAAAAATAGGCACACGATTCGCATTCAGAAGATTACGCTATAATGTGAATGCAGTAGAGACAGAAATAGACAGGTACTTCAACAAAACAAGCGTCGAAGACTTGCCTGGTCCTTCACTTGTGTGACATATCCTTTGGTGCGCCAATCAACAGAGTCTGGAATTCGAACATTCTCTGGGGCCAGAAAAACAGAAGCAGATGTTGCCTCGCTAGTAATGTTACCTCGGTGCCCGTTCATTAGTTCCATAAACTCATCGTTTTCCTGTCAAAACAGAAATAACACACGTCATGTGTGAGGACAAGGTATACAAACTTAATGCTTTAACTGGCCTGGCAATATAGTATTATCTTGGTCAAAGCAGCCGTTCTAATATGACGGTCAGTTCATTTTCTATTTTTTTCCTGCACCAAATAAGCTCCGGACCCCAAATCAATATGAATAAATGCACTCGTTTGTCTTAAAAATTATTAATTTCATTTCCATCAGCAATAACAACAAAAAAGATGCATCATGCAGGAGCGAAACCTGGGAGGCTAGAGGTGGGGAGGGAGGGGGGACTCTTTTTGGATGGTCGAAAAGGGGGATTGTACCATTGCCCTCTTCGGTGCCACATCCCCCCCCCCCAAAAAAAAAAAAAAAAAAAAAAAGCACCAAATCCTATAATACTATCGTGGTGTCATCACCTGTAAAGCAATATGCCTAATGTTATACATTTTTGTCCCTGCCGGGGTTACCAGTGATCTTGATGACCTGCGCGGTACCACAGCCACCAGAAAAAAAAATACACAAAACCCCCAACAACATCAACGACATAAACATGTCCTACCGCTATGCAAAATACATTCAATCAAAACGGACATGGAAAAAAAAATGATCAAGATTGGTCAAAAATCAAGTTGGCAATTCCAGGAAGGTACATTTAAGCATCTGATGTAGGCCAGTTATATATACAATTGATTTCAGTGGCGTATCTAGGGGGGGGGGGGCAAGGGGGGCACGTGCCCCGGGCGCCACTCCTTGGGGGCGCAAAAAAAAAAAAAAAAACCGCAAAAAAAAACGAAGAAGAAGAAGGAAAAAAAAAGAAAAGAAGAAGAAAAAGAAAAAAAAATCGCCCGGAAAAGGGGGGGGGGGGAGGGAGAATGGGGGGGGGCAGAAAACCAAATCAAACAAGATAAAAACAAAACATGGTGATGACGCGGACAAAATGACAATGTTTATTGTGTTCACACAAAAATTCCATGTTCTGTGAGCTGAAATACAAAAATTTTCGGCTCGCTCGCTGCGCTCGCTCGCCAAAATTGATATAAAAAAGAAGATAAGAACAAAACGTGATGATGACAAACTGACAGTGTCTATTGTGTTCACACACTTTATTTTATATTTAGCAGGCAAAATGTTTCACGGAGCAGCGACAGCAACTGCCAATTGGATCAAAGGAGGACGCCATCGGTTTCGAACATAGGGGGGGGGGGAGGGGGTGCGCAAAAAACCCCGAATCAAACAAGATAATAACAAAACGTAATGATGACGCGGAAATATACAAATTTCGGCTTACTCGCTCGTACTAATTTAGAGTATTTTTTCAAGTCCTCAGTTTGTTGGTATAAATCGTTATCTATAAGGCCGTCACTATGTCTTGATTGGAATTGTAAGATTTAATACGTAAAAAATGGCAAGAGTTTCATGATTTGTAAGCTGAAATACAAAAATTTTCTGCTCGCTCGCCGCGCTCGCTCGCCAAAATTTGTATAAAAAAGAGAAGAAGATAAGAATAAAACGTGACGATGACGCGGACAAAATGATAATATCTATTTTGTTCACTCATGTCATTTTATATTTAACAGGAAAAATGTTACATGGAGCAGCGACTGCAATTTCATTCGTTCTGAAGCGATCGCCGATTGGATCAAAAGAGGACGCCAACGATTTCGAACATACGGGGGAGGGGGGGGGGGGGCGAAAAAAATCAAAAAATATAGAAAAAAAAACGTAATGATGACGCAGAAATATACAAATTTCGGCTCACTCGCTCGTACTAATTTAGAGTATTTTTTTCAAGTCCTCAGTTTGTTGGTATAAATCGTTATCTATAAGGTCGTCACTATAATTGTGAGATTTGATAAGCAAAAATGACAAGAATTCCATGTTTTGTAAGGTGAAATACAAAAATTTTCGGCTCGCTCGCTACGCTCGCTCGCCAAAATTTATATAAAAAAGATAAGAACAATACGTGATGATGACGAGGACATATACAAATGTCAGCTCACTCGCGCGCACTAATTTAGAGTATTTGTCAAAGTCCTCAGTTTTTGGGTATAAATCGTTATCTATAAGGCCGTTACTATATCTTGATTAGAATTGTAAGATTTGGTAAGCAAAAAATGACAAGAATTCCATGTTTTGTAAGCTGAAATGCAAAAATTTTCGGTTCGCTCGCTGCGCTCGCTCGCCAAAATCTATCAAAATTCATTACATTTAAATCACCCTCAAAAGATCCCTTTTAAGTGCTTGAAAAAACATCATGTGGACTTTGTTTAAAGTCCCTACCGGGATGGGGTTGGGGGTTGAACACTTTTTCAGAAATTAGGGGCTTGCCCCGGGCGCCGTTTTCCCTAGATACGCCACTGATTGACTTACACATGAAAGGAATTTACACAGAGTGTTCAAATTCAAGTTCAAGTGATTAAGAAATGAACTCTGAATGGGTCGTCTCACCAAGTCAGCGTATTCGTTTATGCCAAGCTTGTACGTGAATTCACCAAGGTCGTATCGGACATTGTGCTTGGTGATATACGCTAGGTTCTCTCGCCAGATCGAAAATCTCCTCGACTCCTCAAAGTCGTCAGCGTAGGTCTTGCCAAACTTCAGCTTCCAAGCCGTCCATTCCTCCTCAAAGGCTCCGAACACGCCCAGGAGACAGGCGGACAGGACGAGTGCGCCCAGGTATTTCATTGTGCAGGCCGCAATCTGCCAACCGAAATAAACTATTTCTTATCCGCTTATAATTGCAAATTTATGGCCTACATACACATTCATACTGATACATGCATACTTTTCATACGTTGCTAGTGCAGAACAAGAAATTCTCTAATATGGAGGTAATGATCTCTGAAGACTAGTCCAAGAGCATAAGTTTTAACCTGGAAATTTTTTTATAAAAAGCTGATTTTTTTTTTTTTTCAGGATAGGTCCAGAAATATGTCTATAATAACATACTAAAAGTCTTCATAAATCCTCCTTTAGCGTTTTCCGCAATCCCAGACGGCGTTCAAAATGGACGTCATTTGTGGAAATTCTTATAACTTTTCAACCAGAGAACCCAAATACACAATTTAAATGTCTAAATATATCTTTTGAAACACGAAGAACTCAATAAAATACATATTAAGAGATGTTGACGCACGCAACTACCGTAATCCAAAATGGCGTCCAAAATGGCTGCCAATTTCTGAAATTCTTATAGTTTTTCAACCAGGTAACCCAAATGCAAAATTTAACTGCCTAAATATATGTTTTGAAGCATGGAGAACTCAATAAAATATATATTAAGAGTTGTTGAAGCACGCAAGTACCGTAATCCAAGATGGCGTCCAAAATGGCCGCCATTTCCTGTTTTTTTCTTATGATTTTGCAAGTGGATTTTTACCTGTAGGTCTATACACACTTGGAATGTCGAAATATACGTTTTGAGTCACAAGGAACTAAATATAATACTTATTCAGAAATTTTGAACACACATAAGTCACTTAAGCACTTTCAGAAATCCAAAATGGTGTCAAAAATGGCTGCCATTTCTTGTTTTTCTCATAGACCTGCAACATACGCATTTTAATGTCTAAATATAATATATTTTGAGACATAAGGGACCCAATAGAAAAAAGCAAACAAACACGCGAGTTCTTCGCGAAAACCAAATATTGCCCAAAACGGCCCCCATTTTGGTTATCAAAACATTGCTGTTTTAGCCTGTTTTAAGAGACAAAGAAATCCAACATAATGTTCAAGATTCAACAACTCAGAAGGTCCAGCGACATCGTTCCCTTAAATATGCAGTATTCTCCTCCCACACTCCTCCTCCTCGACGCTTTCCTGAATATATATATTTTTCTAACGTCTTTAAATAGAAAATAAATATCGGACATTTCACCAAATTTTCCCTCGTGAGGGAGGGGGCAACCATATGACCGTACATTGTCATGATTGTATATTTTTTGTTCCTTTTTTGATGGAAACAAAAATCTAATATTTCACCAATAGGGTTCATTAGATATCTGAATATGGGGAAACCCGCTTAAACACCCTCCCATTGCCCGTTCCCCTGAATACTTTTCCTACTCTGTGATGGAACAATTCTATATCAAGTTCTTACCAAACGTTTGGCACTATATGTTTCACTTTCAAGTAAAAAAAAACAAAAAACAAAACAAAAAAAAATCTCTCGTGTTGGAGATGAGTATCGCTCCTCCATGTACCAATAACCATGAGTGTCATAAATAGACCCCGTTTACAGTGCGAGGCTCGGCCGCGGCTCGGCCGCGGTCGTGCCCAGCCCCGCTTCAGTGTAAACGCACAAAAGGCCAAATGCGAGGCCAAAATTGGCCTCGCATTTGGCCTCGCTCTGGAGGTGGTCTCGGCCGCGGCCGAGCCGCGGCCGAGCCCGGCCTTTTCTTGGACCCCGTTTACAGTGCGGGGCCGGGCTCGGCTAAAATTGGCCGCGCAATTGGCCGCGCATTTGGCCCAGTTTGCGTTTACACCAAGAAGAGGCCGGGCTCGGCCGCGGCCGAGCCGCGGCCGAGACCACCTCCAGAGCGAGGCCAAATGCGAGGCCAATTGGCCTCGCATTTGGCCTTTTGCGCGTTTACACTGAAGCAGGGCTGGGCTCGGCCGCGGCTCGGCCGCGGCCGAGCCTCGCATTGTAAATGGGGTCTTAGTGTAAACGCAAACTGGGCTAAATGCGCGGCCAAATGCGCGGCCAATTTTAGTCTGGCTTCCAAACCCTCTGCATGTATATTTTGCTATTCAGAATATTTACCCCCTCAACGTCGAAAACTAGTATAGTGTAAGGTGGTTTTGTCCTGCAAAGGATTCTTTCCTTCGGCAAAGGCCTTTGCCCGAACGGCGACTTCGTCGCCACGGAATTCATTTGGCAAAGGGTCTGAAAACCAGACAATACCAAATTGCATTTGTTTACAAGCAGAGCGCCACTACGACAAAATTGAAAGGTTTGAATCAAAAGCGCGGCCGAGCCCAGCAGTGTAAACGGACAAAATTGCGAGGCTCGGCCGCGCAATTCAGGCCGGACTCGGCCGCGGCCGAGCCGCGGCCGAGCCCGGCCCCGCACTGTAAACGGGGTCATATTCTCTGATTGCTATCTAATCTACATGAAATGGATAAGGTAATTTAGACACTATGTTTTAGGTGGAGCAATTTACTGCACCAAAGAAATTTGCTGTCTTGTGATAAATTACACATTATTTTGTAGCACATGTAGGCACTCATTTTGAACATGTATGTAGCACAGACACCAAAAAGAATCATTTTACTTCCTAAGTATAACTGACCGTTTCAAATAGAACTCACCTCATGCTAGACATCAAATAAGTTTGTAATAAAAAAAGAAGAAGCTTGCACTAAATTGTCATCTCATGTGCTTGAGATGAAGAAAATAAACCATGTTGTTAAAAAACATACAAACAAAATGTTGCCTTCTAATAGGCTCTCCGTTTAGCAACAAATCTGATAGTGAAATGTTTCTCTCGTTACAAGGACACGCTCTTTGATTTTCACATCCAAATGTTTTTATTTGTATTCTTTACACATAAGAATTTATTTTAAATAAAAAGTTTCTTATAAACTATACTGACATTTATTTACGTAAATGGGAGATAAAACTGTTACTCGCTGCCGGCCATTTTGCACGCCATTTTCCATTTTAGGAAGAGCTCGAGCGGTTTAATATGTACGTCCGTGCGTCAAGATCGCTTGATATGTATTTTATTGAGTTCTTCATCCTTAAAAACATATATTCAGATATTTACTTTTTGTATTTGGGTTCTCTGGTTGAAAAGATATAAGAATTTCATGAGATGGCGGTGCTTGTGTGCGTCAACATCTCTCAATGTGTATTTTGTTGAGTTCTACATGCTTCAAAACATATATTTAGACATTTAAATTTTGTATTTGGGTTCTCTGATTGAAAAGTTAAAGAATTTCCGGAAATGGCTGACATTTTGGACGCCATCTTGGATTGCGGAAAACGCTTAAAGAGGATTTATGAGGACTTTTAGTATGTTATTCTAGACATATTTCCGGATCTATCCTGAAAAAAAAAAATCAGCTTGTTACCAAAAATATCCACGTTTAAGCCTATTTTGATCTAATGCTCTTCAGTGGACTAGACGAAATTATAACTACAAAATCAGATTTATGTCGTAGCGAGGTCTCTCCTTCAGGACTGACGTATTCTGACAAAAGCGGTTCCACGTCACGAAGGAGAGTATGACCATTTCTTTCTCATCCTACAGATTTCCTCTTAGTCTCCGCAGTGCCATGCTAGACGTAATATGCGGAGATAAAGGTGTGTAAATGCAGCAATGAGATCGAAATGCAGAAGTCGTTTTATCTAAACGCTACTTTTCTTTATCTATTTGGAAATGGTGGGCATGAAACGGTTTCAACATCCATTTAAAGAGAAACTTTTTATGATAAACGTCGGTTTTATTTTTGGATAGAGCTCGTTCTACTGAGATATACTTTATCGCCATTCTCGATTCACACTAATTACAAGCTCATTATTTCCAATAAACCTACTTTTTTCTGTCACCGATTGTACTTTAACGTTTAGTAGCACTGTTCACTGCCGTTGGATTGTTTTAGTTTATGACGACTACTAACATCAATAAAACATACAAACGTTTAAAACAGTTTTCCCACTGCTGTTAAGCAAAACAACTCTTAAAATCTACTTCCACTCGACATGTTGTATTCATAACGCCCAATTCAGCTAATGCACAATTAAGGTAGTGGGAACTTACCACGTATGCCGACGAGGAAGACAGAGTGTGAAATGTGAGGTCGTCTAAACACAGTCTGAAAGAAACCTGTGACAAGGATGACAAGACAACTACATTCCTTCACTTCACTGAGTCCAAGTTAAGTTAGATCGAGTACCTCTTTGTTTGAAAGCATGTACGGTCAGCCTGTAGCGTGGGAAAGAAGGACTTAAGATAATTATATCAAATTAATGATATACAGAAACTGAAAGATTACTTGCGATCACGAGTTTGCAATTATCGCGTATGATTTACGTCTCAGGCGAGGCCATACATCGCGCAGTTTTAAGTTTGCTCAAGTATACCTCTTTGTTTGAAATCATACTGTCAGTCTCCAGCTTGTGATCCCAGAGAACCAAGCTACATTACAACTATGTGAAATGAATATACGGAAACTGAAAGACTACTTATACCATCACGATTTTTGTCATTATCGTTTGACGGGAATAATTTGTTGACCTATAGACTTTTCATAATGTCTGATCTATTACAGTATTTCAATAGATCATGCCTATTTCCGTGGGCCAAGCCATGTGCACGATGAAAGTTACAACAAAATGTAAAGCATAATCACTGATGGGTTGAGAGTCTAGCCCGATGAAAAACGAATAGTGTCTAGATTTGGGAGATTCATGCTTTGAAAATGACTAACTACTTGGAACTAAGTGAAACTACGTGAAAACATTCTCGTATTCTATGTGCAACGACTACATGACAGTTTTAGACTCCTTTGTTAAAATCAGAATTATTTGTTCAAGACCCGTGTAAATTGATTGCGATTTCGAGACACATGTCCTTTCACTGTGTAGGCCTTCTAAATAAAAAAAAAAGTAAACACGATATCACAGACATAAGATCGATAAAAAGCAGCTCTTCACATGGAGCCCTTTCCAACGTTCGCGTGAAGAAGGTATGTGGTCCAATGGACAAAACGACGGACTCTAAGCCGCAAGGTTCCTGGTTCGGGTGTTCATGCGGTGTATAGCGGATTGCAAGGTCATTCATTCTCATTGCCTTGTTAATTCAGAGGGGGCTATCATTCGTCCGTCCCATGGGAGCTGGCTCAAAGGTATTTAGGTGCTTTCTTTATCGGTAACACGTGAGCTTTTTTACAGACACACACACACACACAAGGTGCCATTTCATATCAACTCTAATTTATTGGATTGTTCGTATCAAATGTCCCTATCCAATAGATAGTACTCATGATCAAGAAAGTTATCTCTGGCGAAATATTCTTTGTGTATTCCGAGAAAAAAATGCAGTAATTGATTCAAGCTCTTT
The DNA here is from genome assembly GCF_964275005.1 of Diadema setosum. NCBI lineage: Eukaryota > Metazoa > Echinodermata > Echinoidea > Diadematoida > Diadematidae > Diadema > Diadema setosum. Next base: position 22,675,386 of record NC_092705.1, read on the forward strand.
GAAGACTGAAAATCGCCTTCATTTATTGAGTGATGCTCAGCATGACTTGTTATCACGTCCAATTTTTACTACTGAATCAATTTTCTAATCAATGTTATATCTTGAAAAAAAAATCATGCAATTGCAACTGATTGACAAATTTCCCTACATCAACGTAAATAAGCACCGAATTGATCAGTGTTTTAGTAGTAGCCATGATAAAATTAAATTAGAATTTTTCGCAGTACCCGCAGCAAGCTATAAGGGTTAGAATCAACACTTGCTGTAGGGCAGAAGCTCGGTGGTCTAGTGGAGATGACGCCTGTTCGGAGATTAGGAGGTTGTAGGTTCGAATCCTGCTCGAGTACATACGCCCATGATTTTTAAAAGGTACATCGATTGACGCAATTCAGTCTCATTTCATTCAATCTCAATTCTTCTTAATTTGTCTCATAAAAAAGGTACAATATACGAGCTAAAGTTATTAAAAAACAAACAAGCAATGTCATACAATGCAATATACTGCAAAATATGCAAGTAAAAATATAACAATCATATATGTATATCTATATATGAAGAGTTTGTTCGCAAAAACCGATAAGTCCATATTTGAAGATTTTGAAGTACGGTATTTGTCATAGAGTACAAAATAATGCCTTTTACATGATATATTGGTCACTACATATAAAGGTACATTTTTGAAGTAATGGTCAGAAGAAGCAAAAATTTTCTTATTATCCTCTTTATTTTTCTTGACCTTTAATCGCAAATGTCTCCATTTGGCAAATATGGACTTATCGCTTTTTGCAAACAAACTCTTCATATATATATATATATATATATATATATATATATATATGTATATATATATGTATGTATTGAGACCAATGAAATTTAATCACAATAATGAAAACGAAAAGCATTTTCCCAAAAGTTCTTCCTTTAAATTGCACTGCAAATGCCTGTACAAAGATAACGTGTGCGTCTTCTGTCATTCAGCACACACACACACAGACATACACACACATACACATCGAGTATTATCCATGAACATTGTACACGTTATGCGTTATGTGTGTGCGTGACCACGACGTGTAGTACGATCAAACTGCACCGAGACTCGCGCAATGTAATCATGTAAAGTGTTTGGTAATGGTTTATTGACATGATCAGTCATGAACCAGTTTGTGTTTGTCTTGAAATTAAAGCCAAAACTACACTTTTCCATGAGATTTGTGATGAGTTTTGGTGATTTTTCACATGTCTTTTGGTGATTTTGTTCTGCTGGGACCTGGCAACGCTGTTCCGAGCCTCTTTACACACATTCTCACACCTAGAATTCGTTATGGACTTGACGGTATAATGCTTGTATGTACTTGAGTCAGCTTGTCTTCTTCACCATAGCCCCAGTCACATAATACTCTGCGTCCGGCGTTACGTCCAAAAAAGTCATTTTTTCTGCGGACTCCCGCGGATCCTTTGCCGTCACCAGAAAATTTGTATAAAACATACGGGGGAAAAATGCGGGCGATACGATCAGATACGACCAGATGCGAATACTTACGTCCACTTGCGGATATTCTTACGGATTGGCACATAATAGTTTTGAACACTTGCGGAGAGTTGCGGATATTTCGGATAGTTACGGATAGTTACAGATTGTTATATTGTGGACAATATGGTTTTCTCTGACGATCCCTGCTAAGTCAGTGTATTGTCTGTGGACTGTCTTGCATTGTACACTGGGGGAAACTGAAATTGAATGGCGTATAATACAAGTTGTGAAAAAATCGTAATCCTATAATTTGCTTTACAGTAATAAAAGGTAAATGAAATTTTGAACTTGAAGTTGTAATTTCATTTGTGCAACTCAAATAATATATGACTAGGCGTCATAAATGTAAAGAATACATAACATAATTATACCACAAATAAAATACAATATAGATCGATAAGTTAAACATTAGAGAAGCAGTCATAGAATAGACAAACTGTGGTTACGCTGTCATTGTGCAGCGATATTCATGACTTTTATACTGGGTTATGTTAAGGAGAGTTTCATAATAAATCAATGCTTATCAAATTTCCAGAAAAAAAGACATTGGGACTTTCAAACACCCCTCCGACACACAAGTACAATATAAATATATATACATACATGTATGTGTGTGTGTGTGGAGCATAAAGTGGGTAAGACTACAGAGAAATATAGGTTTTCCCGGCCAATTTCGCACTTTTGTCAGTCCATTTAATAAAAGGTTCATTCAATTTATCGAAAATCCTCGTCACTGCACATTCTGTCATTCAAAATTGCAAGTTGGTCGTTCAATTTGGCATTTCGATCAATGAAATTTGCACATGATATTGTGCCTTTCGAATTCGTAAAACGGGCATTCAAAATGGGTATTTCAGTCATTCAATTTCGCGTATGGACAGTCAAATTCCAAACATGTTCATTCATATTAAACGTCATGTTATTTCTTTTTTGGAAAGGTAATAGCATTTAAACGCGTATTTCTATGTGACTTTTTTGTTTCATCCACGCACTGTTAAGCAGTAAAAGTATCATATTTTTGACCCTATATAACTCGAGTTTGTTGTTCTGTAACGCTCCCTTTCTTTCATACATGTCATTTTAGGCCTACATGTACCAATACTACAGGTTAACTTCATCTTCTTACAGACATGACAGCACAAGTTAGATACAGACGTATTTCTCAAGAAGAAAGAAAAAGAATTATAGGAACATTTGATGATCATAACCTTGACTTCCTAGAACTGGCCAACACACTCAGAATAAAGCGCTCAACGACCAGATAAGTTGTGGCCACACGATGCACTATCTTCAAACTAAAAGACTCACTAAACACATTGAAGAAAAAAAAAAACTGTTGCCAAAATCTCTAAAATGAGTACGAAAATATGAAATGTAATGACGCTTTCAAAACAATAACTTTGTTGAAAAAAAAAAAAACTGAAGAAAGACCCAAAGCATAAACATGCGTGTTAAATTGACTGCAAAAGATGTTAAATTGGATGCCCAAAAATGAATTTGAATGAACGAGTGCAGCATGTCCGTGATCACGTGACTATATCATTCTAAATTGAATGAAAGAATAACGAAATGGTGCTTGTTTTACGAATTTCAATTGAAAAAGTGTTAATCAGAATGAGGAGAAAGGTAATTTAAATGCTCTTAAATGAATTTGAATGAAGAGATCATAAAATTGAACTACCGATCATGTCATCTACGCTAAATTTTGCTAAAGTGAATGCAGCAATTAGGAATTGGACTGACAAAAGTGCGAAATTGGCCGGGAAAACCTATATTAGATTCGTTCTCATTTTATATAGTTATCGTTGTCCCACACCTTCCCCGGCCAGAAAAGTGAATAAAATGCTGTCACCCCATCCCCTACCCAAAATATTGACTTTTTCGAAAAAAATACATATTCAAAGAGTGCACCAAAAAAAGTTCAGCACAAGGGACAACCGATGTCATGAGTAGGCCTATGGGTGCCACCTGAAATGATCATTTCATGATTTGACCATGCGGTTCTGCCTCTCCACCGCTCCGACTGTGTTGTAGCATTCCTTCAGGTAAATGCGCTGCAGCTTGGCAACATGAGTTGTGTGGCTTCCCACGAGTCTCTGTGTTCCCATGCGAGTGGAAAACGGAAAACGTCGAAGGACGTAATCGTCCGCAGCATCCGTAACTGTCCGCAAATATCCGTAAGCCGTCGAAAGTGTTGTGATACGTTAACTTGCGGTTATTTTCGGATACTTACGGTGGACGTAAACGAACGCAAACGGACGGGAGGTAAAACTTTTTGCGGATGGTCTGCGTCCAAGCTACGGGTAGTTACGTTCAGTTACGGATAGTTACGGATAGTTACGTTTGGTTACGGTTACTTGCGTAAGTTTGCATCCGTGGAGTCCCTCTGCGAAATTTTGAACATTTCAAAATTTCGCAGGCTTGCCGCCGTCATTTTGCGTTTCTTTACGGATGAGTTACGGACAGTTACGTCTACATACGTCCCTGCGGATGCCCGCGTCCACGCTGCGTCACCCTGCGTCCCCTCATTCGTATCTATCCGCGACGGACGTAACCCATCGTAAAGCACTGTGTGACTGGGGCATTAGGTCTCCTACTTTACCTAGTTCTCCTTCTCTTTCCTTTACTTCTTTTGTCCCTTGTACCTTGCTATGTTACCATTTTGTCCTCAGTACTTACATTGAGTCCTATCTCCATTGCGAGATGTCTTCACATCGGTATTTGTTCCCTGAAACAATAGGCGTAAAAAGTTTGAATTTATTTGCATATTTCTCAAGAAAATGTCATACAAAAAATACAGTCATACATGTCATAAAGTACAGAAATTAAAAAGTAAACATTAAGTGTAGCCACCACCTGAGTGTACAGCTGTCTCAATATGAAAACATAATGATTTATTTAGAGTAGTAATTTACTGTTATCTTAAAAAGTAGGATATGATAATTTTTTTTATATAATATATACATTATATATACATATACATACATATATATATATAGAAATATATATATATATATATATATATATATATATATATATATATACATATATGTATACATATATATATAATGAGGCCTACATAAAATCGATCTTGTTTAGTCGTAGGTCTCAGAGTGAAATCAGGTACAAGTGTATAGGAAAATATGGAGCACGGATTTCTATTTAGACCACCTTAATACACCTTGTACACAGTATGTATCTTGTGGCCGGCTTCAGGGTGCTTTACGACGAATTATGGTACACAACTGAAATATAGTATCTTGCAAGGTTCATGCCATCTATGTAGTCTAGTGTGGAGATTACTTTGCGTGGGTATTCCCCCAACGGAAATAGAATAATATATTTCGCAATCCATGATGGCCATTGCTCTCTGTGTCGAAATAACAGCTTCTGTGTGCTCCCAAGTAGTCTAACAGCTTAGCCTACATAGTGTGAGTTTGTGATTACGACGAGTTACACAGATAGAGGTAAGTTTAATGCGATATACAATCTAATGGTCATTGTGTCTTCCCAAGGTAGTCTTTTATTCATAGGTATATGGGTTTGTTTGTCTAACTGCGAGGATTATGATTTCTGTGAATGTTCACGGAACAGTGATTTTGCGGATTCCTCCTTATGGGACCGGTGTATTATAGCCTTGTATGACATTGCTCAACAGAACAATTGATCTGATCTAAACAACGTAATCCTTAGCGTATAGACAAATCTAAAAAAAAAAAAAAAAAGCTAAATGATGACTACTTGCATGGAAATCGGTGAAGTTTTATGTGCATGGTAGGAGGAGATTTCTTGATAGCCAATGTCATCTAATTTACATTTATTTTGTTGCAAGTAACTCAATAATTTTGTATATAAAATATTCCATATCATATAACATAACGCTTTTTCGTGAAAAGAAGTTAACTGTTATTACTTATCTGTTATTCCCTTTGTTGGATTTTGCATTGTGCATTTTGCCTCATGACGTGTGCAATTGCAAATTAACCCTTATGATTCATTGTGATAATCATTCAAGTTAATCTCAGACCATCTTGTGAAGGACCTTATACTTGTTGAAGAGGGTTAATTCTGCCTTGATATTTATACAGATTTTTATCAGTGATTGTGTTTATCATATCCTCCATCGAAAAAAAAAATGAGGATTTTTTTTTTTCAGCTGCAGTAACACTGAACTTCCTTATGGTTTGTTTGTTTGTTTGATTGATTGAATGATTGATTTATTGATTTTCTTCAACGTGATTTCATACATGAATTAGAATTCTTTTCAGTATTATACCTTAGAAAACATCAAGGAATTATTCAAAGGAGAAAAGATAAATGTGTACATCGGTTCCCTAGAATACTAAAATAAAAAGCATTACCAAATTTGCCAATAATTACCTAAGAAATCATGCAGAATAATGCCTGCCAGTATAAGCGGATGCTTGAACAAGTGGCAGCCCAGGAAACATATTTACGTATAGCTTCGTACTTAGTTTATTAGAATGGAGGGAGAGAGAAAAAAAAGTGAACATATATTAATGCATTCAGTTTTCATATTCCAGTGCATAGATACCAATAAAAGTATGGTAGATTTATGATTATGATGAAAGGGTGATAATGAGGGGGAAAATGTAATCATGAAGATGAATGTGATGGTGATTAAATGAAATGGTAGATAGGCATATAGGAATATCATTACTGTTTATTGTAGTAACTGTTTCAAATGTACTTCACAGTTACGATCTAATCACAACAAAACAAAATCGATGTTCACAGATTGTAGTCTTACAATGACATAATTGTCAGTCTCTCCTTAAAAGAATATAACGTTTTACATGATTTAACGTTATCTGTAAAAATGATCACAAGGTCTGGTCCATTATGTCTTATGGTATTTTAAACAATTAATAACTTTGGATTTACTAAATGAAAATTTTGACAATTACAAGTGAGATAAGAATGAAAAGTGTTATTCAGTTTTAAAAACTCATGAAACATGTGAAAAAAATCTTGGAGTAAATTATTCAAATTAGCAAACATTGAAATATATTTATATCAAATGTATTCAATGTTTTAGCTGAGAGCTAATTTAAATGGGCTAAATATTGTCAGCCGGTACGGATACGAATGGCTTTCTTTTGTAATAAACAAATATAGTTGAGTTTAGTCTTTGCACTTGCAGCCCACATTAGATTACAATAATAACAATGACAAGGGAATTGTAAATCATAAAAAGTCCCTTATTATTAGGTCACCTGATGAATACAGTAAAGCTTTCTCGAAAGTATAATCATGGTGGACATTGGTTGTAGGCAATTTGATATATAAACATTTATATGTATATATCATATAAATATATATTTCTAAATATTTTTATATAAATAAATACATTCAACACAATATGTGGCCGTGCATCACAAAACCAAGAAGAAAATTGCGAGATTACTCAAAATAGGTGACACGGGTCAACCTTGTTAATCTTGAGGATTTTAATTTTTCTGAAAGAGCCATTCTGATTCTATATTATACTATATAGTTAGGGATCATAAATCGAATGGGAAATGTCTTATTTAGCAGCTTTTGTAGAACATTTTTTTTTTTAAATAGAATAGTTTGATTAGGTATGTCTTTTTGATGCCCCTCTTTCATTTCTTAGATACCCTTTACACATTCTTCACTTTCATCTTAATTACTTCTGAAATTATTATGCTACTACTTTGAAATTTGGTATTATTTATAGGGATTGGTGTTCCTATGGAGTTTTACATCATATTTATTGTCCCATTCATTGAATAGAGCACGGTTTGGTAGAGATTAAGGACTTGAGTAGACCCAATACTCTACAACCTCTTTTTCCAGTACGCTCTTTTCCAGAATGTGGACTCTCTTTCCAATAGTTAGATAGGTTAGGAGAGTCCATTTGAATTGAGCTTTAAATAATTTTCAAGTTTAAAATCTGCTCTTTTAGAATGTGCCCTTAGCTAGAAATCCCTGTTTGACGACTTTTTGTTGATTTTGTGGTTCAGGGTCACATATATATAACTTCTGACTACATTTATCGTTTGACTTTATTCTCATCCAGCCTAATATAACGATTTTGAATTCAGCATCTTTCGGTAGTGTTTTTCTGCCATTCAAGCAGAGCGCGTGATGGAAAGGGCTCAAGCTGGCGCTTTTGCGCCTTACCGTGATGATACCTCCGGTCGCGTAAAGACTGTATTCCATCGATTTGTGGAAGCAGACAGTCCGTCGCCCGAGCTTCTTGAAGAAGTGACCGAAGTCCTCTCGCCGGAGATTCTAGGACACGCCTTCAGGAACTCTCGGGGGTTTGTGTCTTTTACACTTTACCATTTGCATTTCTCAGAGACCCAATTATACACACCTCATACACAATTCATGGATTATTATGTCATTTTAATTACTTAATATCTGTATTCTCCCTCATAATCATTTGTTGTTATTATTTTGATTATCTTTATCGATAACTGAATTGTCATTTCATAATCGTTATTATGACCTGTTTTTGACATTTTGTCAAAAAAAAATGGACTAAGTGATAAAGATGCATCTTCTGAAATTGGTGCTGCAGTGCAATCTTGCCGCCATATTGTTAACCTCCTTTCGTGCTATTTAATGTCAAATAAAATATTAAATTGACTGGCACGGATGGCATAATTTTGTAGACATTTCTTTCCTTTGCGGTTCATGCCAGAAACTGTGATGGAATTAATGAAATGAAAATAAAAACATATTTTAAAATCATCATAATTATTTACAGTCGCAGAGATCAGGGGAGATGACTTTTTTTTTTCATTAAGCAGAATGTTAAGCCAAAGTCTGTAATTTCATATTACTGAGTCACGACGAGTTTGTTTTAGTAAGCATTAATGCTGCATACTTCAAAACAAGAATCAAAAACAAAAAGAGAATGATCGGAGGAAAATACTTAAGGACGATCAGAATGTAGCTAAAACAAATCAACGCAGGCTAAGATTTATTAGAAATTAGAGATCATTGGATTTCCGACAAGCAAAAACATATTGAAAAGAGAACGAATAACTCTAAATATCTTTTGATATTGCAGCGAAACTGATCAGCTGATAGATCTGGCGCAGGCTGGGGAAACTTTTCGCATTCTGCGGCTGAAGGACTTCCACCTCAAACTGGTAAAATAATTGAAATTATAATTGTACGCAACGAAGATGCAGAAGTCAAGCTGTAAATCAATACAAGCCACATTAGATCACACTAGCCATATGATCGAACAAGCGTTTCAGTGTTCGATATTACTGTTCGATCAGAACGACAGTGAATTTTATTGATGCAGAAACCGTTGAAATTGTCGTGTAAAAACTACCTTCCGCGTCATAGCATGTCCCAAAAGAGAATGAGGCCTCAAACGCACCACCCTTCCCATACCTGATTGTATTAGAGGCACTTTTTATTTATCTTTTTTTTTCGTATAATTTCACGGATCTGAAAACATTCTTCCGGCTTTGGTTTGCAGGGAACTGAATTGTTATCTATAAACATTATAGTCTTATATTAGCATGTCATGTAGATGCCTTGACGGATGAAAATTTTGTTTTAGATAATGGGACTTCATGAGAACTGATTAGGCGTGACTGTTTCGTGTCAATGGGTATAGTTAAAACTTACTAGCAACCTGCTGTTCCTGAAGATATTTCAAACTTCATAACCGTTTCTTTTGTTTATCAGCTTTGTTCTTAAAATGAGAAGTGGATGAGAACTTTCTTCTTCTGTATCTCTCGCACACACAATTGCGCACACTCACCCATGCAAGAAAGAATACATCTTTCGACTTGCTTCCTTATATCCATGCACCATTCGTCTGTCAGAAATAGTATTCTAGTGAACATGCCATGTTACATAAGAACACACCCTTACATGGGCAAACAGAAGTAAGAAACAAAAAAAAAAGATTGTTTCTATTTTCGTATCTTATATGTTTCAAAATAAGGTCCTATCTGCATAATTGTATTCTAAGTTCTTTCCTAAAAGTTTAGAGGGTGCTGCAGTACATACTTAGAAATTCGCGAATCAATAAGTAAATAATTCCACGCAAGCTCAAAATATAGTATAATTGTGCATGATTATTGTCATGTGTGTATGTGTGTCTGCGCGTGTGTGTGTGTGTATTATATACCTCTTTACATTATACCTTCCCATCAAAGGTGGCAGACATTATTCATGAGCAATACAACGGATGCTGGTCGAGACTGTGCCACGCCCAATACGACCACGCCCTTCTAAGGGCACTGCCTCTCATTCTTGTGTGCCCTGCCTTCGCCCACCCGGACAAGGCGTGGTCTCGCAGAATAATCGCCCTCGTTGCCGAATGTCTTAACAAGCTTGGGACAAGCCAGTCGCAGGATGCCTTCGAAACTCTTTGTAATTCCAGATTCCTATTGCATGAAAACTATTTGCATGAAATCTCTCCGCATGATGATGTATATAAATCTCAGCTATATATTCCTTGGCAACGATGACCCTTAATTGGCAAACCCAAAGCTTGCTTAACCCAGAAAAAAAAAAAACTATACAGACTGCTCAAAACAAGAGAACTTCAGATGTAGCTGGTGAAATATAAAATTATGTCGATTGCCTTGCTAAGATTGAGCATGCAAAATTTGAATGCTTTGAAGGACAAGTATTTGCAACAATTTGGTCACTATACCATGCATACTATGATTATTATTCCTTAGCTAACATCAATGAGAGTATCGTAGGGTAAAATATCCTAAGTCTCTTTGTGAAGTTGCCTCATAACGCTTGAAGTAGGCCTACATCGTGTACCCGGCAATGGAATGATTTCTCACACACTCGTAAGTAGTACATACGTGTACACGCACACGTAAGATTATGGCGGAAATGATGTCATACTCACTGTTTGTTGTTGTTGACACACAGGCAATTGGTGGGAACACGATGACCGTCTACTGCGGCGGATGATTCTCGTGTTAAAGAAAGGACTGCTGGTCCTTCGACGAAGCACGGCGTACGAGGAATTTGGTACTGTTTTCGTCTTGATCAACGCACTGAAACATCTCAATGAGGTAGAGTGCCCAACAGCTTTAAATAGTCCTGTCAGCCCTAAAAAAGTCCTGATATAGACTGATGGGATAAAAATGTCCACCCCCTCCCCCCCCCCCCCCCAAGGCGTTTTTCTGTTCACCTCTGGTTACCAGGTTCTGCCTAAAGTCAGTGTTATACCATTGACTACGTAGACAGGTAAAATGAAAAGCTGACAAAGTTTTGTGTGCAAATGTAACACTAGTTCTTGGTTTTGTATGTTTGTTTAATGTCGTGTGTCATAACCACATTTTTATGCATTTTGTACTTAATGTGCATTAATTGTTACATATATAATAAGACTGGTCTGGGAATATTTTTGGTTGTATTATTTGTATTCATGACAATCATAATACACAATCTGAATCTGAAGATGAGATGAGCGCTGACAAAATGCATGTGGATACGCGTACATGGGACACATTTTTATCTGTTTACGTTTTCTTGTTTATCCTTATTCTATTTTTATTCAAGATTTTAAAGTTGAATTATCTATTCGACATTTCCAGAGAACAATGCATTACTCACAAAAACACATGCGTAGTACAAAATCGTAAGAAATCCAGCCTCCCTGAGGTACACTTCCCTTATTATATGACCCTTAGGCCTTTCCAAGCAAATAAGGAATCACATCAGGAATTAAAAACAATTGAATATCTTCAACACACACACACACACACACACACACACACACACACACACACAAACACACACAATCATGTCATATAATGCAGCAGTGGCATATTTTTAGATGAATAGAACAATTTAATGAATTCAGCTTGAGTACACGAAGTGAATTATTATGCATGTTAAAAATGACTGGATCATAACAATAGCAGCATCAATAATAATCCTATGCCTTCAATCTATGTATAAGTTTATGTCTGTTGTGGTTCCAATTGTCAACACAATATTTTATAAAGATGGAACATAATTATTCACTGTAATCGTTATATCAAGAGATATGTGCATTTCGGGTGTTGGGGGTATCTCCAGGGTGTTATACAGACCCAATATTACACAAAGCATTAAAGCAAATAAGTTCCTCAATATTGTTGAAGGAAAGACGACAGAGAGTCAAGGAGAGTCGAGTATCTAACTTTAATGGTGAAATTGTTCCAAATTCTGGGTCACATAATGATCTTTATCGGGTACTCTTAACAAGTTTGATTCAAAGTGGCAGTCACTCCAACACATTTTTGTGTAACCGATAATATGAGAAATGTAAAAAACAAAACAAAACCAAAAAACAATGGATTTCGGCTGAAGACATTCGTATGAGTTGGAAAATGCTGAAATTGAGACAATGAAATAGTTGGAGGTCTAAAAAAAATTTGGAGAAAAAGCGTGTAGATATTACGTGCACGAGTTGTGACTATGTCACACACGAGGCCTCTATGTCCTACCCTTGGACATTGATTTGCCTTTCTTCAGAAGGGAGATATGATCACACACAAAATTGTTCAGCCGAGCGAGGGAACTATACATCGTTGCTCCTGTTCCATACCTTTATAGTGCATGACATGCTTAAATAAACATCATGCAATCCCTCATCGATAGTCATACATTAATTGTTACTCCGTAGACTGTTTACATAAAGTACTAATAAAAGTTAAGAATTGACATTTTCATATCTGCCTTCCTTTTATACCTTTTCGATGTCACAGACGTTTTACTACTCTTCTTTTCTCGTCAGGCAAACGAAAGGAAGCACCGTATTGTATCCTATCGGATGTTTTACACACGGGACATCAGCGAAATAGAACTCCAAAATCATATGATAAAATATTTCGGGGACAAGGCTCTAAATTTTCAACCAGTAAGTCCAAATTTCCTTTGTTATATTAACAGATAGTATGCGCTTGTACAGGTGTATTTCATTCAACGGGATAAGTCTGACGAAACTAATTGTTAGTGGAAAAATGAGCAAAGAAAATGGGATATAATCGGGATTCGAATCCGAGACCTAAGGATGCTAGCCCGGTAGTCTACCGAATGAGCTATAGAAAGCCCTAGTTCAGTGTTCGTCCCAGAAATCCTCAATTCTCAATGTTCGGATGGTCAGAAGCTATAACAGTGTGTTTGTGTGTGACACACACGTACACACTAAAACCTTGCATAAACCCGAAGGATAATTCAACTTGGGGATGAATGCGAGGGATCATCGAAGTGATGGTGCATCACTTCTTTGCTAATTTTTCTACTAATTATATTCTTTCTTGTCAGTTTTATCCTGTCTGCATTTGTCACAAACTCAAGAAACTAATTGTTAGTAAGACAAGTAAACAATACTAATACATCTCTTGTACGAATAAGTAAATGTAAATTTAAAAAAAAAAAAACATTTGGGAGGGAATAAACTTATGAGAGACTAGTCGTACCTGATTATCGTACTGAAATTGCTAAAGGAATCATTTATTAGGTGAAAATGGTTTTAGAACGATTTGATTTAATTACACATGTATACAAATTAATTTGATGGCATTTTACTTTATCAGGTCGTGTAACGGTAGCCTTTAGCCTGACAATTTTTTTTTTCTGTATTTGCCAACAAAGAGAATTAGGAAAGCTACCGTGATTTGTCATTCTCCTCTTGTGATTGTCTGACGCAATTCAGAGACCAATCCATCAAATGTTTTTTTTTTTTTTTCTTCCAGACATTCACCTGGATTCAGTATCTATTCCTACTTGATGTCAACAGCAAGTGGAAGCTTCTCGAAATGTCAGCGGATATGGTTCGGGTAAGTTCATTCTATTATAGAAACAACCTTTAGAGAAAAACACAAATTTTAACCTTAAAAAAAAATAGGTATCGTATTTCGGATTCAATGAAATGATTCCGCGGGTGCTGTTCGTTATTCCGAATGTTCTTAATCCGAAACACACACACATTCTCTACACCCAGAGATTCGTTCATCCAAAAATGCGAGAAGAGTTCGTTAATCCGAACATTTGTGGAGTTATTCCGAAGGTTCGTTTTTCCGAAGGCTCGTTTCTTCGTAAATGAAATAGGGTACGTTATTCCGTAGATTTGTTATTCCGAAAATGAATAAAGGTTCGTTATTCCGATAGTCTGTCAATCCAAAAAAAAAAAAAAAAAAAAAAAAGAAGAAATGGTTTGTTTTCCGAAGGTTCGTTTTTTTCGAAAGTGAAATAGAGTTCGTTATTCCGAAGGTTCGTTGATCCGAAAATAAAAACAGGTTTGTTTTCCGAAGGCTCGTTGATCCGGAAATGTACAGGGTCTGTTATTCCGAAGATTCGTTATACCTTAGGTTTGTTAATCCGAAAACTCGTTGTCTTGATTAAAAACTGCCAGGATATTACTCAAGGAAAGTTCGATATTGTCTCAGGGGAGGATGATACACGTGTATATTTCAGGTAAAGCGCGTCGTGTTGCGTGGAGAAGTGGCGTTGTTCAATAATCTTGATTTTAATTCATCTAAGCAAATGAATTTACAGCGTAGGGGATTGTATGATTTTTTTTATACCATACCTTCAGACACCCTAACATTCTAAATGATAACAACAGTAACGACAATAAGATTGATACAGAGAATAATCAATACGTATTGACAAGGATAAAAAGTAACATTGATAGTAGTAATGGCAATAGTTATCAATAGTAACAATGATGATAACGCATAACAACTGTAATTTGGATGACTGTAATATCACAAGAACGTACAGATGTAGATAGTAATTCGTATCCTGGGCTTGAAGAGAATGCAATCATCGCATTGTAACTTCTTTCAGAATCCTGCGGAAGTAATTAGACTATAGTGTTATGGCAAATGCTGTCATGATGGAGTGCTAACGCAATTTTCTTAACTTTATGAGAGCTAGAAATAATACATTACACTGGCTTACATATTACCAGTTACCATAACGACATGAATTTCATGTGCTCCACTGTCACACAAGAAAGTAGAGAACCGTATCTAACTTCTCATTGAATTCATGCAAATATAATTTCTTACCCAGTGATCGGTAGGACAATTTCGATTACATTCTACTCTTCACAGTGAAGCTTATAAAAGAGGTGTTAAATTTGAAATCTTCTTGTTGAGTATATTTGTTCATTTGCTTAATAGCTTTCATTTTTAAGTCCATTCATATGTATGTTTTTTTTTTCTACTTGAGACATGTTAGGGTGGCATCAAACTATTATGTCTGATGAATTTTGTCGATGTTGTTGATTTACCATTTTTGTTTGTTTATTTGTTTATTAGTTTGTTTGTTTTTGTTTTTGTACAGGACTTCATCACTTCTGAAATCGACTTTCAGAATTACATCCAGTTTGTGCAGAATAACACTTTGCGGGCGAATCCACACTTGGGGATTCCCCCAAGCGATCTCCGATCTCCCGTATTGAGGTTTGTGGACATCCAACGAGGATCGAGTATCGTGCAGTCTGCTATGGAGAATGTCGATCGGTACTGGAACGACGGAAAAGCGACATGGTTGAAACCGTTGGAAGTTCAGTTTAAAGACGAGTGTGTAACGGACCTGGGAGGCCCTACAAAGGTCCTGGATGTCGTCATCACACAGATTCTCACTTTAGTTCACCACCACATAAACAAATAAAATAATCAAACTCAATATCAATGCAAAAAACGGTTTTGCTGAGTAAGACTCCTAAGGTCATGATTTATGTCGACCTAACGATAATTCTATTATTGCACAATAACATTTTCCCAGCATAATCTACATATTTTTTTTTTTTTTTTTTTTTTTTGGGGCAGGGGGGTTGCGGAATTGGTCAATCGTTATGATCGATTACAAACAATAATGTGTGATATGCCTAGTTTGTTTTCATCATTGGAGCTTTGTCAGGATGTCAGGATGTATTGTTAAAAATGTGAGAATGAATGCGATTATTTTTGTTAAGTTACTTAACCCTAACTTACCTGGGGGGGGGGGGGGGGGAGGGGGCATAATGGGGTGCTGTTCGTTATTCCGAAGGTTCGCTGTTCCGAAGGTTCGTTACTCCGAAGGGTCGTTAATCCGAAACACGCAAATTCCCTATTCCTAGAGGTTCGTTAATCCGAAAATGAAAAAGGGTTCGTTAATCCGAAAATTTATGGCGTTATTCCGAAGGTTCGTTACTCCGAAGATTGGTTAATCCGAAAATGAAATTCGGAACAATGAACCTTCGGAATAACATATCTTAGGAATAAAGAGCCTTCGGAATTTCGGAATAACGAACCTTCGGAATAACGAGCTGTAACCGCCACAATGCCCCCCCCCCCCTCGACCAATTACACGACCATTCCGCCGCGCAAAATTTTTTTGACCGCGCCGCTCGCTGACTTTTTACTTTCAAGTCTCGCACAACTTTTGAGACCAAATTTGTCGCGCCCGGGCATACCGTTCCGAAGCCACGCCCCTTCAAAAATTTTCGTCAACCCCAAAATTGCTCAAAAACGTGATTTCGTGTACAAAGTCAATACAAATTGTGTTTTTTCAATTAATTGATATAAAGATTCATATTTTTGATTTAAATGGCTGAAATAAATTCATTTTAGTATAATTATGCTTCTAAAGATGTGTATGACAAATTCTGCTGAAAAAACAAACAAAAACAAAAGTTTGAAAAAACAAAGAAATACATAAAGAAATGATAAAGCAATAAAAAACATAAGAAATTAATTTGGATACTGATTTTTTTTTACGCACAAATGTTCGGAATGTCACTAGGAATATTTACACCAAAAATCAGCATTCAATAAGCTTTTATAAGCCAATTACAGACGAAAATGAGTTTTTTTTTTGCATATATTTGCATAATTAATTAATTTAAAATAGAAAATGCAATTTTTTTGAAAATTTAACTTAATAGTCTTGTAGATTACATCCGGCTTTATGTTCATGCAAAATTTTGCGGCGATTGCGCGATCAACGGCCGAGATCTGAAGTGGGGGCCATAATGCCCCCCCCCCCAGGAATTCAAGCTTGCTAAATAGCCCAGGTAAGTTAGGGCTGAAGATTTTTTTTTATATATACGTATATATATATATATATATATATATATGTATGTATATATATATGTATATATATATATATATATATATATATGTATATATACAGTTGGATCCTCTGTCCAAAATAAGATACAGCTTTGTTGATTTACCCCATATCAGTTTTTCCCTGATGAATATCTATTTACAAGGTCGATGCAATGTATACTGATAAATGCCAATATCGATTAAGTGCCTTATCAATACGCGGTGGCATGGCTTTTACAGGATCTGTAAATTTGTACGCACACACACAAGCTACAGAAAGGGGAGGGGTACGTGTCTGCACCTCTGGTAATTACGTTACCACTAAGCATTTTAAGTCTGAAGCATATTTCAGTTTCTTTCTTTATAATAATATAGTTGGAAATTTGTGCTGTCATTTTCACTACTCGTGCATCATGAAATATTCATTCAAGTCGAACATGTTTGCTGTTTCTGCATTAATTTTATTTGTTTTTTTAATATTAGATGACCGCATAGGAAATGCGGCGGCAGAAACGCAGCCTATCCCGTTTAGACCAAAACTGTGGGAATGGCAAGTTATTGTTATTCTGATATTCTTTTAATTTTAAAGGAATTCTTTCAGGAGTTCTTCAGGGAGGTAATGGACACGAACAAACTGCCATTCTTCAGAAGGCTGGATGAACAGAGCGTTTCGTCTTACATGTGGTTCGATGCGGTATATATCAGCCTATAAGTTAGTTCATATATCGCCTACATAGATCTATCTCTCTCTCTCTCTCTCTCTCTTATATATATATATATATATATATATATATATATATATATATATATATATATATAGAGAGAGAGAGAGAGAGAGAGAGAGAGAGAGAGAGGGAGAGTGCGAGAAGGGGTCTCGACTATGTACAGCACCAGTGGTGTAGCTCCTTCATTATTTATATTATTCAGTGCGAGAAGAAGAGCATTCGTGGACGTAGCTAGTGATTAACGTGCGTCTTTATTGCCGAGCTTTCGGTCTCGTTAGGACCTTTATCAGGGCTGTAATGATACAAAAATGACTCACTCGTATGGCTACACTCGTAACAATATAAATCTAACTAGCGTGTGTCTATAATGACTATGTCATCAATAAATCCGTAATTATAAACAGAATACAATAATGATAATAAACAAAATTAATATCATATTATTGAATACATTTCATATCAAACTCGTGTTATGAATTGAAATGAAGGTATACAACAAAAACGCCAATTCAATATCTTCGTATTGTGTGCTATGTAACATAAGACTATAATAATATGAAAATAAACATTTTTATGTGTTATCGACAATAATACAGCATGTGGCAGCAGTGCAAGACGTAAGTGGGTATATATAATGCAGTACAGCAGCCTCGCGTCGTCTTCTGGCTATCGAATAATAATAACATAAATAATATATATTGCACAACCATTTGTGTACATATTAAAAAGAAATAATATAACGTAATAACAGAATATTACATAAGGTACAAAATGTTAACGGTTCACATAATGAAGTAAGAGTGTACCTTATTGATGGCGGATATAAAGACTTGCGGTGGTGTCTGTGGGCTAAGTGTGTCTGTTCGTGTGTGTATGTGTGGGTTGGCGTGTGGTTGCATGCGCATCACATTGTTGCGCATGTGCAGTTAATGATCAACATTGATGCCATTTAGCTGTAAAGTTTTCAGTGTGGCTATCCAGTAGGATTCACGATTTAGAATCACAGAGCGGGTCCTCTACATGATTAGTTCAATGGCAGTGATTTGTAAGCAGTTCAGGCTGTGTTCTGGGAGGTTGAAGTGTCTTGTGTATGGGGGGGGGGGGTGTTTTGGTTGAGTGTTGAATGTTCGTATTTCTGAGTTAGTGTTGTTGAGTCGTGTGTAGGGTGTGGTTTCAGTTTTGCCAGTGTATTACTTCTTGCAGAGTGTGCATGTCAGTAGATAGATGACCCAAGTTGATTTGCGGTCAATGTAGTCTGTGATGGGGTATGTGCGATTTGTGGTGGTACTTGTGAATGAGTTTGTTTCTGTAATGTGTTGGTGTAGGATGCATTTGTTTGATTTGCATTTGTAGAAGCCAGAATGGGGGTTGATGTCTGTGTATTGATGGTGTGTTTGTGTTTTCGGGTCTTTTGCGTTAGCTAAGATATCACGACGTGATCTCGGTCGATTGAGATGAGAGGGGGTTCGGGGAAAGTTTTCTGCAGTGGTGGTGACGACTGTGGTGTTGAGAGGTGCTGTTGGATGATGCGTGGGATTTTTTCCGTGGCTCTGTTGTATGTGACTGTGAAGATTGGTTTTTGTGTTTTTCTACGCTTGTGGTAGCTAGGTGAGGAGTTCAGATCTGGGTTTTTGTTTTGTTCTTGTTATTGCATCATTTACGGTCTGTTGGTCGTATTTCCGTCTTACGAAATGACTTTGAAGTTCTTCGAGATGATGCGATTCGTCTTCTGGGTTACAGCAGATTTTTGTGTCATTACAGCCCTGATGAAGGTCCTAACGAGACCGAAAGCTCAGCAATAAACACGCACGTTGCTCACTAGCTACGTCCACGAATGCTCTTCTTCTCCCACTGAATTATATATATATATATATATATATATATATATATATATATATATATATATATATATGTGTGTGTGTGTGTGTGTGTGTGTGTGTGTGTGTCTATTACTGGTAATGCATTTCGGACACTGACATAAAGGTTTATTTGACTCAAATTGTCGGCGTCCCAATTACTTTTTATGGAGCCATAAAAATGCGTGAGACGCCGCAAATTTGAATAAACCTGTACTTTATTGGCTAAAAAATGCATTACCAATTTTCATCTTCATTTCAGAGCCAATACATGAAGTTTCAATTTATATTGTGATTATACATGCATATGAAGAGTTTGTTTGCAAAAACCGATAAGTCCATATTTGTCAAATGGAGATATTTGCGATTAAAGGTCAAGAAAAATAAGGAGAATAATAAGAAAAAATTTGCTTCTTTTGACCATAACTTAAATAATATACCATTATATGTAGTGACCAATATATCATTCAAAAGGTATTATTTTGAACTTTATGACAGAGATCGCACTTCAAAATCATCAAAAATGGACTTATCGGTTTTTGCAAACAAACCCTTCATATATTCTCTATAACTGTGTGATATATGTATACATCACAAACATGATGAGGTAGTAACAATTGCACAATAATGTTTCATTTTTTTTTTAGGTAATGGGACTAATTACACATTTACAGATAGTGTAACATTTAGTTATATCGATATTGTTTTACTATTTTTATTGTTACGTTTACCACAGGACAACAAGGACCTCAAGACTCTACAAAAGATCGGGTTCCTCTTCTCTTTATGTCTTTACAACTCATCGGTCGTCACTCTTCCGTTACCTCTATTGATGTACGAAAAACTCCTGAACGAAAAGTAGGTAGCACTTTGGGGTTTTCATTACAAAGGAAAACAAAACGATAATTATGGCATGGAAATGTTTATATGCTTTACTATTAAAAAGTGTTGAGATCTAATTAGTTGCATTTATCGAAAAAAGAATTCCCAGTCGTCTTTTGAACATATGAAATCATATCAACAGGTTGACCTGCAACAATATGATTCCTGATGAATGCCCAAGAGATATAGTGTCTGTATGTCGATACTCTACTACATTATCATCAAGACCTTAATAATGTACGTTATTCTGTTTTTCATATGTTGTAATGAATGAAAATTCATTCACTAGTCTAGTTTAATGCTGTGATGGTGATTTTAGCACAGTTTCCAAGTCTCATTGTGAAGGTAGATTTTATTCTACTGCATACAGAAACAGCATACAGAAACAGCACAAATCACATTCCTCCTTTATTGATTTCGACTGCACGCTCACACGAAATTGACGAAATGTTCGTTTGTTTGTTTGGTTTTATTACTGCATTTTTCATTATTTCCATTCTCATTATTTCCATTCAAAGTAACTTCATGTTTGGGTTTTTTTTTTACATTTTCAATACAAAATAACATCATCACTAACATTTTCAGCATTGCCAACAAAGGAAAATACAGTACATACCTAACGTACAAGTTAATTGTCAGCGATGATAATAAACGACGTCTGTTGCGACACGGATTCTCGCTCCTACACGGATTGTCGCCCCCGGCTCGGGCCGACAATCCTTGACGGAGTTGGCGTCACGGATTGTCGCCCCCGTCACGGATTGTCGTCTGGCGACAATCCGTGACGCTTGTGCAGTTCCCAATTTTTGACCTCGATGGCGACAATCTATGATGGCAAAAAATTTGTTGCGACAAGGATTGTCGCCCCGTCAAAGATTGTCGCCCCGGGCTCGGGGTGGTTGCTCCGGTGTTAAAGGCATAATTTACCATTTGCAGATGAAAGCATTAGTGCTACAAAATAGTTCTAAAATATGAGTTAGGGATAGAAACAACCACTGTCAAAATTTGAATCCGTATAATCGATGTTAAGTGTTGTTAAATACACAAAATGTGAACAATAGTTATAATAAAAAAATTTCCAGACTAAACCGTATACAGTTACGGTTTATTGAGAAAAACCCTGATATCTCCTTATATTTTAGGTTTTATTGCAAATATTTCATATGGTAGGATGTTTTATGATACAACAGACCTACACATATGCATCAAATATGATATCTTGAAAATTTTTGAAATCACTGCTCCCAAAGGTAAACTGGACCTT
Organism: Diadema setosum; assembly: GCF_964275005.1. Classification (NCBI taxonomy): domain Eukaryota; kingdom Metazoa; phylum Echinodermata; class Echinoidea; order Diadematoida; family Diadematidae; genus Diadema; species Diadema setosum. Next base: position 22,696,727 of record NC_092705.1, read on the forward strand.
TAAGCTTTGGTGGGATGGGTATGACAGGTAAGTTATGCGTATGTGTGTGTGTGTGTGTGTGTGTGTGTGTGTGTGTGTGTGTTGTGAGCTGCATGGTATGTGCTGTGTATGATTTGTAGGTGCGTAATATAAGTGACTTGTGTATGAGTTTCCGTATAGTTGTGTGTGTGTGTGTGTGTGTGTGTGTTTGGAGTATAATAATACAATATGTAGAAACTGTGCATATGTGGCGGTTGGAAAGTGGTCGTGGTTTGTTTGTTTGTCTGTGTGTATACGTGTGCCTGTATGCGTACGTGTGTATGTGGTATATAGTGGCGTATGTGTATATCAAAGGGTAGTGATGGTGCGTGTTTGTGGGCGCAGTTTTGTGCCTGCATGAGTATCTGAGGGGTTTGGTGTTCGTGGGCTACGTAGGCCCTACGTATGTGTGTTGTGTGTGAGCGCGTTCGTGTGTCTACGTAAAGCCCGAGTCACATAATGCTCTTCGTCCGGCGTTACGTCCAAAAAAAGTCATTTTTATTGCGGACTCCCGCGGATCCTTTGCCGTCACTAGAAAATTTATTCAAAACATACGGAGAAAAAGTGCGGGTGATACGGACAAATACGATCAGATGCGAATACTTGCGTCCACTTGCGGATATTCTTACGAATTGGCACATAATAGTTCTGAACACTTGCTGAGAGTTGCGGATATTTTTGGATAGTTAGGGATAGTTACAGATTGTTATAGATGATTATGGACAGTATTGTTTTCTGTGACGATCCCTGCTAAGTCAGTGTGTTATGACAGCAAGGTTATCACATAGTGGACTGTCTTACATTGTGCACTGGCATGACTGGGGAAAACTGAAATTCAATTACGTACAATTTGTGAAAAAAATCGTAATCCTTTAATTTGCTTTGCAATGATAAAAGATATATGAAATTTTGAACTTGAGGTTCAAATTTTATTGTGCAACTCAAATATGAATAAACTTCATAAATGTAAAGAATACATAACATAATTATACCAAAAATATAATACAATATAGATCGATAAGTTATACATTAGAGTAAGAAAATTATAACTTACAGTCATGGAATAGACAAACTGTGGTTACGCTGTCGTTGTGCAGCGATATTCATGACTTATTTTTGTTAAGGAGATTTTTATAATAAAGTAATGCTTATTAAATTTCCAGAAAAAAAAAGACATCAAGACATTCAAACATCCCTCCCGCACCCAAGCACAATATATATACAAAAAATGTAATACACATTCAATGGAGCGTAAAGTGGGTAAGACTATAGAGAAATACCAAATTCGTTCTCATTTTTTCAAGTTGATTTATTTCATTTCCATCAAACAAAATAATTAGAAATACAATGAAACACTCAAATACACAGATGTCATGAAATCAGTACCACAATGCGATGAACAGAATAACATTGTAAAAGAGATACAGGTAAATTATCAACAGAGATACAAATAACTGTTACGTCACTGTGGTGAATGCATAAACAATATTGCTGGAAATGGAGGGGACTGCTAAAAAACAGGGCTTGTAGAATGCAGTCCCCTCATACAGAAAAAAAAATATATTAGCAAACAACAACAACAACAACAATTTCCCTTAACGGTAGTTAAAAAAAAGACAGACAGAGTAATACACACATACATGCACACATACCAACTCACATTAACAAACACAAAGAGGCTCTCTTGTAAGGAAAGATTGATGAGAGGATAGAAAGATAGTAAGGGAGGTAGGAAGTCCGAGGTGGACGGGGGGGGGGGGGGAGGAGAGGGAAATGGTGGGTCATAACCAGGGCACTGGAGGCACAGACTCGCTGATAAACAAAGAGTAGTGAGGTTACCGACGCACAGACGATTTTGAAAATCAAAAGTAAAAAAAAAAAAGAATTATTCATTTTGCTGCATACGAAGTTTTTGAATAATTCTTTAACTTTAAAGAAAATGTATTAAGAATTAAAGCTTCTTTTACATTATTATCAAAAGAATTCCAGAATTTTGGTCCAGAAAAGGAGAATAAAGATTTTGCAAAAACCGTCCTAGTCAAAGGCAAATGATATTCATGGGATTGACGGGTTGGATATGCATGAACAGTTTCATTCTTTAAGAACATGGAATCAAACACAAGGGGGAGAGAATGGTTGGTGAGTTTATACATGAATTGTCCTAATTGCAAACGATAAAGGTCAAATTTTCAAAATATTATTTTCGTGAAATAAATTATAAGTATGACTTCTCCACGATTCGTGACAAATGATACGAAGAGTTTTTTTCTGTAATAATAGTATTCTTTCTGTATATTTAGAAAAAGTGTTTTCCCATGCGAGTATACCATAGTTTAAAGGGTGTGTACAGTTCTGGTCGAGGTGAGGATTTAGCTTTTAACGTTTTGCGAGATATTCAGAAACCACTCTGTGAGATGTCAAAGAGCATGCAGTTCTAAGGGGTATCAAAAGTTTATTTGATGAAAATTGGTTTTGAAATGGCCGAGATATCCAAAAACAAGGTGAAACAAAGAGATCCTAATAAAGTTGTGGCATGTCGCCTTTTATTATTAGCACTTTTTGGGATATCTCAGCCATTTGAAAACCAATTTTCATCAAATAAACGTTGAATCCTTCTTAAAATTACATGCTCTTTCATATTTCATAAGAGGCTTTTCATTATCTCACTTAGGAATGTTCAAAACATGAATCCCTAGGCCTACCTCAACCAGTACTGTACAGTCCCTTTAAGTAAGGTAGTATCAAAGCAGAATATAACATAAAATGTAAATTTTTGGGAAGATAAAATTTAACTTTGTTTATAATACCTATATTCCTTGAAATAACAAACGACAAACAGAATCAATATGCAAACCCCATGCAGGTAAGTTTATTGTCCAGAATCAAACCTAGAAATTTGATGGAAGAGACTTCGTCTATGACCGTGTCTTCCAGGAAAGCGTTTCTCGGTAGATTTTCTAGCGAATTACTGAACAGCATGCATTTTTTCTTGCAGTTTTTTGTAAATTTATTGACAGTTTGTTCGCTCTTATCCAATGGAGTAACTTCGTTAATTCACAGTTTAAAGTATCATGTGTTAATCGATCAGAATCAGAATCAGATAAAACACATTATCATCATCCGCAAATAATAAGAAAGAGAGGATGTTTGAAGAATTTGACATATCATTGACATAGAGAATTTTGACATGGACATAGAGAATTTTATATAGTTATCGCTGTCACTCACCTTTCCCGGCCAGAAAAGTGAATGAAATGCTCTCACCCCATCCCCTACATAGAGAATTTTGACATACCATTGACATAGAGAATTTTATATAGTTATCGCTGTCACACACCTTTCCCGGCCAGAAAAGTGAATGATATGCTGTCACCCCTTCCCGTAATCAAAATATTGCCTTTTCGAAAAATATACATTCAAAGAGTGCAAGAAAAAAAAAAGTTCAGCACCAAGGGTCAACCGATGTCATGAGTACATGGGTGCCACCTAAAATGACCATTTGTGGTAGAAATGTCATAATTTGACCATGCGGTTCTGCCTCTCCACTGCTCCGTCTGTATTGTAGCATTCCTTCAGGTAAATGCGCTGCAGCTTTGCAACACGAGTTGTGTGGCTTCCCACGAGTCTCTGTGTTCCAATGCGAGTGGAAAACGGAAAACGTTGAAGGACGTAATCTTCCGCAGCATCCGTAACTGTCCGCAAATATACGTAAGCGGACGAAAGTGTTGATATACGTTAACTTGCGATTACTTTCGGATACTTACGGTGGACGTAAACGAACGCAAACGGACGGGAGGTAAAATTTTTTGCGGATGGTCTGCGTCCAGGCTACGGATAGTTACGTTCAGTTACGGATAATTACGTTTGGTTACGGTTACTTGCGAAAGTCTGCATCCGTAGAATCCCTCTGCGAAATTGTGAACATTTCAAAATTTCGCAGGCTTGGCGCCGTCATTTTGCGTTTCTTTACGGATGAGTTACGGACAGTTACGTCTACATACGTCCCTGCGGATGCCTGCGTCCACGCTGCGTCCCCCTGCGTTCACTCATTCGTATCTATCCGCGGCGGACGTAACCCATAACGTAACCCTAACGTAACGCAAAATGACGGCGCCAAGCCTGCGAAATTTTTGAAATGTTCAAAATTCGTAGAGGGACTCCACGGATGCAGACTTACGCAAGTAACCGTAATTAAACGTAACTATCCGTAACTGAACGTAACGATCCGTAGCTTGGACGCAGACTTTCCGCAAATAAGTTTACCTCCCGTCCATTTGCGTTTATTCCCGTCCACTTTAAGTATCCGAAATCATCCGCAAGTTAACGTATCACAACACTTACGATCGCTTACGGACATTATTACGGGCAGTTATACGGATGCTGCGGACAAGTGTGTCCTTTGGCGTTTTCCATTTTCATCTCTTAGAGGAATAGAGACTAATGGTAAACTACACCACCCGTGTTGCTAAGCTGCAGCGCATTGTATCTGAAAGAATACTGCAACACAGTCAGAGTGATGGAGTGGCAGTGGCATGGTCGAGTTATGAAATTTCTCCCACAAAATGGTCATTTTACGTGGCACCCATATACAGATGACATCGTTGACCCATGGTGCTAAACTTATTTTTCTTGCACTCTCTGAATGTATGTTATTCGAATCACATTTTGGGTAGGGAATGGGGTTACATCATTTCATTTACGTTTCTGGCCGGGGACGATGTGGGGCAGCGATAAACTATATAAAATGAGAAAGACTGTATTTCTATAAAGTCTTAACCACTTTACACTCCGTGGAATGCGTATTACATTTTTATTTTGTATTTTGGAAATGGAGGGGTGTTCTATTCGGATGCTGTTCGTTATTCCGAAGGTTAGTTATTCCGAAGGTTCGTTAATCCGAAACTGCTGCAGGCGCTACTGTGGCAATGAAAATGCCTTCAGCGTGTATGAGCACGTGTTTAAACTTTAAAGAGGTCACACCAGCGTTGATCTAAAAATAGTATGGGTGTGTCAATTTCAGCGGTGACGCGGGCTAGACGAGAGAGAGAGAGAGAGAGACCGAGAGAAAATACATACAAGGGAGGTACCCTCCCTAATAGTCCAAGAGCATTAGGGTTTAACCTGGACATTTTTGGTAACAAGCTGATTTTTTTCAGGAAAGGTCCAGGAATGTGTGTAAAATAACATACTAAAAGTCCTCATAAATCCTCCTTGAGCGTTTTCCGCAATCCAAGATGGCGTCCAAAATGGCCGCCATTTCATGTTTTTCTCATAACTTTGCAAGTAGGTTTCCCCAAAACACACTTTAGATGTCTAAGTATATGTTTTGAAGTACAAGGAACTCAATAGAATACATTATAAGAGAGGTAGAAGCACACAAGTACCAATATATCCGCTTGAGCTCTTCCGCAATCCAAGATGGCGTCCAAAATGGCCGCCATATGTTTTTCTCATAACTTTGTAAGTAGGTTTCCTAAAAACACACTTTAAATGTCTAAACATATGTTTTGAAGTATGAGGGACTCATTAGAATACATCTTAAGAGATGTTGAAGCACGCAAGTACCAGTAAGACCGCTTGAGCTCTTCCCAAAATCCAAGATGGCGTCCAAAATGGCCGCCATATGTTTTTCTCATAACTTTGTAAGTAGGTTTCCTAAAAACACACTTTAAATGTCTAAACATATGTTTTGAAGTATGAGGGACTCATTAGAATACATCTTAAGAGATGTTGAAGCACGCAAGTACCAGTAAGACCGCTTGAGCTTTTCCCAAAATCCAAAATGGCGTCCAAAATGGCCGCCATTTCCTGTTTTTCTCATAACTTTGCAAGTAGGTTTCCCTATAACACATTTTAAATATCTAAACATATGTTTTGAAGTATGAGGAACTCATTAGAATACATGTTAAGAGATGTTGAAGTACGCAAGTACCAATAAGACCGCTTGAGCTCTTACAAAAATCCAAAATGGCGTCGAAAATGGCCGCCATTTCCTTTTTTTCTTATAAATTTGCAAGTAGGTTTACCTATAGCACATTTTAAATGTCTAAACATATGTTTTGAAGCATAAGGAACTCAATACAATACATATCGAAAGGTTTTGAAACACACAAAAACGAATAAAACTGCTTAAGCTCTTTCCGAAATCCAAAATGGCGTCTGAAATTGCTGCCGTTTCTGTTTTAACATCAAGGTACTTCAACACGCACATTAAATGTCTTAATATATGTGTTGCGACTCAATGAAATGAATCATATACCTATTGGGAATTTTTCAAAAACACACATTTACCAATAAGACCACTTGAGGTCATCCTGAAATTCAAAATGGCGCCCGAAATGCCCCTTTCCCTGTTGTTGTTTTCTCATAACCCTGTAACTAAGTAACCCAATTACGCACACTAAAATGTCTTTATATGAAGAGCTTGCTTCCAAAAGGCGCTATAAAATCCAATTTTTCCATCTTTCGCATGATTCGAACAGATCTTTGTCATGTGCACATAAGGCACTAAAAATTTAATCAAAATTGTTTGAGGAAATATGAAAAAATCAAGCATGAAATTCACGCTTTCAACCAAAAGGCGCTAAATCCATTTTTGCTTTCAACCAAAAGGCGCTATATCCAATTTCTCTATTCCGGTCTCTGATTGGTCAGAGCACGCCAGCTAGGGGTGCTCTGACCAATGAGAACATGCAACACGTACTATTACATGCAGCGATACTGCTAGCTGCACTACATAGTTCAATGGCAATTCTTCACGGTCATGGATCACTACCACTGTTGTCTGTAGTGCTGTACAGAACCATGGCTATCAGTCGAAAGTACATGACAGTTTCATAATGGATGAAAGACTCAAGACTGCCGGTGATCTAAAAAGTGGTACGAAAAGTGGAAAAATGAGGCAGTGTTGAAGAAATGCAAGGCTAAGCAGTGGAAATACAGCTGTGAAAGGTGAGTTTAATTATCTGTACGACGCCCAGATTAAGTCAGTCCCATATATGCGTCTTGGTGTTGGGACCGAGATGGGCATCATACCCTACTTTGAACATGTTGAGTTGATTTATAAGCAACGTAGAATGTCAAATTGGCATGGGTTTTATTACAAATTTTATAATTAATCATTCACTGGGATCAATAATCTGCTGGGGAAAATCGTGAAATGGGCCCCACCATGCACCGGCACCACAGGGCTCGTCGTCGTGCATCAATGTAAATTATGTATTTTACGTGTTGGCTACCAGCTAAAATATGTTTACCTGTACAAGACTATAGTGTAGAGCTCTAACGTTAGAGCTCTATTAAATGTTAGTACTATATAATAAGTTTTAGTAAATTAAACCTTTTGATCTACGGGTTCTGCTCGACGATGCAATACCAAGCAAGGTAAATTTACTACTAGGCTAACTACACGCAGCGCTGTCGTAATCGCGACAGCGCTGCACCCCTTTTCCTTCGCGGACGTTGTTATCGCGCTTATATCGTTCACTGTTTCCTTCATGAATATCTTTATTAATCGTGGAAAACTAAAATATAAGGAACTATCGTAATCTATGATCATCATTCAATAACCGGTATGCGATTTTTTGTTTAATTACGTCTAAGACTTACCGAAATCTATGGCTGAAATCAGGTCTGTAAACGTCCTTACTGCTTCACTCCTCATCTGCGTGTTATATGAATAGCATTCACTCTCGTATACTACAACGTAGGTAGTCGGAGATAGTCGGATGACCCCGACTCAAAAAGGTCAAATCATTGCCGGTGCAGCACGCGCGGATCTACTACAAGTTTTACGTAACACATGAAACGCACGGGCGCACGGGCGTAGGTAAAAAGCAACCACTTCTGAATGCGCATGCGTGGTAGTTTGTTGATTTTTTGAAGCTCTCGAAGGAAAAGATGCCACCGCACGATCTATACTCCGAAAAATTCAACAATAAGGTCTGGATACCAACAAAACGCCGAATTCAACTCAACAATCAGGAAAATATGCTGTAGGTAAGTGTTGCAATTATATTACTCTTACAATCATACAAAATAAAAGGTATTTTATGTGATTTTGCCGTCAATAGTGACGGTCGGTTACAACGTTGAAACACTAACACATGTCAGACCCTGTTCACAGTGTCTGGTCAGGCTACTACTAGGCCTATACTAGTACAGTAGTAGCTACTACCAGATATTATAGGGTGGACTTACAGCAACAGGGCTGCGTGTGTATAAACAGGGTAAATTTACCGGTACTTTTCGGCGATGCAATACCAAGCAAGGTAAATTACCAGTAGGCCTACTACTAACGTATAGGGTGGACTTACAGCAACAGGGCTGTGTGTGTATAAACAGGGTACCGGTACTTTTCGGCGATGCAATGCCAAGCAAGGTAAATTACTACTAACGTTACTAACATAGGGTGGACTTACAGCAACGGGGCTGCGTGTGTATAAACAGGCGAGCCGCTGTGAACCAATACTGACATGCAATGGTGGGGCCTATTTAACAAGTATGCCGTTAGTTTAGCGTAGGGTTGTATACCTATGGTAAGAATAATCAAGGGTCATGAGGAAGTCTTTCCAAGGATAGAATGAAGGGCAAAATCATGAAATCGGCCCCACAGCAGTGTGCTTGCACTCGTGCATTTAGCAATTAAGCAAGGTTAGGGTTAGGGTTTAAGGTTAGGTTAGTGTTGTACTTATAGTTGAATTGGCTGTTGAATTAGTCGAGGGACATTAGGGAGTCTTTCCAAGAATAAAACATGAAGACCAAAGAAAAAAAAAAAAAACAGGAGATAGGGAGGAGTATGCTGTGGAAATCAGCCCCGCCTCTGTATCAATTGCTCGTAAACACCGTTTGGTGGGGCCGCATTCACAAGTATTATACTATGAAAGAAAGCCCCAACGCCGTGCTTATGTACCAATGAACGCCACACGGTGGGGCTGAATTCACGAGTATAAACAGGCGAACCGCTGTAGTATTAGTACTGACACGCAGTGGTGGGGCCTACTTCACGAGTATGCCAAATGAAGTGTATTGCTACATTTTATGCAGAGGAAACTGGTCCTGTTGCTGTATCAATCGTGCATATTAAAGTGTCGTTTGGTGGGGCCACATTCCTCAGTATTAGCCCTGTATTGTGCAAGAAAGCACCATATTGAACACCACATGGTGGGGATGTAACAGGTAAGCTGCCGTATTATTTAGCACTGATGATAGAGAGACAGTGGTGGGGTCCATTTCACAAGTATGTCACTAATTATCTGTTGAAGGAACTGTAATCAATAAATGAAGTTACCTTGACTCATTTTCTCAGTTAAGTTTTCTGTTGATCTACAGCGTGTAACTATTCAAGTCAGTCTATACAGTACTGCTTATGCTGTGTTGCAATGGTAATGACCTGGCTACCTACTTTTCTAACTGTTCGAGTTGGTCTATGCAGCACGGGTGCATTGCCCTGGTAATGATAGAATTAGAGCCTGTCTAATATTCACTGATGGATCTTATAATCCTGATATGATTGCATTAGTGTTTTTTTATGGTTATATTAAACATTAAAAAATTATGTTAAAAAATCTGTAAATCAAACTAATCCCTTTCTTTTTGGTCTTTTAGTAGAGTAAGTGTTGCTCCAAATCACTATGGCTGTCTAGAAGCTATTGAGAAATGTATCAAAATTGGAAGTTTGAGGTTGTGTTTGCTACTCGTGGACAGATATTCTAAGCCAACGGTATTAATTACTTTTGATTGAATTCTCTTATTCTTCTCCCAATTCAGGTTAATGGCAAATCATCCTTGAAAGTCATACAACCTACAGCATATCTGCAAGCAGCAAGTGTCACTGAGCTGGCAAGACACCCAACGACCTGCCCAACTCATTGTCACGCCCAATACATCTGTCCCCCCAGGAGCAAACCTCCCAAGGAGGGAGTGGGTGTCATTAAATCGGATTCGAACCCGAGTTGGGCGTTTCAACGCAGCCATGCATCAGTGGGGGCTACGCCCGTCAGCAGCCTGCCAGTGTGGTGCACCAGAACAGACTGCTCAACACATCTTGAGTGAGTGCCCTGATCTCCGCCCTCCTGACAACATGGACCTGACACACCCTACTCCTGAGACTGTAACTTGGCTACAACAACTGAGGGACGTTATTTAGCTGCTGCTGCCTCATACGCAAGAAGAAGAAGAAGCGCACATCGATGACATTTACCATGCCTTATAACAGGAGGGTGACAGGATGCATTCATAGCAGTACATGAAAGGCCAAGATTTCGTGAATCAGAGGATTGCATCACAGTGGTCTTAATCTCATTGAATGCTGAATTAAGCTTTCTTGAGTACTTGAGTAGGTGCAACGTACTTCGAGTGGCTGTGTGTTTTTTTACATCATTAAACTTAAGCTGAGAGGAGGAGAAAACATCCCTGGAAAACAACATCAAGGTGATATTGCTTGCATTTAGGCGGTGGACAGGAATTCGGCGAGGGACTAACCAAGTGGCCAGTGCTTTGAATGACTTCCTTGATATTGAATACAGTGGACATCTCTGGCAATGAGGATGAAGCAACAGTGGCCACCAATGATGAACGGAACTCTGACTCGAGCTTATGGCAAGATATTATGATTCTTAGGGCAGGCACTTAGCTATAACTAGTTGAGATATTCTGCCATGGACTTGATGGTATGCATTTCATGCGGTAAACCTCCTGTTTTGGCTGTAAATGACTCAATTTTTACTTTTTAGAAATGAACATGGTAAGAAGACAAAAAAAGACAATGTGATTCACAGTACAGATGCCTAGATGTAGGCCTTATTGCTGTTGACTTACGTATAAACAAAGAGTTTTGTCCACAGATGTGCTTTCATGTGCATCTGTTGCCTTCTTAATAAGTACTACAGTTTTAGCAAATTGACATTTTTTTAAAATAGATGTTTGGTTAGTCCAAATCAAAAAGCCTCCAGCAAAGCCTTGCGATGCTTTCTTAGTATTAATAGGTAAAGCATACAATGTGAGGGCTTATCATAGTGATTTGTTTTCATGTCTGTTGCAGTCAGATTTCTGCATGACAACCTGTATTTTATTTTCACCTGAAGTAAATACTATCAGTCAACATGATTTCACAATCTCTGCAAGTCCTCACTTTCCTTGAGTCACTGTACCTTCTGTATAGACTTCATGATATTCAGTGCAAAGTGTTATTAGGAGATCAAAGTATTTAATTTGTTGCTGTTGCTGCTGCAGTTGTATTTTGCATGTGTGGAATGTATAATGAATAGGTGTACGGTATGCTGCTATTATGAGTAAAATTAAAAGCAGCATGCTGGGAAGGATTTCACATTTTGATGTGTGTGTGTTTTGGTGCATTTGTGTGTGTATGTGTATGTGGGTGTGTGTTTGGGTGGGTGTGTGTGTGTGTGGGTGTGCGTGTGTGTGGGTATGTGTGGCTACTGTGATGTAAATTTATGCAGTTCTCTAGTATTTACCTGGATTGTACATTAATGACATTCCCTAATACCAATGTTATTGAACAACTCAAAAGTATTTCTTCCAAAAGGCGCTAAATCCGAAAAAATCTGAAATATAAAAATTCATAAAAAATAAATGGTGTGTGCAGGATTTTTTTAATGTGCATTTTTATTACCTACTGTGATGGCTCTTCCACTAGGAGCATAGAGCTAATGAATAAACAAGCTGTAATATGTGTAATTAAAAAACATCAATTTACTCGAAAGTAGCCGGAATGGATTTAGCGCCTTTTGGTTGCAAGCTCTTCATATATGTTATGGGAGTCAAGGAATCTAGATAAATTCTTATTCGCAAATTTGAAAAACGCATATCTATACCAATAAAACCACTTGAACTCGTCCCAAAATCCAAAATGGCGCCAAAGATGGTTGCAATTTCCTGTTTTTCTCATGACCCTGCGACTAAGTTACCTCAATATGCACTTTAAATCTCTAAGTATATTATGTCTTGAGAAATAAGGAACTCATTCAGATACTTTGAAGTACAAAGGAAACAATAACACCGCTGAATTTCTTTCTGAAATTCAAATGGTGCTCAAAATGTCCGCCACTTATCAACACACTGCTGTTTTAGCCTGTTTCAAGAGACAAAGACATTCAAAACAAGATCATGCTAGAGATTCAAACCTCAAAAGTTTCAGTTGAATCTTTACCTTACGCATGAACACACCTAGTTGCATCAGTCATTGTCTTCATCGTCGGATGCTGTATCTTCAATGTTGATGTCCTCTGAAGTTGGGGTAATATCATCGTCGGCAACTATAACAGTCGGTGCTGTATTGTTGCAATTGAGACCACTGCATTTACTGCACATTGAGGTACAAAAGAGCCCAAGTTTCTTGCAGCTACATGTCATGCTTCTGCAACCATCTGGTTTACACCCACATGCCACCATGTTCAGCAAAGTGTCGGGTGCAACAGCATTGTCTGTTTCTACCGGGGTAAGAGTCCCGTCCTGAAATCGCCAGCCCCATTCTGTTGGAGATAAGGAGTTACCCATCCATTCTTGGACGGTAAGATAGGCGCGATATGAATGTTGCTTTGCTGCAGCACTAGTTGGAGGTAGACTTTCTAGCTGAAAGGATGAACTCAGGGAACTGCGACCGATTGCCCGTTTGTATGCGATGTGACGGTAGTCATCAAGAGATTCAAAACTGCTGGCCCCATAAAGCTTAAGAATGAAGCCTTCCCCAGCTTTTTCCACCTCGTCATGGGTGCTTCCACTGTTGGTGAAGGTATCCAGCAAGTCGTAGTCCCGCTTCTTGTGCACCATGTTGAAAGCTTTACGCTTGCCCTGACGATAGATCGCAGAGACCGTGTCACATCCCGTCACAGCATGAAGAAACATCAAGTGATTTCTTGTGTCCCCTATGGCATGCTGAATCTCATGAATGTTGAAGACCGTGACAGGATTACTGCGGCATAGCATGTACACATCTGTGGAAGAGGTTGCCAGAGCAACTAGCATTACCAGTAAGTCTGTGTCCGTACCAACGACAGCAACTGGCACCTGTTCTGACTATGCCAGTGCTAGTGCTGTGGAGACAATCAGGGTGTCGGCGTCTGCTTCTGCCTGCTTGACACATATTCCAGCCATGAGCATTTTGTCACGTAGAGTTTGTATAAGTCTCGCCTTATTGTTGCCGTTGGCTAAGAAAGCCGCTTGGGTTGTGGTGGTGAGCATATCATCTTCAAATATGATGTCACTAGAGGTACACTTCTGAGCTCTTCGTCTCTGCTCAGCTACCTTTGTCGAAGTTGCGCTTCCATATCCATCGAACACCACCGTTGATTGAGCTCCATAGTGTTTTAGGATGTACGAAATATACGATTGACCAACATCAGCATAGGTCGACGGCTGTAGCCAGACAACTGATTGCAGTAGGTGACCACCATCTAAAACAAAGAGACAACTTTCCGGCAGGTTGGATTCTTTGGTGAACGACTTTAGCAGGAGACCCAGAGAACTCTTTGCTGGTTTCCGCATCACCCCGTCTTTGAAAAGGGAAGGCGGCTGGGGAGCAAGTTCATAAGCAAAGAACGATTCCATCTCAGTGCTGTTATTCAGGACGCATGTGATTCTATTGAACAGTAGCGTTGAGTTGACTTTTGTGCTTTGTCCCCTGATTTTCACTGTCTTACTCTTGGCACCGATGGTCTTCACCTTGTCCTTTCGATGTAGTTTGATATCTGTGAACTTCTTACCATTCATTTCGGATGCCGCTGCAAGGCCAATCTCTACAGCTTTATCACAATCGACAGACGGGTCAGCGACGATACCAGTTGACAAGGAGACCAGGCGATCAGTTTCATACCCAGCAAATGGCGGATGTGCCTGCAGCCATCCAACAAAGATGCATCTGTCTTTATTGTCTCTTGACCTGGTACTTTGTCGTATGTCTTTGTGTTGCTCTGATGTACCAGTGTGTACTCCGGTGAACTGTTCCAGTGCATCACAGATATGAATACAGCGAGGAAGAGCATGAACCCACTTTGCCAACGTACTGTCTGTGATTCCACGTCCATGTGTCAGTCCTCCAGATGTTTTCAGCTGCCGCATCAGAAACTGTTCAATGGTCTGATCAGAGAAGTTTCCACCCCAGAATGAGTCAGCACGGCGGATAGTGAAGTACCCTTTTTTTTTTTTTTTTTTTTTTTTTTTTGCAAACAGTGTGCATTCATTTCCTGGCATGGTCTGCTCTAGGGCTTCCATCTGTTGCAAATACAACCTGGCAGATTTGGCATAGGGAAGATGTTCTGCAGCATGGAAATGCGGTATCATGTCCCTCACGCAGCTGAGATGGAGATTCCAGTCACCTGTCCTTTCAGCTCGAATGAAACGTTGCAGAAGAGTCACTTGTCTGATATACTGCACCCATAGCTTCCCTGTCCTACTTTGTCCTGCTGCCTGGTCAAGGAGTTGTGAAATTATCAGACTTAGCTGTTTCACACACGCCTCCTCAGCTACATCAGTTGCCTTCTTGTCCTGGTTGAGAAGTGCAACGTAAAGATTCGCTAAGTGGTCTTTATCTATGCGTTCTAAGATGCCAGGTGTATCAAGTAACACTCCAATGAGGGGAGCTGCAGTGAGAATGTGAGCACGAAGAGAACGGGAAAATGCATGACCGGACTGCATATGAATGACAGACCCTTTGGCGTACACTGTATCCCATAGCTCTACAAGTTCACTTCCGTCCATGATGTGGCCTATGCTACCAAGGTATGACATGAGGAGGTGAAATCCTCCAAGACGAATGATTACTTTGTCTAGGTCTTGTGAGGAAGCTACGATCTCTGCTGCCTTGATGTACAATGGCTGGTCAAATGTTACTGCACATATTTTCAAGTCATGCTTTTCACATTGTGACTGCGCAAAGCATAGTGCCGTGTAGATGGTACTTGGATCGGACGGGTCCAAACTGATGAAGGGGAGAGCTTCTACTCTTGTCCTCTCGTACTGGTCAGTCTGCATGGCAACTTTCATGAAACCACTCCAAGAAGGGCACAAGTCTAGTTCCAGAACGTAGCCAGCCACCCAGAGGGAGTCTAAGGCAATTGCGGTTCTGAGAGATGGGAGCTCCTGGTCAGGTATCTTGAGGGGATCTATTACAACAGACCGCAAGCCAGGAACAGCAGGTTTGCTGTATGTCTTGATTGGAATATGCCCAAATGCTCCAACCTTCTCAGCCGACTGCAATTTTACTGTGCGTTTGATGGGTGCGGTAGCAACGACTCCGGGCGGAGTAACACAAGCGATTCCACCCATGTTGTGGAAAGTGTTGTGACCAGTTACTGTTGCCACGTTGACGTCGGCATTGTCGAACGCAAATTGGGTAAAGCCACCTAGGTGATAGGATGGTTCATCATTTGACATGAGAGCTTGTTCAAACCGCTGCACTTCTTTATAGTCATCAGCAAAGCCCATGCTGCTCAAGATGTCTATCAGTTCACGAGATCCATACTTACGGTGTACATACACAGCTATTCCCAACAATATCGGTGACACGAATGACCTGGGCCTACTAGCAGAGATGATGGCATGTGCTATTGAGGTGCATTTCCTGTTCGTAACCGGATCATTTTTGCCTTTGCCGTGCACTACGTTATGTACGAAACGCTTTAGGGACCTCGGTATTAATGTTTCTCCATTTTCAGTTCCATCTAATGTTGAGTACTCTTCACGGTTGTACACTGTCAGTCTGATATCGTTGAGGATGATGGAAGCAGCCATATCTATTATACGATGACTTTGGTTCTCAACGTCTGACACTTGATCACTGCTCCACTTTTCATGAAGTATTTTGTGCGCCGAGTCACGGAAACACACGACACTCGACTTTCCACTGATGGTGGTTACGACTAGATCATCACCATAGTGTTCTTTGAGCTTCCGTTTGAGATGCTTCATTGAGTATCCCTCGTTTCCATCCAAAAACGTGGCCATGTACTCTGAAAGCTCTTGAACTGAGTATTGGCATTCATCACTATCATCAAGAAACTCACATAGCTTCTGAAATGCTTCCTGGCGAATACTTTCAGTTGACACTCCCTCGTACTTTCTCTTGAGAAAGGATTGGCACATGCTCGATGATATTTTGCTTCAGCTGCAACCAGATCATATGCATGTTGCACACGATCAGAGACATCATTGCCCCACTTGTCATCTCGCTCTCTTGCACGATCTAATACTGTTGCCTGAAACTCTAAGGTCTGAACACTGCTTACTGAATCTTTCCTACGAGAAGGGTTTTTAGTGTCCTGGGTGATAGGATCCGAACAGAACATACAATCATTCTTTATATCGAATGTCTTTGAAGCAGTCGACTGTAATTGAGTCACATCTTCATCTTCTTCAAGACAGGATGATTTTCTTTTTGTAGACACTATGGAACATTTCCTTGTGTAATTCTTGCGACAAACAGCATGGATTCATAGTGGTGTTGCATTCTGAAACATCTCATGGAAGCCATCACCACGTTCTAAACTTGACATCACAAGTATCCTCCGCCCCTTCTCCCCAACTTCAATTGTAGCAGGTGATGTTTCTGTGCAAATGATGCAAACCACATCCATCATCTGTAATGAGAGAAATATGTCATGGACATTGTTTTGTTTGTTTGTTTTTTAATGTGAAACGTACTTCACATAGCTGCTTGGAAATGATAAATCAGGTTGCTACGTTTTAATCAAAAGAGATTTAAAAAGTAATGTGTTGACATTGAAGATGCTTTGAGGGAAGGATATGCCATCACATGATTCAGTAATTTCAATAACACATCACAATCACAGTTCTGTAGCATGTTTACATATTGATACCAGTGAAGTTAAATTACGGATGAATCAACTCATGGTGGGGTGCCAGAATGTCTGGTAGGAATTGTATTGGGCAGAGAAAATCTCGCAAGGAAACCCGAGAGGAAAATGATAATGATAGTGGCTACTCCACAGAAATTCACTGTCATGTAATATGTGACTTGAAGACTTACTTATTTTGTTATCCCTACATGTGCACTGCACTTGTACTGTCGCAGCCTGGTAATATATCTTATCTCCTATGACAACCAGGGATGACATCTCATAGCACTTTGTATCCAATGGAAAAAGCACTATGAAATGTCCACTATTATTAATAATGAATGTATACTTGCATATCACAATATAGGAATGACATGATACACAATAAATGCATCTTTTATACAAATACAGCATACATGTACCAATAGGTAGGAGTGTCATACACTCTCTGATTTCTATTATACTATAATTCATTTCATCTACATGAAACAAATAAAATGATGCAATACAATATTTTAGGTGTAACGATACACTACTACACAGAAATTCCCTGTCAAGTGATATTACACAGTACTGTGTAGTACATGCATGAAGACACACATTTTGATCATGTATTTAGTATGAGTACCAAAAATAATAGTTTTACTTCCTTAATGATAACTGAATGTTTCAAATAGAACTCACCTCATGGTAGACATCAACTGCATCTGGTTGGTAAAAAAAGGCTAGCACAAAGTTTTCAATTTCCGAGCTTTAGGTGACGAAAATGGACCATACGGCAAAATATGTCGCCCTATCAAACTGATGGATAAATATTTCCCTCGTAACGTCATAAGCGATTAAGGGCACACTTCTAGACTTTAACATTCAAATTGATTTGAATACTGTATGGACAGCAACCACATTTTTATTTGAAATGTTTTTTGAATATTTTCAGGATGAAATATCACGGTTTATTAATAAATGATATATATTTAAACAATTTTGAAATAAAACTGTTAATGACGGCCATTTTGGACACAATTTTGGATTTTTGGAAGAGCTCAAGCAGTTTTATTGGTACTTGCGTGCTTCAACATCTCTTAAAATGTATTCTATCGAGTTTCTTATACTTCAAAACATATATTTAGACATTTAAAGTGTGTTTTGGGGAAACCTACTTGCAAAGTTTTAAGAAAAAACAGGAAATGGCGCCCATTTTGGACGCCATTTTGGAGTTTTGGAAGAGCTCAAGCGGTCTTATTGGTACTTGCATGCTTCAACATCTCTTAAGATGTATTCTAATGAGTTCCTCATACTTCAAAACATATGTTTAGACATTTAAAGTGTGTTTTCGGGGAACCTACTTGCAAAGTTATAAGAAAAAACAGGAAATGACGGCCATTTTGGACGCCATTTTTAATTTTTGGAAGAGCTCAAGCGATCTTATTGGTACTTGCATGCTTCAACATCTCTTAATATGTATTCTAATGAGTTCCTCATACTTCAAAACATATATGTAGACATTTAAAGTGTGTTTTGGGGAAACCTACTTGCAAAGTTATGAGAAAAACAGAAGAGGCGGCCATTTTAGACGCCATCTTGGATTGCGGAAAACGCTCATGGAGGATTTATGAGGACTTTTAGTATGTTATTCTAGACATATTCCTGGACCTATCCTGAAAAAATCAGCTTGTTACCAAAAATGTCCAGGTTAAGGCCTATTTTGACCTAATGCTCTTGGACTATAAATGTTATCTGTCTTTGTTCATTTTTTCACTGCAGTCATATTCTTCCATCAGTCTTAAAGGTAGGGGATACCTTTTACAGAACTCCCAAAATGCAGCAAAACATTAAATATGAACCTCAGGGGACTTGTTTAGGCCACTGCTTAGAAATTTGGAAGTCAACAGTTATCTACAATTTGAATAATGCACAAAACTCAACTACTCAGTAGTTCTGTGTGTCAGCCACACTTAAGCCTTTTTGTTGCAGTCTTCTGTATTTTTTATCTATAAACACAAATCTAAAAGTATAAGACCTGATGTAATAACATATAGAGTGTGTGGCAAGAATGTATATAGAAATGTTTGTAAGTTTTGATGAACTTTAGTCACAAAATATACATGATGGGCACACATGCAGTGCATGGGTCTGCAAAGGTATCCTAGTAATGTACTGGAATTTAAGGTGAGCCCCGAAAAAAATTCAATTTAAAATCTAACGGTCAATATAAATGTATTAAATGTTACCTTCCACTTTTAATACTTTATGGGAGTTTCTAAAATGATACTCTCTTCAACATACCACTGTGTTTATACAACTCTTCATTTAAGGCATGCAAATGGGATTCCCTACCTTTAACGACAACGTCCATACCACTATTCTTTGTCCCAGGATAAGTTTGACATGCTTTATGCATGAGCGAATAATTTCCACACGCCGTAAATAATTTGTCAATCGTTAGTTGATTTTAGCACAAACGAACTGCCATATGCACACCGCTAATACATACGTAATACAAACAAACACCAACAAACACTCAAACAAATCCTCATAATGCAAATAAACCAACTCAACGCTATTTTTTGTTTTTCCTTGATATTTATTTATTTCATTCAAATCATTCAAAAATCGACCAATTCTGTGTGTAACATGAACAAAAAAGATACAATGGCAATTCGAAACACAAACAAATCCATTTGTCAATTTATACTACAAATAATCTCACTTCAACGTAGATAACTCGATTATCATGATTATAGACCAACCGTACTAACAATTTCTTCGCTAGAAAGTTTTGACATGTAGGGCCCTACCAAACCTATATCCCTTGATGGTTTGGATCATGTAACACCTTCTTACTTACAAGGGCATATACATAAAAAAACACAAATTCATTACAGAAATCTAGAATGAAATCAGTCATAAAAAACCCGACCAACCCCCCCCCCCCCCCACCGAAACAAATCTAGGGCCTACATCTATCCTAAATATTAAATCCTACCAAAATCTGTCATACCATTTATAACTATCCTTCTTCAAATCCAATCCCCTTGAACCCACCAACCCCTGATTAACCAAAACCTAAATTATCCCACACCCACATTCACCAACCCACATACATACACACACACACCCACACACGCACACACACACACACACCCACGAATGTGCGTTATTCCGAAGGTTCGTTTTTTTCCGAAGGTTTATTTATCCGAAACACACAATTCCTTATACCTAGAGGTTCGTTAATCCGAAAATGAAAAAGGGTTCGTTAATCCGAACGTTTGTGGCGTTATTCCGAAGGTTCGTTGATATAAAAATGAAATTCGGAATAACGAACCTTCGGAATAAAGAACCTTCGGACTAAAGAGCCTTCAGAATAGCGAACTTTTGCAATAACGAAATGTAACCCCCTCCCACACACACACAAACACACACACACACACACACCCGAACCGATACCACCTTCCTTCCTGATGAAACGACTTCCCAATGTTGATACATAAGACATAATGGACCGTATGTAGAAAAGCAGCATCCGCCCGCACGCAAGCACCACTCCGAATTCATAATAAAAAATCAGCCAAACAAACTCATCAAAGTCAAAAGCTGCTGAAAAATCAATATCAACGTTTTTGCCAGCAACAGCTTACTAGGTATCCCTCCCCATGCGCAGCTAAAAAACACATACGCAAAAAGCTGACATGATAAACACATTCTTCCATCATACACACACACACACACACACGCACGCACAAACGGACACTAAATTTTCATGTGCGCGCGCACATACACACTTCCTTGAAACCTCACCATGACTTTTTACATGGCATGTTTGCATGGATGTAGCCATGTAAGTTATGTGTTAGTATTTCAATTACTGTGTCCAGAACGATATTACCCAGCAAAATGTGCTTCGAGGGCGGGCGACAATCCTTGCCGCCAGCCCTCGTCACGGATTGTCGCCAGACGACAATCCGTGACGGGGGCGACAATCCGTGACGCCAACTCCGTCAAGGATTGTCGCCCCGAGCCGGGGGCGACAATCCGTGTAGGGGCGACAATCCGTGTCGCAACAGACGCCATTTAATAAGAAATGTTTATAAGTTGAAAAATGTGATCGGTTATCTTTTCCCTGGAAGGCTTATGACACATGAAGATCTCCAAAGTCTAGACCCAGAGCTCTATCTCCAGCTAGAAGGTCTGAAAGTGTATTCTGCAGAGGAGCTTGAAGAGCTCGAGCTCAGCTTTGATGGGCTACAGCCAGACGGAGAGAACATTGCTGTCACTCAGGACAACCTGTAAGTCACAGTATCTATTTTTCATAAGTTCAAGTTCAAATTTATTTCGTTTTATTCACAGTAAAATGATTTATAAACACAAATTTCACTATCTTCAGTGACATGAATAATGCATGTAACTTTGTGCAGAGGAAACATTAATTGAACACTTACAGTAGGGTTGTACATTGCAAATGTTCCTGAGGTAAAAACAAATGTGATCACCTCTATGAAAATGACGGAGGGACCCACTAAAAAGACAAAGGTTATAGAGTGTGGGCCCCTCTTCGATAAAAAAAGCTCGATACAAAGATTGAGTGAAAACAACAAAAAAGCAGCACAAAAGGTTTTGGAGCCCACTGAGAGACAGACAGACAAACAATTCCACACAAAAAAGCAAATAAACAAACTAACAAACATGAGACATGTAGGGGAAGAAATGACTTGACGACAAGACAAGAAACGAGACTAAAGCGTGACAAATAGGTAATCAAATAGAACACACTCTAAGAAAAAAAGGTTCTCAAATGGTTCTCGTCGGCTCCAAAATGGTTCTCATCAGATGGTTCTCGCAAAATGGTTCCGATGAGCACCTATAAATGGTTCCCAATCGAAATGGTTCCGTTCGTCACCATTTGCTAGTATGCGACCCAGTCCCCGAGTGTTATTTTTGGTACTCTTGCAGGTCAAACAATATCTTTAGGTCCACTTTCATTTTTCCCCTTGCTGTATATTCGAATGCCAGATGTAAGAATCACCAAAACTGTGGTATTGGTACAAAAATATTGTATGTGTTTCTACTGCTTTGATAATCAAAAGTACATAAAATTGTTTTTATCGTAGACTAATGACTTCTCTTGGCTGCGTGCCAACTGACAGCTGCCACGATCCAATTTTAGCGCTCGATCAGATATGCGTACGCGTACACGTACACATACTAGTACTGCACTGTAGGACTATGTAACCGCCGCGGCACGCGCCGCGGCTATATGTAGCCCTGTGCTGCCTGCCTGCTGCGCGCCTATGCAAACCTACGACCACAGCGGCAGAAAGAGGAGAGTACCAATACAATACCATGCATGCAGCAGCAAGCTGCAGACGGCTGTGGACATACATCACCAGTATCACACCCATATAACGAACGGCACCCGGCTACGTTTAGACATTAATTTTGTCTGAAGTGGACTGGAAACGTGTCACTGTCAATTCTATTTTCGCCATGGCAGTCATCACAATTTAGGAGAATATAGGTGAGATTTTTAGTTTTAATGTGGTTTTATCTCATTTTTAGATGACATTCGTTGGTACAAAATCAAGTTAGATTCATCACTCAGTTTTCGTTTTCAGTCAGTGAACGGTTAGCTATATCTAGATCCTAACGTTAATGTTAGATCTAATTTGATCCAAGCTGCTATCTTGTGTAATGTTTACCAGGTACAGTACATCCAGATCTAACAATAACATGTTAGGCCTAACACTTTACAATTAGAAATTTGGCATAGCAATGGCCCATGGGCTAGCCCGAACAGACGCCGTGCGGGGCCGGAGCATGGCTGTCACGTTTTTACAGCGACTGGGCCGGGCTAAGTTACTTAGCTAGGCCTGCATTATATAACCCCGGGACGCTCCGTGCACACAGTTACACACTGTTGGGGCTGGTCGCAGTTAGGCCTGCATGTACGTTTATGCCTATTAAAAATAGAGTCTAACGTTACTAACTCCGAAACACAGCCCGAATGCCGAACGCAAAGATAACTGTGTACAAGGAGCGCCCCGGGGTAACATGGTAAGGTCTACCGGTACATGCAATAACTTTTGTTCTATACGGTAAGTTATAACTGTCATTGTTAACGTTTAATAGAGCCATAAATAGAGGTCTGTCTACAGCCCAGTAGGCCTAACTTGGTAAGTCAAAATCTCTTCAGTGTGTTTTCAGGCTTGTTCTAAGTAAGGAGTCACGTCATGAAATGCCGTGTTCTGTTTATCGAATTATAGCAATGACTTTGTTTTATTAACGCGGTGTAGGTCTATTGTTTCTTTCAATTCATATGTCAGGGAAGTGGACACACCAACATGCACAGAAACCAGGGAACAAGTAACTCCGGCCGGGACGATGAAGCAGAACGTACGTGTTTGGGTCGCTGGTGCGGTTAGGGAAAAAGGTAGACTCTACATTGATCAGAGAGACAGCCCGTGACAGACCGTTGACAACATAGGCCAGAACCGTCGCAGGCTTAACACTAGCCAAGAATGAGCTGGGCGGCCACAAGAATTCATCGATCAGAATAAGAGCCCGGGATAGCCCATTTACAGCATCAGCCAGAACCCTTGGCTAGTCGAGAATGAGCTGTGTGGCTAAGACGATACATCGATCAGAATGACAGCCCGTGATAGCCCGTTGACAGCATCAAACAGAACCCTGGGCTAGTCAAGAATGATCTGGGTGACCAACAGAATACATCGATCAGAATGACAATTTTAGCCCGATAGCCCATTGAAAGCATCGACCAGAAACCTACGCTAGCCAAGAATGAGCTGAGTCAAAGAAAAAACACTGATGCTGCCAGAGAAAACCTTTGAGAAATATGTAGATAGGGTAGGTAAGTCCCTTTGCATTGACTTATAGTGTACATTTTATAGCTGCTCTTTCAGAATCTGCCGTCAACCAAATATTCATGTCAGGCGACTTTTTGTTGGTTTGTGTGATGGAGGGTCACATATGTTTTGTTATGATTCCAATACAGTACATGTATTTTGAACTTACAATGTACCAGTGATAATGTTTCACTATGATTTGCATTTAACAGCTTTGAATCAACTGTATTGGGGGTGGGGGTGGGGAGGGGGGGGGGGGAGGGTAGACGTACCGAGATCAGACCACATGCCAATCTGAGAAGTGGAGTCATTCATAGTTCTAAACTTTAAAAGCACAAACGGAAAATGTTCTTTATACTTCTCCTGTCATTGTGTGGTCGATTTCTGCACACTTTTAAAGTTTGCACCTAGACTGGTAAAACTTATTGCATTTATACCCACGCAGGAATTACGTATTGGGTAGACAATTGAAGATTATGTAATTTATTTCAAAGCACTGATGCACCTCTTGTCACCAGTTTATATTGCTTTTGCAGAAATACAAAATGTATATGTACGTGGTGGTGGTGTTTAAAAGACTGTTGGCAAATTTGGTGAACAAAATGAAAAATGCTAACAACATATTATTGTCATAGGCAGGTTATAGAACAGCAAATTCAAACCTCAGCTTTAGGCCTGCATCATATATAGTTTACTCTGTTGCTCTGCTTTTAAAAAAAGTGTAAATTTTTATTGATTCCCAATGTTACATATTTTAGATCATGGTTGAGGAATTTTGTTCATTCATGCTTGTAAAACTGTGTGGGTGTCGTATCCTAGCTCTTTTCCCCTTGGGATTCTTATTATCCTTCACATTATAAAACAATGTGTTCTTTTCTCTTTTTTTCTTGTTTTTTTATGTGTGTTTTCGTAGGACATGCTGTAAATTGTCAGAAGTCATGATTAACCTGAATTGATACTCTTCTTGTGTTTGCAGTTGTATAGATGTGTCTATGGTGCTTTCAAATTGCAGAACAACAACAACAAAAAAGGTCACTCGTATACAAACAAAGATAAGTTAATTCAAATACTCGACGTTATGAATGTGAAGTGAAGTGAAGAAGTGTAAAGCTTATCCTATCCCAAGTATCATACCTGCAATATAATGTATGTTTTCTGTGACAATGCCAAAGGTCCTGTTTAATGGAATTGTTTTCCTGCCCTTTGTAGTTGCTTTTAGGACAAATATGCTTAAAAAAAACAACAACACCGAACAAACTAGCAAATATGTGGAAAAAGTTCCTCATACTACTTAAGTAATGTACTTGACCTTTGCCTTTCTTGAGACTGACACAATTACTGTATCTCATCCATGCAGGAATCATTTCACAGAGAATTAGAAATTTTGTTATGTATTTCAAAAGCCTGATGCACCTCTTGCTATTTCATATCATCTGTACAGAGATGTGTGATGGTATTTCAAGAACTGCTCGGTACACAAATGACAAATATTGTGGAAAAAGAATTGTAATAGTGAACAAATGAAAATATTTTGTTAAGAATATTTGACTGATTATAACATGACAAATACAAACCTCACCTTTAGATTGTAAAAGTCAAGGTGAATAAATACATTTTTGCGAATTTGTGAAAGAGCAAATTTCTATGGTTTTCAGTTATTGAGTAATGTTTCATGAAAAAATATTGGTGAATGTCATGCACATGTATTCATGCTTGTGAAACTCTGTGTGCATGGGTGTGTTATCCTTGCTCTTTTTTTTTTCCAGTGTCAATGATAATGTGTGACATGCTAATGTATTGCTAATATACATGTTTTGAACGTATGTTTGACTGATGAGATGAAATTCAGATGAATTCATTTCATTTCAAATGAGTTTGTGATGCACATTTTCAATGCAGATAGGTAATGTACCTTTAAGAATGGTGCCAATGAAGCACCTTACCAGCACTACATGTGAAACACACCAAAAAATACACAGACATCAATTCACATACTACATTCTAAGAAAAAAATAAAAGGTTCTTTTGAGCACCATTAAATGGTTCTCAGCACTGTCACAATAGCGACACCTTTTTTGGAGCCTGTGAGAACCTTTTTTAAATGGTGCCTGTCAGCACCTTTTAACATTGGTGCCCATTAGAACCTTTTCCAATGAAATGGTTCCCATGAGCACCTTTTGAAAAGAGTCAAAAAGGTGCCCATCTGTAGTCAAAAAGGTGCCCATGGGCACCTTTTAAATGGTACTGACGAGCACCATTTCATCGGGAAAAAGGTTCTAATGGGCACCTTTTGCAAAAGGTGCCGACAAGCACCATTTAAAAAAGGTTCTCACGAGCACCTAAAAGGGTGTCGCTATTGTGACAGTGCTGAGAACCATTTAATGGTGCTCGAAAGAACCTTTTTTTCTAAGAGTGCAACGATCCTCGGAGGTTTTGTGTGTGTGTGAGGGGGGGGGGGGGTTAGAAGAAAAAATGTACAATAAACCCTTCAACTGCGAACTATAGGTTAAACAAGTCTATTCATAGCCTTTGCTTACGCAATAGTAGCGATAATAATAATAATGATAATAATAATAATAATAATAATAATAATAATAATAATAATAATAATGATAAACGGCAATGTAAATTTTAGAGACGGGTAATAGAAGAAATAAATTAATCCGATTCGGGGCGTCGTCATGATAGGATCGTAAAAGAGAAATCCTCTATCTCATTTTGAATGAATATAACGAAGGAGCAGATTTCATTATCAAGATTCAGAGTAATTCGGTTCAGTGTAAATTAGTGTATTCTTTGCTAAAATGGTTTTAAGAAGTGGTAAGTGAAACTCATTAGAGCGTCGAGTGGGGTAATTATGGAAAGACTGATTTTTTTTTAAAGAACATATAATAAAAAAAATAGGCAGAAGTTAACTGTTATCATACATGTACATAAATTGGCTAAGTTAGATACAGATACTTCGTTGATTTCTAATAACTTATTACAGGCAAACAATGTATTTGCATGTGAACGTATTGGAGAATTACAAATGATACGGATGGCTTCTTTTGCGGTAATAGCGCTCTACTCAGGAGCGTCTGACAAGTATTGCCTCAAACTAAAAATCCATAATTAAGGCAGGGGAGTATCAAGGAGGAGTATAACACAAGTAATGCCAATTGAGGGATGCAAAAATTCATGAAGCCTATATTGCAAGAAATAATTTTGCAGATAGTTGTGATCAATATTTGTTTTCCAAGAAAGTTTATTATGTACAAAAATACCAAAAAATACATAAAATATGACACACTTCCTAAATTACAGTCATCCTGAACTATTTCTGAATTAACAAAAAAAAAAAAAAATAACAGTATTGCTGAAAGGCATATTATTATTTTTTTTTTGTTGGAACGTTCAAAGAGAACTTATTAGCTCTGAACCAATTGTTCATTTTTTTTTCCAATTCTATATTTACTTATTCAAGAAGAACATCGACATCATTATGGGTAAGAAAAACACTGGGTTCATCAGCAAAATGTATATAAAAGAAAGTACCTCAGCTACGAAAGAAAAATCATTGATATAATATTATGAATAACAGCGGCGCGGCGCCCTAAAAGACTTCCCTGTGGAACACAACATGTGGAGTATGTAATCAATGTAACGAAGGCTTGTAGAAGTCCAAGAATATACAAATTAAATGAGAATGATTGTCAGTTGAATTAACAACTTTATCGATAAAATGAAGGACTGCGTGGATGGTACGTTTTTCTCAAAAACCAAACTAGGAATCTTAAATGTTTCGTACTCATTAAAAAGAATGATTATTCTGATGAATATTATTTTCTCTAATAGTTTGGACAATGAAGATATTAAAGACATTGGACGATAATTACTAACATCCAAAGTAGTACCTTTCTTAGATATTGGAATTACCTTAGCAAATTTCATTTCATCATTTCATTTCATGATTAACACCTTTAAGGCTGCTATTATCTATATCATCGTAAGCAGAGCTTCGTTTGTTCTTAAAGAGGATACAATATCAATAATCTCGCATCTATTTGTTGCAATTAAACAAAAATGAATTGGGGTAACACTGGCCTAAGAATTCAGTAAAATTCTGTCCTGTGACCGGAATACCTTGAGCAAGCGTTTCAATTAAGAAAAAGAATTCCAATATCAACGGGGTCATTAGTTATTTCATCATCTAACTTACCAATTTCTGTATTTTTAGTCGGAATGTTTAAAGCCTCCTTTAAAACTTTCCGAGTATTCTTAACATCAAACTTGAATCTCGACAACTGGTGAGAATAATACTTTTGTTCTTTTTCAAACGTAAAATTCTAATTTTCATACAATGTATATCTGTTCATTGATCGTTCAGTTTGCCCCATTTTGTATTTATAGTACAATCATTTTCTTTTTCTATTAATTGAACGAAGAAATGATTTTGAAATCCACGGCAACCTACAGTGTAGCTGCCTTTTTATAACCAATTTTATCTATTTATTCATTGAATTTTGCTTCGGAATACAGTATCATCCATAGGAAAATCAAACATTTCCATAAGATTATCAAAAGACAGAGTAGCATCATCACTTTCATTGTACTCGTGATCGATCTGCATTATCATACAAGAGCGACATCAAGACTAGCTAACTTTTCACATGAGACTCTACGTTTGAATAATGGCGATGAAGATTTTGCATCATTGACTAGAGTGTGTAATGTAAAATGAGTCATAATTGGAGATATGACTTATTACGCAGTACTTTATCCGATGCCATATTGAGGGCATTACAACCGCGTTGTATCATGAGATTTTGAGGCTTTTCGTTCGTAAATTAAAGTTTGAAGACAATGTTTTATTGATGGTTACAGGACAATCGACAATCAGGGAGAGCGTTCAGTCAACATGCTGCATCGATAGGTGACAAAATTCCCTAAAGTCACGTCATTACTGGAGTATAATCTAATCTATAATTCATGTCGACCCTGAAGAAGACGCATGCATGCGTTGAAAATGGCACAGATAAATAGATAGATAGGTAGATAAATAAGTACATAAATGAATAAATATCACTGTGAGTGTTGGACTTGAAAATGCCTTACCTCTCAACTTTGTCACCTCTTTTATTATGATATAATCATATATATATATATAATAGTGTATAATTCATATACAAAAAGAAACACATTTCTTCGCTTTCTATGTAAATATGTATGTAAGAGTGTAAATAGTACCTATTATTACAAAAAGAATTGATTATGCCTTTTTAAGTTTATAGAGGTTTTGATAATATTATAGAGAATCATATAGTCATATTATTTTATATCACATAAGTTAGAGACGAGAGAATCTGATATCTACCAAATATTTCAGTAGAATCATATCCGTTAATCTGTATCTTTCTATGATCACTGCTCAAAAACCAGGCAGGAGTACATTGACAAGAAATCCATCCATCAGCTCGCAGATGCCCAGTTCCACTCATTCCGCATTGGCTTCCACAGGATTCTGAATCCGGATCTTCTCTTCATGTTTAAACCTGAAGAGCTACGAGACGTGATCATTGGAGAAGAATTTGACTGGAAATCCTTTGAAAACGTATGCTGTCATCGTCATTCTGTTTGTCTTTATAGGATGATAAACAAATATGCACCTTTTACATGCTGACAGTGACTTAAGGTCACTCTTGTCAACTTTTTCATTTTTTTTTTCATTTTCATTTTTGACTTTCATATTTCTCAATGAATAATAAAAAAAAAAATACATCAAATGTAACAAAATTTAATAATACATGTCCAACTAGGACACATACATAGAATACTGTAAACATATAACACATAGTGATCGATCGATAAAAGTTGGAATATGGGAATGAACGCTAAAGAAATATGAAGGAACCTACTAAAAAAAGAATGGAGGGGAAAGCAGTAACGTTGGTTAACACATTGTACTGCAGTGGTCGCATTCTGGTCATTACGCTACGTCAGTATTAATTTTGTCCCCCGGAATTGTGCTTAGGATAATTTAGTGAAACAGACCGTATCATAAGAATTATCTTCATAGAAAAGGCAACCTGATCTAAAAGATAATTTATAGCCTATTATTATCCATACAGAGGATTTTTAGAGCCCAAATACAAGTGTTATTTTGTCGACGCACCTCATAACCTCCGAGCCACTTAGAAAGTTTGTTGAACTCAACCAATATTTTTTGCCGAGGTGACCAATATTTAAAATATTGGACGGCAAGTTTTTACAAACTGCACCGTGATCGGTTGAGATATACGAGATGACCCGAAATATGAAGTAAAAAGTCTGTGATTGGTCAATCACGAATTAACTAAAATATCGGGTTTTTTCAATTCTGTGTTTATACAAACAAATTTCATATATTAATTAGTTAAAATTGTTTTTTTTAAATACAATTTTTAAGAATATCACTTTCATAACAGAAAATTAAATTTAGGTTTGATGAAAACAAGTTGCATTTTTTGTGCAGGCGACGATCGATCAGCTCAGCGCTACTGCTGCTAGATAGCCCGTGATATACAAATACATATAGCCGGCCGCAGCTTGCATTTGCATGCATGTTACGTTATGTGTTAATTCGATCTTTCATGATCTACGGTAGATGTGACGTGAATACAAGAACATGGTTGTTTTGGCCTAGTTCGACGTTGATCTAAGTTTCCTTTGGAATGTACATCAAAATACATAGATCATTGTTTTATCTGGGAACGAAGTGGATTAACTTGCACTGAAGAGTGTACCATACCCCATGTCAGGCATGTCAGGATCAAGTACAGTAGGAGATCATACAGCACTCAGAGTCAGAGACAGAAACGGTAAGTGAAAATATTCTTTGCTAAAATCCTCTGTAGGATAATAATGATGATATTGGATGTCCGATTTTCGATCAATACAAGGAAATATTGGACTCGCTAAGCAAAATATTGGACTCGTCTTCGACTCGTCCAATATTTGTGCATAGCTCGTCCAATATTTCCTTGTATTAACCTCAAGGCCATCCAATATTATATAAGTATTAGTTAGCATGACGGATACCATGGATACATAGAAAATAGATCACTGTTTTATCAGGGAATGAAGTAGATTAACTTGCACTGAAGATTGTACCATACCCCATGTCAGGATCAAGTACAGTAGCTAAGTAGGATACCATACAGCACTCGGAAACAGAAAGGGTAAGTGAAAATATTCTTTGCTAAAATCCTCTGTAGGATAATAATGATAATATTGGATGTCCTATTTTTGATTAATACAAAGAAATATTGGACTCGCTAAGCAAAATATTGGACTCGTCTTCGACTCGTCAAATATTTGTGCATAGCCTGCATAGCCAGGATAGCTCGTCCAATATTTCCTTGTATTAATCTCAAGGCCATCCAATATTATATAAGTATTAGTTAGCCATGTATGGTCATTCAATCTTGATTTTACAAGCTGATACATAAAACGAATTATGTTAGTTAAATGATAATGAACACGGCAAATGGGATGAATATAGTGAGCTAGTAATGCCTATCACTTTGTGTCTTAAAAAGGAAATGTTATTTTATTCCATTGCTTTGTTCGTGGAAGCTGGTATCAAATATCTCCAAAAATATCTGTATTTCAAACAGAGCACACTCTACGGATTGCCATACAGGGCGGACCATCCAGTTATCCGACTATTCTGGCGTGTGTTCCTTGAGTTTGATGAGGACAGGAAGAGACTCTTTCTCAGTAAGAAACTTTACGCTACTGTTTATTCAGGATGTCTTCGTTTCATTTCTGTCACCAAAGTAATCACAAATAGACAGACACAGACATATAGCCGCGTGCGCACACTCTCACTCACACACACACACACACACACACATGTATAATTGTGTGTAATGATATATGAGTGGTATACATACATACATGTAAATATTATTGTGCGTTTACCAGTTGATATACATGTCTAAATCGATAAATTCTCCACTAGTTTGTTAATTCAGGAAAAGAAAATTAAAATTAAAAACCAAAACCATAGGCAACATTTTATATTTCACTGTCAACGCTTCAAACTTTTGTCTCGTGTCGTATGTCGCAGAGTTCTTGACTGGAGCTGACCACGTACCCATCGGTGGCTTCCGGTCTCTCGATTTCACCATCCGACGTATGGACACAAGAACGTGTCACAATGGCGCCGATCCCTCGGAGATCTGCCCAGAAGTCATGACCTGCCCAGGCTTCATCTCCATGGGCCTCCCCGAGTACGAATCCGAAGACGACATCCGGTTCAGACTCCTAAAGGCAATAGAAATGACTCCAAGCTTCAACCTGGAAAGACCTCGCAATGTGTGTCAGTGAAGCCTGTAGGTCTATTTTACGCTGAAAGTTGAGTCAAAACTTCACTATCAAATGAAATTAGCAAAGATTGCATCTCGTGTTAAAAGCTGCATTGCAGAATACTCGAGAATATTCATCAATTAGTGAAAACCATAAGTAAGAGACGTGGTAGAAAATATTCTTCTATCAAACAAACCCGAATACGTAAGAGGAAAAATACTGCAAAGCTTTCTACAAGGAATTTTATTCCCTTTTCTTTAATCCTCTTTGGCATTTTATCTTGTAACTCATGGTTTGTCAACATACTGACTAATCGAACCTGCAAGTAACACAGAAAAATAATATAATTGAATTTTTGTTTCAATCTCCAATGGACATTTTTTACAAAACAGTCAGTGATAGGATGTCAGGGTTTGCAACGGTTTTAAACACTCACTGCTAAGATCAAAACGGTACCAAAGCCTGACAGTCTAACAGTTTGTACTTGTTGTTTTAATTGTTTGCGTTTTCTTAAAGGAAAACTTTCCTGGTTAACCAAGAGTATGACCGGGAATTTGGAAATGTTTGTTTTGATTTTCCTCCTTACAGGAAAAGATGCATGTATTGTCATGGAGAGCAGGAGGATGTATTTATCTTTGCATAATTTCGATGCCATTGATGATGAAATCTATTATACTAAGTGTCATCCATGCGTATTTTTAGCCCGATATTACACATACTCCTCCAGGGTATTACTCAGAACGATTCGCAGACATAGCCATGATAATGTTGATGATATTATTGTGACGCGCTACAACGAAAGGATCCTAAAGTTGCTGACGAGTGAGCCGAGAAAATCGAGTTCGAAGTCAGATCATCAAAATCCGTGAAAACATTTGGATTTTTGTTTTTTGACATAATTTTGTAGTCTAATGTATCTTCTATCATCTGCCGAAAGTTTGAAGCTAAATGATCAAAGGAAAGGCAAGAAAATAGCAATTTTCTGGGCCATGATTTTCCGACTTTCAACGGAACAAAAACGTGTCCGAAGATTTGGATTCAGCGCCGCACCTAGACTCCGCCCCTAACAATGAGGGAGTGATCTCATTGGTCAGTGCGTGGCATCCTGGTAACTGATTTGTCGTGCGTAGGCCACTGGCGCTAAACTTGAATGAATATCGCCGGAGGTTGCTAGGAGCGTACCGTCTATTGTCAAACGGTGAAAACTGTCTTGCTTCCCCTTGATCATGATAGCGTCGGAAGGAAAACTTTGAAGGCGGTTTTCTCGAAACGCTGATTTCTTAAACCACTCGACATGCGCTATTAAAATCACCCATACCTCCGCAACCAAGTACTTTCACGAGTCATGTTATATATGGCATTAAAGTGAAAGAGTAAGGGAATAATGTCATGTCATTTTCAGTAAAATTGTCCTCCCCCGACTTTCGGATCCTTTTGTTGCAGAGGGTCACATTTACCCTTTTTAAGTACATTTTCCACGATACAAAGCAAACACATCTGACCATCCCGTGAACTTCTCATGCGTATTGTCGGTCTCGTGAGCTTCTTTTGAGCTTTTTTTTTTTTTTTTTTTTTGCGTAGTGTCGGTGCGTAGTTTCGAACACATGGACTGTATGACTGGTGAGCTGTTTAACTCATGGACAAACGTATGTCGGTATCGTGGGCCGTATGACTCGTGGGTACGTATTGGTCTCGTGGGATTGTCCCTTTAAAATCTAGTTCAAGCGCTTCACCCTCAGCAAGCCGCACTTTGTGCAATGAAAGAGACAAAAAAAAAATGGAATGTTTAACTCCATAGTAACTTCAATGAACAAAATATAAGACTTGCCTGAAATTTTGCACACTCTATAAGTAGGTCTACATAATATGGTATTCACGACTACTACTGAATTTCAGAGCAGTAGCCACATCTTTCCAAAAGTTATTAGACTGAAAAATGAAAAAAGAGGAATTTTGAGAAAAGTATAGGGGCCAGTAAAACTAAAAAAAAAGAATGTTGTAGAAAAACTGCGAAATTCACAATTTTAAACTCCTTGATTTCAAACTTTACTTTATGAAGAAGAATTGCTCTTTCAGAAAATTTTAAAAACTAAGATTGAACACATTCAATCATTTCACCTGTTTTGAGTCCTCATACAAAATTGGGACATGGGACTTTTTGCTCATTTTGTGATGCACCGTCAAAAAAAAAAAAAAAAAATATCTCTTTCATTTTCTCCCCGATCTCTCATACTTCAAAGAGTGAGTGACGAGGTGCTTTATTCACTCTTAGGGAGTCGAGAATATTCAGCTTTTAGGTATATTATTGTGCATTCTCCGAGTATGGTCTTCCTCGAGTCTAATTTCGTCTAATTTCTAATTTCGTGGCTGTTCTGCCACACAAACGTAACCTATTTCGATTTTTTTGGTTCTTTTGTACGTGGCTTCCATTTTGCAATTGCATAAGTTTGACCAATGTTTATCAAACTCTAGTCAGTTGTCCAATAATTATGTATCGATGCCTATACGTATTATTCATATGTCTCGTAATGTGATTAGGTGTTAAAATGTTCAGTTGCTATGCCAAAATATTTCTGCAGATCATGGCACTTAATTTCTCATTCTTACAATTTTAGTGCTAATATTTACGTGTTTTTTGTAAACTATGTGCACTTAAGTTTGTTTCCCGTTATAATAAGGGCCCACACTCTTAATGAATGAGAAGGTAATTTAAGGTAGTGTGTTGTTTTGATTATTATACATACATGTATACATACATGAATTCAAGATTGTGTTTACAACAAACAAACAAACACAAACAAGCAGGGTATAAAAACAGCACAAACACAAAAGGAACGAGGGCATTGTGTCTTCCTTCTTGTTACCGTTTATCCCATATAATTATCATTATGGTCCAGCACGAAATATTTGAGCGATGATATATGACCATAATAATTATTAGTTTTGTGCCACGTCATTGCATTGTTACAGTAAGGGCATTGTATTTTTATTATGACAGAATACAGTTAGTGAGCGATGATTTCTGTCTATATCATATCGATATTTAAACGCGTCATATTTCCATTCGTGTATTTAAGATGATTATGCCTCACTACTTACAAGAATTATATTTGTGAGAAGTGTTCTTCCTTTTCCAAATACTTACAGGCTAAATGTGCCAGTTTGCCCAATTTTATTCACAGAGGGAGATGTACCCGTCATTATGTTATCAACAGTCCTACCATCAGACGAACGCTGTTATAGAGATAGTCGACAGCGGAAAAAGTTGCATTTGGGGAAACAATGGCAGTTTTAGCGGAAAATCCTCTCGTAGTACGGACATCTCGTTGCATTTATGAAAGATATAATAGGGTTTCTGCGTATTCCTTTGTGCGCCATTGTTCAGGTTTTAATATCAAATGTCTTATTTATTTTTACTACTTTAGTTGTTTATCTTTATGTAGAGGTTTGTCTCACAAACAAAATCGTAGTCATGCTCGGTAAATTTTATACACATGTAGCTAGAAGTTTGGATTATGAAATTATGTTACTATTGCATATTGTTACTGTAAAGTGTATTTGGTGGATGAGATCGACGTTTGTTTGAAAATAAGTACTTTAGTGTCTGCAAAGAGGAGCACAGTGGAAGAAAAGAAAAAGTGACTACGCCAATCACTGTTCTTTGATAACATGCTTTATGTATTTGGTGAGTGTTAATATTCACCTGTTCACCTGTTCTGTGGTCACTATCGAATCTTCTCCTACTTGGCCTGCTGGCAATAATATTAATGGCTAACTACCTTGAGAGGACTCTGTCCTTAATAGGCTGAATTTATTTCACCCATCGGCTGTTCACATTTGGGTAACCTTTCTACAATCATCTGCATGCGTGTCCTTGTACCAACACACACAAGAATATATTCATACATTGACTGTCAGTTGTTGTTTTTTCTACATCCTCATCTGTCTTAACCTTAACATTTTTATATAGTCAAGATGTCATGCCATGTTGACGGTGCTATCATTAAAATAAATGGAAAACAAAATATAAATATACAAATCATGTGTAACTTTCCGTACTTTTTCAGCTATATTTTCAATTTGAAAAGCATTGTGTGGTAGTCTTCTTGTTGTTCTTGTTGATATCTATTTAACATGCTCCAAAAAGATGACATTGCGTGGTTTTTGCATCTTTTTGTGGCAAATCGATTTTCTTTGTTGTAGAACATACTGGAGGCATGTAGATGCGAAGTTAGCATTTCCAATGATCTAGGTTACTTAAAAATGCACAAAACTTGCCATATTTCGGTCACGTTTTAAAGAGCCTTTTTTTATCGTCATCATCACTAAAAAAATGTCTGTCTATATAGCTGCTTGAATGCACACATTGGTAACAAGAGTGACAATTTTTGGTGACAAAACTAAAGGAAAACCAAGCAGCTGCGCAGTGCAAATAAAAGTTTCATTACGGCACAAAGAGCTCACCTTGACTTCAGTAGATTTTTCAATATTACATGAATGTTTGCAAATACAATAATCATGAAAGGTCGATGTAAATTACATTGACCTCTGAATAAATACTTCATTTCGTATTGTATTATGAACAAATGAAATGAAATATTAACTACTTTAGTTCAACATTTACGATTGATAGAATTGGAAATTAAGTGATGGAATGAATAAATGATTACTTGATATAGAGGGAGAAGTATCTGCATAATATCTTTATTTTCTAAAACTGTATATGATTTTGTTAGTAAAATGTAATGTGTGATAAGTATACAGTCGCCACTGTTTGGTGAGGGTTAGCTACAGGGAAATACCGCTTTCGCGAGACACTATTACGGCAACATTTCCGGCGTACGTTTGTTGCGACACGGATTGTCGCCCCTACACGGATTGTCGCCTCGTGCTCGGGGCGACAATCCGTGACGGGCGTTGGCGGCACGGATTGTCGCCCCCGTCACGGATTGTCGTCTGGCGACAATCCGTGACGAGGGCTGGCGGCAAGGATTGTCGCCCGCCCTCGAAGCACATTTTGCTGGGTAATATCGTTCTGGACAAAGTCATTGAAATACTAACACATAACTAACATGGCTACATCCATGCAAACATGCCATGTAAAAAGTCATGGTGAGGTTTCAAGAAAGTGTGTATGTGCGCGCGCACATGATAATTTAGTGTCCGTTTGTGCGTGCGTGTGTGTGTGTGTGTGTGTGTATGATGGAAGAATGTGTTTATTATGCCAGCTTTTTGCGTATGTGTTTTTTAGCTGCGCGTGGGTAGGGATACCTAGTAAGCTGTTGCTGGCATAAACGTTGATATTGATTTTATCAGCAGCTTTGACTTTGATGAGTTGGTTTGGCGGATTTGTTTATGAATTCAGAGTGGTGCTTGCGTGCGGGCGGATGCTGCTTTTCTGCGTACGGTCCATTATGTCTTATTTATCAACATTGGGAAGTCGTTTCATCAGGAAGGAATGTGGTATCGGTTCGGGTGTGTGTGTATATGTGGGGGAGGGGGTTACAATTCGTTATTGCAAAAGTTCGTTATTCTGAAGGCTCTTTAGTCCGAAGGTTCTTTATTCGAAGGTTCGTTATTCCGAATTTCATTTTTGGATCAACGAACCTCTAGCTACAGGGAATTGTGTGTTTCAGATAAATGAAGCTTCGGAAAGAAACGAACCTTCCGAATAACGAGCCTTCGTGTGTGTGTGTGTGTGTGTGTGTGTGTATGTATGTATGTGGGTTGGTGAATGTGGGTGTGGGATGATTGATTCTCTGGTCAATCAGGGGTTGGTGGGTTGGGGATTGGATTTGAAGAAGGATAGTTATAAATGGTATGACAGATTTTGGTAGGATTTAATATTTAGGATAGTTGTAGTCCCTAGATTTGTTTCGGTGGGGAGGGGGGGGGGGTGGTCGGGTTTTTTGTGACTGATTTTATTCTAGATTTGTATAATGTATTTGTGGGTTTTTTTTATGTATGCCCTTATAAGTAAGGAGGTGTTACATGATCCAAACCAATATATTCAAGGGATATAGGTTTGGTAGGGCCCTACATGTCAAAACTTTCTCGTGAAGAAATTGTTAGTAGGGCTGGTCTATATTCGAGTTATCTATGCTGAAGTGAGATTATTTGTAGTATAAATTGACAAATGGATTTGTTTGTGTTTCAAATTGCCATTTGTAACTTTTTTGTTCATGTTACATCCAGAATGGGTCGATTTATGAATGATTTGAATGAAATCAATAAATATCAAGGAAAAACAAAAAATAGTGTCGAGTTGGTTTATTTGCATTATGAGGATTTGTTTGAGTGTTTGTTGGTGTTTGTTTGTATTACGTATGTATTAGCGGTGTGCATATGGCAGTTCGTTTGTGCTAAAATCAACTAACGATCGACAAATTATTTACGGCGTGGAAATTATTCGCTAATGCATTTCATGCCAAACTTATTCTGGGACAAAGAATAGTGGTATGGACTTTATATTTAAGACTGATGGAAGAAAATGACTGCAGTAAAAAAATAAACAAAGACAGATGACATTTGGGGGGGGGGGGGTACCTCCCTCGTATGTATTTTCTCTCGGTCTCTCTCTCTCGTCTAGCCCGCCTCACCGCTGAAATTGACACACCCATACTAATTTTAGATCAACGCTGGTGTGAACTCTTTAAACACGTGCTCATACACGCTGAAGGCATTTTCATTGCCACAGTAGCGCCTGCAGCAGAAGATTTATGGTCATTTTAGGTGGCACCCATATACGCATGACATCGCGTGACCATTGATGATGAACATTTTTTCCTTGTCTCTTTGAATGTATATTTTACGAAACTCGGAAAGCAATTTTTGGGTTGGGGATGAGGTGACAACATTTTTTTTTTCACTTTTCTGGCCGGGAAGGTGTGGGACAGCGATAAACTATATAAAATGAGAACGAATTTAGTATTTCCCTATAGTCTTACCCACTTTACGCTCCATGGATATTACATTTTTTGTAATATTGCATTTGGGTGTCGGAGAGGTGTCCGAATGTCCTAATGTTTTTGTTTGTTTGTTTTTTTCTCGGAAATGTAATAGGCATTGCTTTATTATAACAATCTCCTTAACATAACCCAGGAAGTAATAAATATCGCTGCACAATGACAACGTAACCACAGTTTGTCTATTTCATGACTGTAAGTAATATTTTCTTACTCTGTTTAACTTATCGATCTGGGTAGTATTCTATTTGTGGTATAATCATTTTATGTAGTCTTTACATTTATGATGTTTATCTATATTTGAGCTGCACAAATAAAATTCAAACTTCAAGTTCATTTCATATATCTTTCATTACTGTAAAGCAAATTAAAGAAATGCGAAAACATTTCACACACACACACACACACATACGCAACAGTACGGAAACTAATACACAAGTCACTTATTGTACGCACCTACAAATCATGCACAGCACATATCATGCAGCTCACAACAAACAAACAAACACACACACACACACACACACACACACACACACATACGCATAACTTACCAGTCATACCCATCCCACCAAAGCTTAACACCGGAGGAACCACCCCGAGCCCGGGGCGACAATCCGTGACGGGGCAACAATCCGTGTCGCAACAATTTTTTTTTTTTTTTTTGGCCATCACGGATTGTTGCCTTCGAGGTCAAAAACTGGGAACTGCACAAGCGTCACGGATTGTCGCCAGACGACAATCCATGACGGGGGCGACAATCCGTGTAGGGGCGACAATCCGTGTCGCAACATACGTTGTTTCTACTACTTCAACGGGACAGGACAGCGGTTAGATGGGCTGTATTCAACAGCAAAAGGCCTTAAAAACAGAAAGTGCATTCTCCTCAAGATCCTTGAGAGAGATAGAGAGCATCAATCACAATTCATAACGTGTCTGCAAACTGGTGGGTGGATCAACCTCTTTTGTTCTTGCTTTGGCGCGAGACAATTGGAATATAGATTTTACTCGTGTTTGGACTTTGAACGTTACGGAAATAGGCATATATTTTATGCATCATCGACCAAATGAAGTGGAGAGAGATCAAAATTTGACGGAGGTTGAGTCGACGGCCGCTGGTATTCCTAGACATGAAGGAGACGTATAACATGCAATGTCTTCTTTTTTATTCGTTCTGCAATGCCTATGTATACGTAAGTGCAACGTCTCCTTTTCATCCATTCTGCAATGCCCACAGATACGTTCGTCCAAAGTTCACGGCCTATTCCGCACCCCCTGCTCACAAACAACTACAGTGTATTACACTGTATATGTACTTTGTAGTCCATTCACACCTCGGCCGACCTGTGTTATTTCAATAGTGTTGGGAATTCCCGGCGAGGGGATTTCCCGGTATGGTGTTTCCACTATGGACTTGGTATTTTACAATCCATCATTGCCATTGGTCTCTGTGTCGAAGTACCAGCAGGTTGACGTGCAAAGTATGATACTACTACACAGAGAGACGTCCGGTGCATGATAAGTGTTCTAGTATAGTTAAGTTCGTGATCCCCAAGAGTCAGAACTTCTAGCGGTAAGTTCGACAATGCACCTTGAGCACCCCTTAAAGGGATCGTATAGTTTTGGTTAGTCCGAACTTCAGGTTTCTAGCATTTTTGGTGGGATAACAAGAAACCACTTATGAAATATGAAAGAGTATGTAATTCCAAGAGGAATTCAACATTTATTTGAGAAAATTGGTTTTGAAATGTCTGAGATATCCAAAACAGAGTGATCCTATTGAAAGGTGGGACCCGCCTTTTTTGTTAGGATCGCTTTGTTTTTAGTCTGTTTTTGAACGACTCAGCCATTCTAAAACCGATTTTCATCAAATAAACTTTGAATTCCTCTTAGAATGGTTACGAGCTCTGTACTGTTTCACAAAATGTTTCTTGGTATCTCGCAAAAAGTTAAAAGCCCATTACATATCCACCAATGATGTACCATCCCTTTAAGAGGCTTCTGAGACGTTCAAGATGACCGCCAAAATGGCCGCCAAAATGGCCGCCAAAATGGCCGCCAAAATGGCCGCCAAAATGGCTGTTCAAGTCTAGCTACTGCATGCTTCCACAGTTGTCATCCACGTACCATTGCTGAATAGTGACAATCGGTGATCGACAGAAATTAATTTCAATCATGGTAATGATGGTGATAAATGGAAAGCAACTGGATCGAGAACTAAGGATTAGTCATTATTAATCCATGAATGGTCAAATTGGTTGATATGGCGGTCGTCTAGACAATGTTTAACAAAGGCACACTTATTTTTTCTTTAGATATGTACGATTAAAGTATGAATAGGTAAAGGCGCATTGTTTTCTATGTTAGGCCTATGTTTTCTTTTTGCTTCCGTGAATGTCTGTCTATACGAGTGGTTCAAATATTATCGACAACAGTCAATAGTCCAGTACGTGAATGTAAATTGATATGGTTGCCTGCTCACTGCGCTTGGAAGTCACTAGTGACAATGGTATAGCAGTCATTTCTAATGACAGTCAAAATACATTAGTATACACCGTGGGTTGCGTGAGAATACAGGAAAAGTTGTTTATAAGTTAACATACTATTATAGTGATTGCCTTATTACTCTAGAATATCTCAAAGATGTCGCACAACTCACAATAGCTGAAACAGGGTAAATTCACCTCACGGCAACCATTTTGAATGTCATTGTTATACAATATAGGCATAGGCCTATGCCCTCGTCATGCTCGTAACATAGCAAAATAATTGCCCACCCAGCCATTTCTTTGTGTGTCTCAGAGTCAAACATTCACATCTGACAAAAGACGTTGATACCAACATTTTTATGCAGTGTGCGTGATGATGTAATTATGAGACATATTTGAATATCTTGTATGAATGAATTGCCAAAGTGGCGGCCACTTTGAATGTTGTTTTGGTTTATTTGACAAATTTGCTCATGATGAATGTAAATAGAAATATGAATCACTTTTTTTTTTTTAGATTTGCTTATCCAAAATTACTTTAGAGAGCAAACTTTTTATCGTTTATAAATAGGATATAAAATATAGGGTTATTGACGGCCGTTTTGGCATGATGTTTGGAGGCCATCTTGAATATCTTAAAATCTTCATGGACGCAAAAAATTGCATCATCAAGATTTGTATTCAGCACCCTTGAAAGAGAAAACACGGTCCGGGAGGATGGTAAAACAACGTTTAGCCTCTGCAAAGCACCTACAGACTACAGAAGTAGCTTCATAGTCTTCAATACATATTCGTGTAGTCGCTGGATTCGCCATACCAATTAGTGTGTGATAACAAAGTCTTGACCCAAGTTCCCGGAACGCCGAAGGCGCCCCCATTCGTCGAAAACTCTATCGGAACACTGCAAATGCTTTCATAAGGAAATTACTGTTTGCGATTTGGCCTGATTTGATAACGTTATCGGCAATTTATAAGCGGTGTATAAGCCACTGTCTGTTTATAAGCCACTATCCCGCGTGCGATTTTTTGGCGAGTTATATCCCAAATAATAGTTCTCTCAAGCATTTGGTGTGATTTGTTGCCGTCAGTGGCGATTTATAAGCGACTTGTAAGCCACTGCCTATTTATAAACCATGACCTTTTGTGCGATTTTTTTTTGCGATTTATAACGCAAACGAACGAGTTGAACGCCATCGATGCATTGGTTGTTGATCATCATCGCATGTGTTGCATTCGACAACATTCATCAAATACAAAGTTCATGAGAAGTGAGAAAAGAAAGTAATCTGGTGTTGTAAGTAAGCTGAAGTTTTTTTATTAGTTGTAATGTCACGATGTCGCACATACAGTACAAAATCAACGGCTATTTCGTGGTTTAGGTCCCCACTCGCTGAAAGTGAGAGCGCACGCATTCCTTTTATTTACAATTTGTGCCGCGTACTATACGACTGGATTGCTGTCCCACACATAAACATCTGTGTTGCCTATAGTTAGCGTTCAAATCTTTCAACCTGCGTACCGCTGCACGGTGGTTCTATTGTATTATCAACTCTTCTTTGTGAAGCATGGCTAACGCAAAGTCATTGGAGGTGGATTGAAAGGTACCGATTGAAGTCCCCATTGCGTACACTGTATAGCGATAGTGTTTGTGTTACGTGTGCGAGGTGATAGAGGGCGGCCCAAGGCCTAAACCACGATTTTAAGCCAAATCAACATGTTCATTTATAATAATATCAATACTGTAATAAATAGCCTAGATGATATTTCTACTTCACTCTAAAGTTTAGGCCTACCGAAGAAAGACTAAGGCTGGACACTTTGTCTTTTCAAAAAAGAAGAGAGAAGATGAAGACATAGTCTACTCCAATCATACGGAATACCGAACATGCAGAACATGGCAGAATATTCAAAAACATTGTCATTGACAATTCAAAACCTGAGATTGAGAACTATTTTGAACTTGCCACTCGCACTCGTGAGTCGTGGTTATCATAGAACAAGAGGCCATTCCATGAAACTAGCCAAAGCAAAGAGTCGCCTGGACATCAGGAAAAAAAAAAAAAAAACACTTTTATAGCCAAAGAGAATAGGCCTAGTAAACGAGTGGAACAATTAAGCTTCCATAATCGGCTGTTGATGCCCCCACACTCAACCTCAAGAAGCAACTATCCAACTTGGGTTTTTACATGGGCCCCATGGGACTGCCGGCACCCCTTAACCCTGCCACACCGTGCTACATTTAGTGTTTATAGATGATATCCTGCCGCCAAGAATGACTATATGTAGGTGTTTCCTTCAATAAAATTCAAGGTAAAAATTTGTGTTACGTCGTTAGCTGTAGCCGCTCTGCACCACTTGCAGAGTTTACCTCCCTCGCGAAGGCTTGGGCCAGGCTTGGGAAAGAGTTGCGTACACGTGTATTTTCTTCAGCATTGCTGCAGATAGTACTTTAAAATGGATTTTGGGGTACCTTCAAACTATCTCCAGCTTATTTAGGGGGCATAAATGATACGAGTTCCAAATATTCTTCAGGTTAAAAAAAAAAAAAGAAGTTTAACTTCACAGAAAAAATGTCAATTTACAAATTGAAATACTTAATTAGGTGGCCCAAAATAAATGCTTGTTGGTAGGGAGGACAGTGAAATCTGGTTATTTTGAAATCATATCTGTCAGTACACAAAAATGTCCTATTGAACAATTTTCTAGTTTTTGTCAAATTGGGAATGGGATATGAAGGACTTTAAAAACCCATATGGAAGTGGTATCACATGAAAGCTTGAAGTATGGGGATCATTTTACGATCATTTATTTTAATGCTAGTCTTGTTCTAGAGAGTCCGATTTTGCAGCAGAATTTTTGAATGTAATTTTTAAGTTAAAAGATTGTAACTTTACCAAGTTTTTATCGATTTAGCTGATCCATTGTCTTTCTCTAGGCAGGAGCTATCCAGTGATACCAAACTTGTCTGGTTTGTATAAAAGAATCCAAGCAGTAAGTCATTGGCCTCCCTACTGTTGGCTTTTTGCTTTCCTGCCACCCTGTGGGCTATACATGGCCATAATAAACACTTTTTAAAATGTCCAGGAATACACCATTTCTAATCAAAAACATGATAGGTATGAATACGAAAAAGTTTTTTTTTTTTTTTTAATGAGTTCTTTATGCGGGAGACTTCTCTGCTGCTCAAAAATGTTAAATGGATATTCAGGTCCCTTCAAACTCATCTCTCTCATCCACACTATATTCTAATCATCCC
Source organism: Diadema setosum (assembly GCF_964275005.1). NCBI lineage: Eukaryota > Metazoa > Echinodermata > Echinoidea > Diadematoida > Diadematidae > Diadema > Diadema setosum. Next base: position 22,741,457 of record NC_092705.1, read on the forward strand.
CACATTAGAATTTCACTTTGAACTTAAGAATATGTCTTGGTGGCTCCCACAAAAGGAATTTGTGCTGTTGCTGTATTATTCTTTACAAGAATCTGGTAACTCTTAAAAAATACCCTAAAGATCAATGTGTCCACATCCGCCTATAATCGCAGTTTTACTGTTTCCAATAATATCAAGTTTCAAGTCAATAGATAAGGATGAGAGGATGCATTTCCTTTGGGCAGCATTTACAATGCCCATGTACACATTTGCAAATATCCAATCATTTCAAATTTGAAGTCAATAGGTGAGAGGGTGCATTTCCCTTAGGTAATGCATCCTCTCACCTCCAAACAACCAGGAACATAGGCATCCCCATGTTTCCAATTTTCATATAATGTCGAAAAGAAACATTCCCACATTCTGTGTAATTTTTAACTAAATCATAGCAAGTTTCACTCTACCTCAAAGTCCACTGCAGCATTCATCTTGTGCACTCATAACATAATTCATTTGAAGCAAATATCTCAATTTAAATTCAATTTGTTCACTTTTATAATTGCATGATTCTGGCATACAACTCGTCAATTGCCCTGCAGAAGGGCCTTGCCTGATGCGTTATTCACACACAAAAAGGTACTTTTTTTAGATAATCACATTTTTGATGTTCGAATGTCTCTGTAAAATGGAGTTCTTAATCTTCTGGGCTAGAAATTTATCTCCATTTAGTCAATATTGTTGTACACTGTTCTTCAGAATTTGAATCAATAATCTTATGATAGTTTCTACGCTACACTCACTTTTATGCTAAGACCTTTCTGCTAGGAACATTTACCTAAGCTAAGGCACTTCTGCAGGGCAACCAACGAACCGTGCACGTCTCATGTAAAGTGCTCATTCAGAGCATACATGCTTTTCTTAGACAACATAAAAAATGACAGCATCTATGACATGACACCAAAGACAGGAGATTTCTCATTGGCATCTGATTATATTCAACTCATTTCCACAAGAGATATATTATTACCTTTCACTTTCTAGCAATATCAGGATGGAACTTCACTCATGCAATTCAACTGTCTGTACCTTTGGCCCAATAATCATTCTCATGAAATTTCATAGTCATTTAAGTACCCACTCAACTCAAAATTATTGTGCCATAATTGAGCAAGAACCAAGACGCAAACTAACGAGGTGTACTCAAAGCACTTTGTTGGAAACTTGAAAGCATATCTTCTAACCAGTCCACCAATCTACTCTCTGCTATACCAATACCCAACCCTAGTTCCGACATCTCTGGGTCATATCATGAGTGTAGGATATCTGGGAATATAATGTTAAAGGAGCAGTTTGTTTTGCGCGTGACTCGTCAGTTCATGCTTGCTTTACATCCTTACAGACCTTCATCAATGGTAGGAGGAAAGAACAAACAATTAATGTTGATAAAGGGGGCTATAATGTTTTCGGTTCGCGTCTAGCTCGACTGCACCACAATAACAATAATTAATACTCAGCTCTAGTGCCGTGAGTGTTGATATTACCGAGACCAAAAGCCAACGGGACCTAAAAACATTGGAGGGATGATTACACGTCATTTTCGTTTTATAAGAGTATATCATGGTGCTTCACTGGACATGTACCATTTGTGTAAATTTGAACAGTCCTGCTGTTTTAGTATTAAACCCTTGCAAAATTTCAAATAACCTTCTAGGTAATAGTAAGAATCAACGGTTTCTTTAAACATCTTAGAAATCGAAATGTTAGCGTGCAATTTTATTTTATCAAAAAGATCAAATTGACTTTGAAAACAGGGTGAAGCAGACGATTGTGGAGATCGGTAGAGTTTGATGAATTCGAAGGTCTCAAGATGATTGCATAGAAAAATGATATTCTCCTAAATCCCATATAGGCAATGTATAAGCTGAGGTGAGGATCACTTTAGCTCTTCAGTCTCCACAATATTATGTTGTCTGCCCATTATTCACGAAAGTCGTGCTTGCGGTCTACGTAACTTCAACAATTGCAGCTCTTTCTCGTGAATAACTCACTTATAGGAAGTAATTGAACGCCAGAATATGATAACGGCCCAAGTCAAATTTAGGCTATCATCTTTGAAGACCCATTGCAAAGTACAGAAAATATTGATAAACATTGAAATGACAACTTAGCATTTAAATATCACCCACAACCGAAAAAGTAAGAAATTAGGAAACTATTTTTCTTTCAATTTTCTCAACATCCTTTCTCTTGGACTTAGTTCTTATTCATTTGCAACACAATAAAAGTAACCAAAATGGCATACATTCTCAGAATTGATCTTACGGTCAAAGAGAAAATGTAGTGGAGTTATGTGTGTTGGGCAGAGGTGAAACTTTCGAGACCATGACATTGTCAACTCATGTATTTGCACAAAAGTGTGGTTACAACTAATATTTTGGGGAAAGCGTTGAATTTTGATGAAATATCTGTCATTCCGTTTGTTGGATTTCATTAAAACAAAAGAAATAAAAAAAGGAGATGAAACCCGGAAGTAGCACCAGAAATATTGTTTGCGCCCCCCCCCCCTTACGGAAAACCTGGTTCCACCCCTGATGACTATAATGTGGAATTATACTTGAATCTCAAGGATTCATTGTGATATTACTCAAAATAGGTCTCGGACCACGTTTGGTACATCATTTCAGTAATTATTTCAAGAATTATTTCCAGTGACTATCTCAGGAGATTTCTTCTGTGAATCACCCCCACCCCCAGAAAAAAACAAACAAACAAACATAGGAACAAGAAGAACAAACATCATTGATAAACAATCGAACAAATAGTAACACAATTTAACACGCATATAAGCGAAACAGACGTAAATAAACTGCATTTGACAGTTGCATACATTTCTTTGCATTGTGAAGTCAGTGGCAGTGTTTGGGAACCTCCTCATGGTTACCACAAAAAGAATGCAATAACAGTTGTCTCGATCGTGTATTCATGTTTTTCTGGTTTTTTTCCTTTTGATTTGTTTGATTGTTGTTTGTTTATTAGCTTGTGATCCCATTTTATTCACGACTGACAAAATGGCAAAACAACGTATTTTGCCTCTTTAAAACATAACATTACTCGTTTGATTTGAGTCTCATCTCAGAATGACTTGAATGCCGCCTCGTGTGGTATTGTGTTGTCTACCAGATTCCAGCACCAAGTCAGAGCGTGATGGAAAGTCCTCATGAAGGCGCTTTTGCGCCTAACCATGAAGATAAATGCAGTCGCATGAAGAACGTGTTTAACAGGTTTGTGGAGGCAGACAGTCCGTCCCCTGAGCTACTCGCAGAAGTGAGAGAAGTGCTTTCGCCCGAGTTTCTTGGACATGCCTTCAGCAACCAACAGGGGTTTGTTTCTTCATTCTTTCTTATCATCATCGTGTGGAGACATTTCAAAAAAATGCAGTATATTCCTCCCAGGCATTCTGTCTAATTTCCATTACTGCGATTTCTTTTTTTCTTCTTTACTATCATTTTTCTTATTATCTTTATCATTATTATCGCAATAACTGTCATCATCATAATTTTTATCACATCTATATCAACGCCGGTAAACACAGTCATTGCCCTTTTGTTTTGTAAATCGATCATTCAAAGTAAATTAGATTATTGCGATGTTGTGTCGAGGAACATAAAGAAATGTCATATTCAAAGAATTCTAATTCTTCAAAATAGATCAATGCGTGCTGCACCAAACATTCAAGCTAGGTTCCCTATACTTAACTTTTCTACACAGCACTACCCATTAACAGATAAGGGGTGAAATAAACAATGTAATAAATTGCACACAGCCTTTGTCCGAAATATTTGTTTGACATGTTTGAATTCAAAATTTCAGATGTAATACAAGAAATCCATTGTTAAATTTTGTGCTACGTCGGATTAAGACTTGTTTTAAACATAAAAGTTCGACATATTATTCTGGATCAACACATTGGAATAAGTTACCATTTGAGCTGAAACAGAAACAAATGTTTATAAGCTTTAAAAATGCACTTGACCGAAACTGTTAGCAGATAACTTTCCTCAGTTTTTCTTTGCATGCACTTCTCTCTCCTTATCTCTCTTCTCTTCTCTCTTTCTGTCTCCTTCTCCCTCTCTCGCTCTCTCCCTATATATGTGCATGTCTCGTCCTCTCTCTCTCTCTCTCTCTCTCTCTCTCACTCTCATGAACTCTCATTTGTTTCCGTCTCTTTAATTTTTGAATTACGGCGATATACTAGTGTAGTAATTATATGTGAATATCTTTGATTGATCATGCTTGTTTCTGTCTAGATGTGTGCCGTAGTTTCATCACCACGTTTGTCTGTTTTCTTTGGTTTGTTTTGCTTTTATGTACGAGTTTTGTTTTTCATTTCTAGTATATTTATGTTGTTTTTTGTACGCACGGACCTGCGAAAGAACAGTCTCCGGACTGAAGTATATACCATGCTTAAATAAATGAATGAAATGAAATGAAAGTAGACAAAGGAATAAAAGTGCGTTCTACAATACTTTGCCAACACCTTGTACATCCCTGTCCGTGTATAAACTGAAATATAAGATGAACTAGTTGGCCAACACAAATGCCATCATTTGTATTGCAGATATTATTATTTCCTCCACAGAAACGATGGTGGAATCGTGGGATTTTGAATAATCATATAATAGTAGTTGGATTTGGAGGTGGAGGATGATTGTTCATAAGCTTTTTTGATAGATCCTATAATTTCATACGACTGCATCACGGGGGCTTTGTTTTACATCTAAATGTTGTTCACATTTTTATTTGAAATAGCAACACAAGACGTGACCAATTCTAAAAGGTTAAACCATACCGCAAAAAAGCAAAAGCAAACATTTTTATGAAGATCAAAATATGGTCAGAACCAGATAAACGCATCGCTGAGATATTCCAAAGATATGCCAGAGGTGAGTTTGTCATGAAAATATTTTAGCATTTTGAGAGGAGAACCGATGCGTCTCATTCTATGTTGATATTGTAGCGAGACTGATCAGACGCTAAATCTGGTGCGAGCTCGACAGACCTTTCGTATTCTACAGAACAAGGACTTCCACCTGAAACTGGTAAAAATAAATATTCCACGTCAGAAATATTTGCAAGTCAATCAATTGCAATAAAATAAAGTCAAATCAGATCATAATTATCAATGATATAATGATTCATAAATTGTTCAATTCACGTCAAATCAAAGTTAACTTCATTCAAAGGGGAGCTGTTTAAACTTGCCTTTACCATTCAGGTTAACCGAAAAAATTTCACGTCAGATACACTGATGTGAAAGAGGCGTTAAAATAAGTCAATCTTCTCATACAAATTAGCATTGGATTCACTTTAACATTTTTTTTTTGTGGTGTTTGTTAAAGGTAATATCACGAATCTTAAATCATTTATCTAGCTTTGAATTGTTGAGTCCTAAGATGGTTTTCTTAGATTATGCTTGTCGTAAAGGTGCTTGGTAGATAAACGTTTTGTTTTCCTGTTACGTTATTTCATGAGAAATGATAAAATAATATTTTACTAGCTTTTCGAATATCAGCTAAAGCTATTGATTAACCTATTATTCCTGAACTTAAAGTCCCGATTTTAGGTTTTTCTTATCAAAAGGAGATTTGCAAGAGAACTTTGTTCTGCTACCACTTGCACACACAATAGCACGCACTCACTCATATGACATGCACAGCTTTTCACGCATTCGAGAAACTAAACATAATCACTTTAATACTTTCATATTTTCATGAACTTGAGCATCACAAGTAATACTAAAATGTATTAATACACATTTTTATACAAAAGAGCACACCCTTCCATACGAATGAAATGTCTCCCTCTCTATGCGTTAAATGATCTCCATGTTTGTCCAAGCATATGCAAACTGAAGTATTATGTGGATTGCGTACAGCATACAAGTATGACCATAATAGGCCCTATACATTGACCGATTATGTGTGAGTGTATTATGCATGTATTTATCTGTGTCTGCGCATATCTTCCCATCAAAGGTGGCAGACATTATTCACGAGCAATACAACGGATGCTGGCTGAGACTGTGCCACGCCCAATACGACCACGCCCGTTTAAGGGCACTGTCTCTCATTCTTGTTTGCCCTGCCTTCGATCACCCGGACGAGGCGTGGTCTCGCAGAATAATCGTTCTCCTTGCCGAAAATCTCACCAATCTTGCGGAAAGTCGGTCGCAGCATGCTTTCGAATTTCTTGGTAATTCTATGTCCCTTTTGCATAAAGTATATATATATATATATATATATATATATATATATATATATATGTGTGTGTGTGTGTGTGTGTGTGTGTGTGTGTTTCCTTATTTTCATGATGCATATCTATTACTGTAGGCACGATGTCCCATGGAATGTTGCCTTGACAACCCCAAAGCTTGCCAAACCAATCAGCAGCAACAACAATATATTGGCTAGATTGTTACGTTTGAGCATGCAACATTAATTGAATACGTTGTGGAACTTGTGTGTATTTTGCAACTATGGGATCACTACGATGATTACAGGTGCGGTATTAAAAAGGCAACAGCAATGGTAATTCGTTAAGTACATCTCAGCTCTGTTTGTGAAGCCATCCCATTACGCTGGTAGAACATCCCAGCACGGAATTCATCATTACAGCTATTAAACATCGGCTAATATGATTACTCACGCACGCACGCACACACCCACACTACATACGCATACCCGCGCACATAAAATCATTGATAATGTCGTTGTTGGTGTTGACAGACAACTGGTGGAAACGCGATGAAAGTCTACTTCGGCGGATGATTCTCGTGATGAAGGAAGGTCTGCTGGCGCTGCGACGAAGCACGGCGTACGAGGAATTTGGCACGGTTTTCGTCTTGATCAACGCACTGGAACACCTCAATAAGGTAAAAATGCAAAATAGCTGTAATAGACGTACAAGCCTGCATGGTATAGATTGATCGGAAAAGAAAATACACCCCAGAGAGCATTTACCATTCAGTTCTGGTTAACCCTGACTTTTATGTAAACAGGCAAAATGAAAACAAAGTTCTAAAGCACTCGCGCATAATGTGGCGCAGACCAAAAGCGTATTGACTTGTTTTTCTGTATAGGCCTACGTTACCGAATAGGTTATCATTGTTTAAGATTGAAAGGTTGTTTTCAACCGTGATATCTCCATGGTTTGTTTGTGTGGTTGTTTGTTTCTAATTGGAGAGTGATATCCTGTATCTCCGACGATCATTTCTTCGTAACCCATCTCTGCCTTTGAATCACTAAACGTTTAGTGCCATTTGTTGTCTCCGTTGTAATTTCTCTTTGTGTGTCTGAGGAGTTTTAACAGCTGTTCCTTCCATGTAAAAGCAAACAAGGAATCTTATTCTTCTGTCTCTTTGTTTGATAAACTTTCTGAATCCTTGTTTGATACTCTTTTTGAATTTTCACTTTTATTGATGAATATCGATGTAACTAAACTAAAGTTAAAAGTTTGACTCCAAAATGTAGGTGGGGGTGTTACGGTGCAGCGCGTTTAGTTGAGAATTATTATCCTTTACCGTCTATTCACATAATATCTGCAGATAAAATCATTAAAAGAGCATTAGAGGGAATGGATCGGGGCACGCTGTGAAGCTATGGAAACAGTCATGATGGATCCTAAAATGTTGTGATCTTAAAACCATTCCAGCTCAAAAGTTCGTGTTGAAATTCACATCTTGCTCAGCTCTTGTTTCATTTTCCAGAAAAAAAAACCTTACACATGATCATAGATTAGTGAATTGTACAATCCTTTCTAATGAGTTGTGCATTACTTGCATTCCGTAAACTGCTGATTCCATGATAAAAGCATTCTCAATATACTTGACATTTTCGTATCTACCCTCTCGTTCTACATTGTCAAAGTCACAAAATGTTTGCTCTTGTTCTTTTCCCGTCAGGTAAACGAAAGGAACCGTCGTATTGTATCTCATCGGTTGTTTTACACGCGGGACATCGGCGAAACGGAACTAGAAAGCCATCTGATGACATTTTATTTTACAAAGGCTCTTAACATGGAAATGGTTAGTCTGAATCTCTTATCTACGTCTTTCCCCTGGTACAGGGTGTATTGCAGTTACAGAATAAAGTTTGATAAAACTGGATACGAAGTGAATACGAACACCCTATCATTCCATAAATACTAACGATTAAACAAAGGAGAGGAGAGAAGAGAATGAAAGTGAGAAAGTAATATAAAGAAGATGAAACCCAAATATACATAAGGACCGAGTGAATGTGGAAAGCTATAGTAACTAGAACACATGAGCGAAGTTTGAGGAAAATTGGACAATCCGTTAAAATGCCGCGGTTTCTGCATGAGAAGACTACAACTGTTTGCGGCGTCATATATGGAAAACTGTATAAAGAAAATATCAAGAAATTCCGTTTTTTTTAAAGTACACATTCCCTCGACTTGCTACAAATATAATCATGTTAATAAGGGTAATATCAATCCTCAAGCTTCGTGAAAGAGATTAAAGTCAAGTGCCCATTCATTATCCTAGAACAGTGAAAGTACGTTGAGCTTTCTTTATAATCTCCCTTATATCGTTTTCAATATATGATGCCATAACGTGTTGTAGTTTTTCCTCCACAGATGGTGGCACCGCAACTTTTCAACGTATTGCCCGATCTTCCTCAAGCTTTCACTGATGTGTTCTACTAATATTGCTGCATTTACTCAAACAACTTGTATATTTGGGTGTCATTTCCCTTTAAGCCTTATGTGTTGGCGAGTCGATGACGAATAGTATATGAAAGGCCGACAGATTAATAGTGCCTCTATTGACACTGCTCAAGGAATAAGTTATTAGGTGAAAATGACTGATATAACGTTTTGAATTAATTACAAACATACAAATTCATTTGATGGCAGTTTTTATATTTCTTCATCAAGTTGCGTACCAGTAGCCTTCAGTCTGGTAAGATGTTTCTTTGCCCGAAAATAGAATTAGGAATGTTACCGTGATTTGCCATTCTACTCTTCTCTCTGACACATCTCTGCATGACACCAGTCCATGAAATGGTCATTTTTCCCCAGACATTCAACTGGGTTCACTATCTATTCCTACTTGATGTCGCAAGCAAGTGGAAGCTTATCGAAATGTCAACCGATATGGTTCGGGTAAGTTCATATAGAAACAGCTACTTGAGAGCAAAACACAAACTGTGACATAAAAGTTTCCTTTTTTTTTTTTTTTTACTAAGTCCCCTGGAAAGAAACGTACACTTATATAAAATTTGACTCCATAAGTAAATCAGTCTATTGGAGAAGGGCTTATACTCTTTCATTTGTTTTGTTTGTGCTGCATTCATGTTATTTCACTCGACAAACTTGACATCCAAGGAATGGTATAGTCTTGGTTAAGGTGGGGATTCAGCCTTTAAGGTTTTGCAAAATACTTAGAAACCACTTTATGAAATGTTAAACAACTTACAATTCTAAAGGAATTCAAAGTAAAATAAAGGGATCCTAATAAAAGGTGGGTCCCACCTTTTATTAGGATTGCTCTTTTTTTAATATCTTAGCCATTGCAAAACTAATCGTCATCAAATAAACTTTGAACTCCTATTTAGAATATAAGCTCTTTCATATTTCATATGAGGGTTCTCATTATCTTTAAAAAAATCGTCATAAAAAAAACCTCTGGAAACTTGTAGCCCCATCTCAACCGAAACTGGACCATCCCTTTTACAGGTAGCATAATGTACGGAACTACCTTTGATAACGGACAACCTATTAAAAAAAATGGCTGACCATCATCCAGTTCGGAACCGATGCATCACCAATGAGGACCGACGTAGAATGATTGAGGTTTTTGAATGTTTGAAGGCAACAACGAGTGTGGATATAATGTATGGGCTCGTCGAACATACGGCCAGTGGTCAGCCAGCTCGCCCAGTCTTGAGTGGACAACAAGGGCGAAATCTGAATATAACCCTAACAATAGCCCTGATTTCGGTCTGGTACATCACATCAGGGTGCGAGAGACTGTGACCAGAGACGAGGTTTTCGAAGATTTTCTTGCTGATAAACCTGCGACGCTGCCAAGAGATCTTTCAAGAGAACGATCGGATGATTCTCAGTTTCGATAACGCCAGATCACACATTAACGACTGGGTGACAGAGGGAATGGTCAACATTACCCTGAAACTGCTTCCTCAATATTTTCCTTTCCTATTAAGGTTGAGTATTGAGTTACTGGTTTTTGTTTGTTTGTTTGTTTGTTTGTTTGCTTTTGTACAGACTAGCATCAGGTCGACAATCGAGTATGAGAATTACTTCCAGTTTGTGCACTCGGGGATTCCCCCAAGCGATCTACAATCTCCCGTAATGCAGTTTGTGGACATTCAACGAGGATCGAGTATCGTACAGTCTGCTATGGAGAATGTCGATCGGTACTGGAAGGCGGGAGTAGCAACATGGCTGAAACCGTTGGAAGTTCAATTCAAGGACGAGTGTGCAATAGACCTGGGAGGCCCTACAAAGGTCCTGGACCCCATTTGTCGTCATCACACAGATTGGCACTAAATTATTTTACTTCCACACAAACAAAGAAAAAAAAGCTCGATATCAATGGCAATGTCAGAAACAGTTTTGCTGAATAAAACTCTAAAGAGGAGAATACATTTAACGATAATATCATTTGTAATCAAACGTTAATCTTTCTCCGAATATATGTATACATATCTTCTTCTCTTTTTTTTTTGGGGGGGGGGGTGGAAGGGCTATGATTTGGTCAATCGTTCTAATCTGTTAGACAATTAATGTAGTATGTACAGCTTGTTGTTATTGTTGGGACGTTTCCATGTCAGGATGTAATTGTTATAATTTTCATCAGAATGAGAATGTATTGGATTTTTTAGAATCTATTTTAAAAGATACTGTATCATTGTCTTCAGAAACACGATTATGATTGGACTATCAAAGATGAGATCAAATTGTGTAGTAATGGACGTTATAACACAGTGGTCTTTGCTCCTACTCTGTAAAAAGATACAGCTTATCAATAAAATGCATTTCAATTTTGCCCCTATAGATATCTATTCACAAGATCGATGCGATTTGTACTGGCAATGCCCATATCTATTCAGTGCCATTTCAGTCCGCGGTATGCCGTGTTACGGCACATTTTACCAAAATGTGCAGTTACCAAATGTGCCGTAACTATGCTACCGCACATTTTGGTAACTGCACATTTTGGTAAATTTACCAAAATGTGCAGGACATTGACGGCACATTTTTGTAACTTTCTGCTCGTCCACAATCATCACAAAAACAAATTGTAAATGCAGTTGGTTTTTGTCCCCACCGAATGAGTTCGGCAGCCTAAAGGCCGTGTCACACCTTTCCGGGCAAGTTAGCGGGCTTGTTGCGAGTAAGGTTTTCCCAGCACCCAGGAATTATCTCGCCCGTAGTTGCCCGGAGCTGCGCACGCAAGTCCGATTTACCCGCAGCCAAATTTTGAGTAGCACCTCGCAGGCAACTCCCACGCAGGTACTTCGCAGTCCCCGTATGCGGTCAGCGCGGCCAAGATAATGACATTCTGTCATTTCTGTTGGACTTCTACCATTCCTTCAGATGAATTTCTGAGTTGTCAGCCCCCATATGCGCCTGACACGCAGGTCACACAGAATACCCGCAAGAAGAACATAAGTAGCACGCATCCAGCAAGTAAGACACATATGCACAACTCGCGCAAATCCTTGTCCGCCCTCAGAAATTGTCCGGTATGCTGGAAAATCCTCACACGCAACAAGTCCGCGTAGCTTACCCGGAAAGGTTTGACAAGACCTTAAAAGGTCTTGTCAAACGTAAGCTTGCCCGGATAGATGTGACACGGCCTTAGGCCGTGTCACACCTTTCCGGGCACGCTACCCGGGCTTGTTGCGAGTGGGGATTTTTTTTTTTTTTTTTCAGCACGCAGGAAAATTTTCTGCGGGCGGACAAGAGTGTTTACGAGTTTCGCACTTGTGTCTTAATTGCTAGAGGCGTGCTACTTACCTTCTACTTGCGTGTATTCCGTTTGACCTGCGTGAGAACTTTGAAACCGATCCGTTTTCTGATACGAGCGCTTTACGGGTATTGCGAAGTACCTGCGTTAGAGTTGTCTGCAAGGTGCTGCCGGTAAGGGTCTCCTACTGGTGTTGTGCGTGTACCCCCACAACTCACTCGGAACATATTTTGAACATGCTCAAGGCCTTGTCATACCCGGCTGTACGTATCTGGGGAAGTTTGACTTGCGTGGAAGCAAATTTGCTACCCGGAGCTCTCCGCAGTTGGTCCGCACCTGACAGTACCCAGCGCGTATCTCGCCTGTATTTGCCCGGAGGTGCGCACGCAAGTCCGATTTACCTGCAGCTAAGATTACAGCATGACCAAAACTTTTTCCGGGTGAGTCGTGGGAATTGCCCGCAGAGGTACACGCAGAACGCCGGTAGGAGGCCGCCGCAGCACCTCGCAGGCAACTCCCACGCATGTATTTCGCAGTCCCCGTATGCGGCCAAATTTAATGACATTCTGTGTAACTTCTGCCATTCCTTCAGATGAATTCTTTCACTGAGTTGTCAGCCCCACGCACCTGGCACGCAGGTCACACAGCATACCCGCACGAAAAACAATCGCAATAGCTTACTCGAGCCTTCAGCTCGGGTGAGCTAAATATTCAAGTGTCTTGCCTGTCTTTACAGCTGCAGCAGGACCATATCACCTTAACTCCTTGACCGTATTATAAATCTCAAGCCCATCCATGGGTTTTTATTTCAGTTACCAAAATATGCAGATTTTCCAAAATGTGCAGACAAATCCACTTTTAACTGCACACTTTGGTAACAGTTGATCCCGTCAGGTATAGGTGCACTATCGGCACATTTTGGTAACTTGCACATTTTGATAATTTACCAAAATGTGCCAATTTACTAAAAGTGCCTTAACTTGCCTTCATATAGACATTGTGGAACCGTAGAGTATTTTTTTTTTTCGGATCTGTCAATCCACGCACATGAGTGATGTGGGCCTACATATCATTCGAACTCACCACTCTTAGTATTTGTGTGTAAGTCTTTATTATGGTATACACTTTCCAGTGCTACTAAAAAACAATTAATGTACAGAATCATGCTATAGATAGGGGAGGGGCAAAGTGCCTCCATGTGCACACCCAGTAATAACGTAATTGCCAGCTTTTTATACAGTTTCTCTCTTTGTGGTTTCGGTAAGGCACTTATTCCTAGAGAAACATGTGTCTACTTGTACTTAGAATTTGTATTGTTATTTTCATTACTCATGCATTGAGGGATATTCATGTATATGAGATTGGAAAAATGCAGAAGCGAAATTATTTCAGGCGAACACTATTACTGTTTCTGGTGCTACATGACTTCATGGAAAACACAAAAATGCAACCTCTCCCGTTAATACCAAAACTGGGGGAATTGCAGATGATCGCTATTTTCAGATATTCTTTTATTTTTACAGGAATTCTTTCAGGAGTTCTTCAGAGAGGTAATGGACACGAAGAAATTGTCATTCTTCAGGAGGATGGATGAACAGAGCATCTCGTCCTGCATGTGGTTCGATGCGGTAATATGTCAGCCTAAGTGTAGTTTCTAGCGCAGTATATAATATAATTTCATACATAGATGAATATACTATATATATGTATATATATATAATATGTACATATATATATATATATATATTATATACATGCAGCCTTTTTGATGAGGCAGTGTAATTGCGCAATAATGACGTAGACTTTAGTGAGGTAGTGAGACTAAGTACAGATGTGCAGATAGGGTAACTTTTAGTCATATCTATATAATTGTTTTTCATTATGTTATCTGTAGAAGAACAAGGACTTCAAGACTCTGGAAAAGATCGGGTTCCTTTTCTCCCTGTGTCTGCACAACGCCTCGACTATCACTATTCCGTTTCCTCTAGTGCTGTACGAAAAACTCCTGAACAAAAAGTAGGTATCAGTTTTAGTGTTTTATTAGAAGACATAATAAACAAAACAAAAACCGTAAAAAATATTATATACGTGGACCCAAATATGATCGGTTGTCTCTTGCTTGGAAGGTCTATGGAACATGAAGATCTTCGAAGCCTAGACCCAGAGCTGTATGGCCAACTGGAAGGTCTTAGAGAGTACTCGGCAGAGGAGCTTGAAGGGCTCGCTCTCACCTTTGAGGGACTTCAGCCAGACGGGGAGAACATTGCTGTCACTCAAGACAACCTGTAAGTCACAGTATCAAAGCTATATCTACTTCAACACGACCAATTAACATCCTTGCAGTATTGCGAGCATCACAATAGCACTCAATCATGCGATCTTGAGGCTTTTTTTTTTCAGAACATTCAGGTTTCAGGTCCAAGTCTTGTTGCCGGTTACAGGGCAATCGAAATCAGAGAGAGCATTCAGTAAACATGGTGCATCGATGAAGTAACAGAATTCCCTAGATTCGCGACACTGTGTATACACACAATTATGTATGTATAAAGAAAGCGATTTCTTCGCTTTCTGTATGCATGCATGTAATTATTCATTTGATTTATTTATTCAGTATTCTTTACCAGGCAGCCTCATCAGTGGTTTATACACTGTTATATTCGGGGGCATTGCAACAAAACTATTAAGTCAAGATACGAAATGATGTATCTATTTCAAAACAAAATGTAATGTAAATGGTGTCTATTATTAAAAAACAAACAAACAAACAAACAAACAAACCCAACATTGTTACGCCTTTTTATTAAAAGCTTATAGAAGTTATATAGAGAATCACACATGTTACATTGTGTGAAATTATGTTAAAGAAAATATCAAACAAACAATGTATAATGCTAGAGAATCTGATATCTATCAAAGATTTTAGTAAAAACATAATACTAGTAGTTAATTTTGTATCTTCGTATGTTCGCTGTTGAAAAACCAGACAGGAGTACATAGACAAGAAATCCACCCATCAGCTCGCAGATGCGCAGATTGGCGCATTCCGTTTTGGCTTCGACAAGTTTCCGATGCCAGGTCTTTTCCGCCTGTTTAAACCCGAAGAGCTACGAGACGTGATCATTGGAGAAAAATTTGACTGGAAATCCTTTGAAAACGTATGCTGTCATCTTCATTCTATTTTGTTTTTATGGGATCATAAACAAAGATACATTTCTTACCATAGGCCTAAATCGGGGGGGGGGGGGGTGGCCTGTACAAACACCCCCCCCCCCCCGAAATTTAGAAGAAAAGCATGGATGGAAGGAGGAGAAATGTGATTGTATTAATTCAGCATATTGCATGACGCTCGCACGCCCGCCTATACACTTAGTGAGAGCTAAACAAAGCTAAACAGTATTCCATCTTTTAGGATTTGTATTTGACAAATACATCATTTGCCACTTCCCTCATAATTACCAATATGAGGATAAATATCAAACTTTCTTGATGGAAAATTTTCCGAATATTCCACTAGAATTATGCGCCAGATCGTTGAATTGCAATCATGAAAATGCAAAAGATCCCCCTCTTGGTACATTTCCATAGACTTTGTACACTTTCGAAATTGACAAATTTCCGAATATTTCATCAAAAAGTATGCTCCAGATCTTTCAATTTAGGGAGGAAGATATCCCCTTCCAATGATTAAACCCTTCCGCTGCTTGGTTATCTTACATAGATTTAGTATACATTTTTGATTGGCAATTTCCCAAATATTCAGTCAAAGATGTGTATACGATATAATTCATTTCAATTCCAATAAATCAAAAGCTCCCTCGTGTTGAGGTTAGGGGATTCAGAGACAATGAATTATCCAATATTTATTGAGGATTGACAATTCTCCAAATAAAACACCAAAAGTGTGCACCAAATCGTTGTATATGACAATCATAAAAATGCAAAAAATCCGCCGTGTGGGAAGGGGTATCCCGCCCCGCCCCGCCCCCCCCCCCCCTCCATCCTCACATCCTCCCCCGCACATTGCCCCGAAAATGTGTCTTTATTTGCCCCCGTTCCTCGGATTTACCCCCGTTCTTCTTGCAGTGTCTTATAGGGTAACTATCAGTTAATCAAGTGTTCCTTCCTCAGTAACAGAACAATATATAATTTCGGTTTTAATCTGCATTTAATCTGTATTAAATGTATACCTGTACACAGATATCTTCATTCTTACAAGAGGAAAGCAGTAACGTTGGTTTTCAGATTGTACTGCAGTGGTAGCATTTCGGTCATTGCGCAACATCAATATTGTCCCCCTGATTTGTCCTCATACTTTTCCTGAGGTTTTGAGATCATACGATATCAACGTGTGATTCTGAAGGTTTTCTGAGGCCCTGATCTGAAACATATAGCCTTATAACTTAACCATGTAAATTCATTAAATAATTATCTTTCAAACGTGTAAATAGTTAAATGATAATTGAGACGGCAATAGGGATATAAATAGTGAGCTGGTAATATCTATCACTTCTTGCCTTATACAAGGAATGTTATTTTATTCAATTGTTTCGTTTCGTGCAAACTGCTATTAAATATCTCCAAATATATCTGTATATCAAACAGAGCACACTCTACAACTTGCCATACCATGCGGACCATCCAGTTATCCGACTATTCTGGCGTGTGTTCCATGACTTTGATGAGGACAGGAAGAGACTTTTTCTCAGTAAGAAACCTTATTTTACTGTTTCTTCAGGATGCCTTCGTTTCATGTCTATCACCCAAGCAATAACAAACGGACAGACACAGACATAGGCACACACACACACACACACACACACACATATTTGTGTAGCTATTCTTTATATATATAATATTGATGTGTGAATGCTGTACTCTGTATATGTATGTTTCTACCATACATATTGTAAACATACGTGAACCAGTTGATATACATGTCTATATCGATAAATTTGCCACCAATTTGTAAATTATGCCACTGTCAACGCTTCAAAAATTTGTCTCATGTCGTATGTTGCAGAGTTCTTGACTGGAGCTGACCACGTACCCATCGGTGGCTTCCGGTCTCTCGATTTCACCATCCGACATATGGACACGAGAACGTGTCACAACGGCGCCGATCCCTCGGAGATCTGCCCAGAAGTCATGACCTGCCCAGGCTTCATCTCCATGGGCCTCCCCGAGTACGAATCCGAAGACGACATCCGGTTCAGACTCCTAAAGGCAATAGAGATGACTCCGAGCTTCAACCTGGAAAGACCTCGCAATGTGCGTCAGTGAAGCCTGTAGGTTAATTATACGCTGAAAGTTGAGTCAAAACTTCACTATCAAATGAAATTAGCAAAGATTACATCTCGTGTTAAAAGCTGCATTTCAGAATACTCGAGAATATTCATCTGTTGTGAAAACCACAATTTAATGTCCTATAACTAAGGAACATGTTAGAAGAAATTCTTCTATCAAACAAACCCGAATACGTAAAGGAAAAAAATATACAAAGCTTTCTATACGCCATTTTATTCCCTTTCCTTTTACCCTCTTTGGCATTTTATCTTGTAACTCATGGTTAGTCAACATACTGAGCAATCGGACATGCAAGTAACAAAGAAAAAATAATACAATTGAATTTTTATTTCAATCTTCAACGGGCATTTTTTTTTTTTTTTTTTTACAAAACAGTCAGTGTAGGATTTCACGGTTAGCAATGGATTTAAACACACACTGCTAAGATCGAAATGGTACCGAAGCCCAGGGTCTTTATGTACCTGTTCTTTTAAATGTTTGCCTTTTCTTAAAGGAAAACTTTCCTGGTTAACTTTTACAGTTAAGAGTATCTGACAGGGAATTTGGAAATGTTTGTTTGGATTTTCCTTCTTTCAGGAAAAGATTCATGTATTGTCATGGAGAGCAGGAGGTTGCACTTATCTTTGCATAAGTTTGATGCTGTCTATGATGAAATCTATTATACTCAATGAATAAAGCGTCATCCATACGTGTGTTTAGCCCGATATTACGCGTACTCGTCCAGGGTTTTACGCAGAACGATTCGCAGACATAGCCATGACAATGTTAATGAGATTTATCTCTATTGAGTGCATTTTCCACAGTGCCAAGCATGATACGAGGCGAATACATCTGATCATCTCTTTGCGTACTGTCAGTCTCGTGAACTTTTTTTTTGTTTTTTGTTTTTGCTTCGTATCGGTGCGTATAGTGTCGAACTGATGGACTGAATGACTCGTGAGTTGTATAACTCGTGGGCTGTATAAATCATGGACATTATGTTTTCAATGTTGGTCTTGTGGGCCATATGACTCGTAGGTGTCGGTCTTGTGGATTACCCCCTTAAGATTTAGGGCCTATTTAAGTGCTTCACCGTCATAAAGCCGATGAATGGGGAAAAATGGAATATTAAACTCCATACAATGAACAAAATATCAGATTAATCTGAAGTTTTACACACTGTAAAAGTACATTGTATTCATGACTACCACTAAATTTCAAAGCAGTAGCCGCATCCGTCTAAAAGCTATTAGAGCTAAAAATGAAGAAAAAAGAGAATTTTCGAGAAAAGTAAAGGGACCAGTAACACTTGCACAATCACACTACTCTACAAAAGAGTGTTGTTAAAAAAAAACCTGCAAAATTCACAATTTCCAAGTTACTTCATGATATCAAACTTTACAATTATGTAGAAGAAGAATTGCTCTTTCAGAAAATGTTAAAAACTAAGATTCACCACATTCAACCAGTTCGCCTGTTTTGAGTCCTCATGCAAAATTGGGGCATGCGACTTTTTGCTGGTTTTGTGATGCACGGTCACAAGTAAAAATATCATTTCTCTCTTTCTCCCTGATCTCTTACACGTCAAAGAGTGGGTGACGAGGTGCCTTATCCTTGTAGGGAGTCAATCATATTCAGCTTTTAGGTATGTTTATGTGCATTCTCTGAGCATGGTCTCTCTCGAGTCGCATTTCGTTGAACGACAAGGCAGTTCTGCAACACAAAAGTAACCTATTTCGATTTGTTGGTTCTTTTGTGTACGGCTTCCATTTTACAGTTACATAAGTTTGACCACGTTCCCGCCAACCTCTTTGACCATTGTTTATCCATTCATCTGTCGCGTTATGTGATTAGGTGTAAAAATGTTCAGTTGCTATGCAATAAGATTTCTGCAGATCATGGTTCTGAATTTCTCATTCTTACAGTTTTAGTGCTTATATTCACATGTTGTTGTTGTTGTTGTTTGTTTGTTTTTTTTTTAGCTATGTGCACTGTAGTTTGTTTCCCGTCATAATACGGGCCCACACCCTCAGTGAATGAGAAGGTAATTTAAGGTAGTGTATAGTTATATTATACATACATGAATTCACAACAAACAAGAAACACACAAACAAGGAAACAAACACAAACAAGCAGAGCATTAAAACAGCACAAACACAAGAAAAACGAGGGCGTTGTGTCTTTCTTCTTGTTACCGTTTTACCCACATAGTCATGATAATGGTAAGGCACGAAATATTTGAGCGATGATATGACCATATCATTTTTGTGCCACGTTATTTCATTGTTACAGTAAGAGCATTGTATTTTTTACTAGGACAGAATACAGTTACTGAGCGATGATTTCTGTCTATATCATTTTGATATTTACATGCGTCATATTTCCAGTCTTGTATTTAACGTGTAAGATGATTGTGTCTCGCTATCTTATAGGATTATAATTGTAAAAAGTGTTCTTCCTGTTCCGAATACTTACAGGCTAATGTGCCAGTTTGCCCTGTTCTATTTACAGAGGGAGTTTGTACCCGATATTGTGATGATTGTGTAACCGTCCTACCATCGGACGAACGCTGTTATAGCCGCTGCGAGATACTGTAGTCGGGACCGCTAGAATGTTGTTAAAACATTGTTCAAACAGACAGAGCCACTGGGGTAAATAATATACAGTTTTAGCGGAAAAATCCCCTTGTAATACAGATTTCTCGTTGCATTTATGTAAGACATAACAGGGTTTGTGTGTATTCCTTTGTTCTCCATTGTTTTGATGCGTACGTTTCACTAATACACAACATGATACTGCGTGCCTCTCAAAATAACAACTTGGATTGATATAAGCTCTCAATGAGCCTCCTTTGTTCAGGTTTTGATTACAAATTTCTCATTTATTTGCTAGTTCACTTGTTTGTCCTTATGTAAGCATTTGTTTCACAAACAAAATCGTAGTCGTGCATGGTAAAATTTATACACATGTAGCTAGAAGTTTGGATTACGAAACTATGTTACCATTGCATATTGCCACTGTAAAGTGTGTTTGGCGGATGAGATCGACGTTTATTTGGAAATAAGTAGCTTACTGTCTGCAAAGAGGAACAGAATGGAAGTGGAGTATGTTTTATGTATTTGGTGAGTGTTAATATTCACCTGTTCACCTGTTCTGGTCACCATAGGATCTTCTCCTACTTGGCCTGCTGGTAATAATATGGTGGATAAATGGCTAACTACCTTGAAAAGACTCTGTCTATAATAGGCTGAAATTGTTTCACCCATCGGCTGTTCTCATTTGGGTAACCTTTCTACAAACATCTGCATGCGTTTCCTTTCTTACCCATACACCAGAATATATTTCATTCATATATTGACTGTCACTTTCTTTTTTTTTCTACAGCCTTATCTGTCTTATTCATAACGTTTTTATATTTTGGATTTCATGCCATGTTGACGGTGCTATCATTGAAATAAATGGAAAACAGAATTTGAATATACGAATTATGTGTAACTTTGCGTATGTTTCCAGCTATATTTTCAATTTGAAAAGCATTGTTCGGTAGTCTTCTTGTTGTTCTCGTTGATATTCATTTAATATGTTCCAAAAAGATGAATATTGCGTGGGTGTTTGCGTCTTTTTTGTGGCAAATCAATTTTCTTTGTTGTAGAACATACTGGAGGCATCTAGATGCGAAGCTAGCATTTCCAATGATCTAGGTTACTTAAAAGTGCACAAAACTCGCCATATTTTTCGTTTGTTTTTTGTTTATTTTATTTAATCACGGGGTTAGCAAAAGCCCTCAATCAGCCAAGAGGCTGTTTTTCAGAGAGGCCTTGAACAAAGTATTTGACATAAACAAAACAAATCAAAGATACAGAACGAAACAAAATCAAATCAAACATAGAGGTGATATGATTATCAAAAAAGAAAAAAAAACACAATGAAACAAAGACTAAACATCTTCATCATCACTAAAAAATGTCTGTCTATAGCTGCTTGAATTTACACATTGGTAACAAGAGTGACAATTTTTGGTGATAAAACGACAGAAAAACCAAGCAGCTGCGCAGTGGAAATAAAAGCCTCAGTACGGCACAAAGAGCTCACCTTTACTTCAGTAGTTTTTTTTTTTAAGATTACATTTTTTTTTTTTTTTTGCAAATACAATAATCATGAAAGGTCAATGTAAATTACATTGACCTCTGAGTAAATGCTTCATTTCAATCATTCGTATTATGATCAAATGAAATGAAATATTAACTACTTTGGTTCAACACTGACGATTGATAGAACTGGAAATAAAATGATGGAATGAATGAGTACTTGATATAGAGGGGAGAAGTATCTGCATGATATCTTTTTTTTTTTTATAATACTGTATGATTTTGTTAGTAAAATGTAATGTGTGATAATTATACAGTCGCCACTATTTGGTGAGGGTTAGCTACACAGAAATACAGCTTTCGTGAGACACTATTACGGCAACATTTCCGGCGTACGTTGTTTCTGCTACTTCAGCGGGACAGGACAGCTGTTAGATAGGCTGTATTCAACAACAAAAGGCCGTAAAAACAGATAGAGAGCATCAATCACAATTCATAACGTGTCTGCAAACTGGTGGGTGGTTCAAACTCTTTTGTTCTTGCTTTGGAATATAGATTTTACTCGTGTTTGGACTTTGAACGCTACGGAAATAGGCATAATTGTATGCATCATCGACCAAATGAAGTGGAGAGAGATCAAAATTTGATTGAGGTTGAGTCGATGGCCTCTGGTATCCTAGACATGAAGGAAACGTATAACATGCAATGTCTTCTTTTTTTATTCGTTCTGCAATGCCTATGTATACGTACGTGCAATGTCTTTTTTTAATCCATTCTGCAATACCCACAGACACGTTCGTCCAAAGTTCACGGCCTATTCCGCACCCCCTGCCATATCACAAACAACTACGGTGTTAACAACACATGTATGTATACTTTGTAGTCCATTCACACCTCGGCCGACCTGTGTTATTTCAATAGTGTTGGGATTCCCCGGCGCGGGGATTTCCCGGTATGGGTGTTTCCACTATGGACTTGGTATTTTACAATCCATCATTGCCATTCGTCTCTGTGTCGAAGTACCAGCAGGTTGACATGCAAAGTATGATGCTACACACTGAGACGTCCGGTGCATGATGAACTGAACTGAGCACAGTTCAGTTCGTGATCACCAAGAGTCAGGACTTCTAGAGGTAAGTTCGACAATGCCCCTTGAGCATCCCTTGAGAAGGTTTTGAGACTTTCAAGATGACCGCCAAAATGGCCGCCAAAATGGTTCTTCCAGCCTACTTGATGATTCCACTAAGTCATCCTCGTACCATTGTTGTCTGTTTATCACTATCTGTATTGAGAAGTATCTGTTATTGCCCCGGGTATTTTTGCCTTTCATTTTTGTTTTCTTTATTTTGGTCCTATGTTGCACCCGTCGTCCTCATCTGTATTTTACACTCTGTTCAGAATTTGGGACCTACGCTTAACAAGCTCGCTTTTGAGTATAGGTTCCATCATATTTCTTTAGCGTTGTACATAGAGCCAAACCTACAAAGATAGACCACCATGTTTTATATGTTTTCATTAATTTACTGTGCATCCAAGCCGGATATTATGATTCACTTCATTTTATTATATCTAATGTATATTTCTTCATTGAGAAATATGGAAATGAATTGAATCGAATTGATTTGCTGAACACTGACAATCGGTGATCAAAAGATATTAATCTCAATCATGGTAATGAGAGTGATAAATAGAAGGCAACTGAGATCGAGTACCAAGGATTAGTCGTTATTCATCCATGAATGGTCAAATAGGTTGATTAGCTAATATCGGCGGTCGTCTAGACATTATTAAAAGGCACACATCTTTTTTTCTTTAGATATGCATGAGTAAAGTGTGAATAGGTAAATGCGCATTGTTTTCTGTAAGGCCTATGTTTCTTTTTTTATGAATGTTTATGTGAGTGGTTAAAACATTATTGACAACAGTCAAAGTCCAACACTAAGAATGTAAATCAAAACGGTTACACGCACTCTAGGGTTAGAAGTTAATTGTGACAGGTAGCAGTCATTTCTAATATAAACAACAAGAATACACTACATGTTTTATGAGAATACAAGAAGAAATGCCTGGTTGCCAGTGATTGCTTTATTACTCTAGAATATATCAAACACATTTATACAGATGTACTAACAGGTCACACAACTTACACTAGCAAAAACAAGGTAAATCCACATGTCGGCAATCATTTTGAATGCCATTGTTACGGCCTATAGTATAGGAAAACTATTGCCCACCCAGCCGTGTCTTTGTGTGCTTAAGAGCAAAACATTCGTATCTGACAAAAGACGTTGTTATCAACCTGTTCATGTAGTGTGCCCGATAACATCCTATAAACATTTTAATGCTTCATGTATGAATTACTAACGTGGCTGCCACTTTGAAGTTGTTTTGGCTGATTTGACAAATTTGCTCATGATAAATATGAATGGAAATATGAATCACTGGTTTTTCACATTTTGGTTCATTCTCCAAATTTACTTTAGGGCCAACACTTTTTATTGTTTACAAATAAATAGAATACAAAATACAAGGTTGCTGACTGTCATTTTGAAAGCCATCTGAAATATCTCAACATACACAAGGACGCAAAAAAAAAAAATCTAAAAAAATTAGCACCCTCGAAAGAGAAAACACGATCCGGGAGGACGGTAAAACAAGGTTTATCCTCTGAAAAGCATCATCAGACTACAGAAGTAGCTTCTAGTCTTCGTGTAGTCATTGGGTTCGTCATACCAATTAGTGTGTGATAGCAAAGCCTTGGTCATATCGTGAGCGTATGATATCTAGGAATATAATGTTCAAGGAGCAGTAGTTTTGCGCGTGACTTGTCAGTGTTTGCTTTATAGCCTTAGCGATCTTGCCACGGAACCGTTTGTTTTTTTCCAGGTCTCCATCACAATGCAATCGTAGAAGGAAAGAACAAACAATTAATGTTGATAAACGGGCCCATGTTTTCAGTTCGCGTCTAGCTCGACTGCACCACAATAACAATAATGGATACTCAGCTCTAATGCAGTGAGTTTTGATATTACCGAGACCAAAAGCCAACGGGACCTAGAAACATTGGAGGGATGATTACATGGCATTCTCATTTCATAATAGTATATCATGGTGCTTCACTGGACATGTACCATTTGCAGACGACACCAACTTTTTTCATTCCCACAAGGACATTGTAACACTGGTTGATACACTAAATATGGAAATAAGTAACATGTCGAAATGGTTCAGAAGTAACAAGACATGTTTTATACACTTTCATACGCTTCAATCCCAACTGTCCCTTCCTCAAAGTATTTCTATTGATGATACAAACATTACTGAGAAACATTCAACCAAGTTCCTAGGAGTGACCCTAGATAGCAATCTAACTTGAAATACTCATGTCCAGAATATTACAGCGGCAATATCTAAAGCAACTGGTGTTCTGAGGAGAATAAAATATTTAATCAACGATCAAACTTTAATAATGCTATATAACATCTTATTTCTACCAAATGTAATGTACTGTAATATTGTATGGGGCAACTGTAGCAAAACTAAATTGAACACAATTTTTCTTCTCCAGAAAAAGGCTCTACGTATATGCACACATTCAAATTTCTTGGCTCACACTGATCCAATATATTTTATCGCCTAAAAACTCTAAAGGCCCATGATTATACACTTATACCTAACTGCCATATTTATGTAGACACACTCGAAATTTTTTACCATTTTTTCATAATGCCCTAGTAACCAATGACCATATTCATTCAATACCCTACCCGTCGTTCCCATGATTTTCATTTAAGTAATCCAAAGCTTTTACTTGCTCTAAAAGTCGATCAGACATCACGGTCCGAATACATGGAACACTTGTCTCTTCCTGAGGAGTTGAAACAGTGTGCCTCCTTGATTTCATTCAAAGCAAACTTAATGAAACACATTTTATTACAGTATACTTCAAATACGAACTAAAAACAAACAATTTTTTTTTTTATATGACTAATGCTGGTCTCCCGATAGCAAAATCGCATATCGTTCCCTCTTCCAGCAAACCAATTCTAGTATTCTAAATTCCAGCCTATCTGTTCTTGTGCAATTTCTAGCACTTGCACGCACATTCACCACCATCACACATCAGAGTTTATTTTCCTCTGCTATCTTCGCAGCAGAATTTGTATTGTTACCAATCTAGTACGTTCCTACCTTTTCCTCGGGCCGGCCATCTTTTCAAGCAATGCTTACAATGGCGGCCCTCTGCAAAATCGCTTCTTAACTACAATTGTTATTGTAATCCCTGCTGCATAGACATGCATACTGTATATTATATCATTAATTTCCTTTTATATTGCTGTTTATGCAAGTCACACGACTCTGTTTGAAATTTACTTTGTATGTTTCCCACATGTTCATGATTATCTAACTTATGTATATTGATTTGCAGAAAATAAAGTATCTATCAAACAAACCATTCGGTGTAAAATTGGCTAAATAAGCAAACAATTCGGTGAACAGTCATGCTGTTTTATGATTAAACCCTTAAACAATTTCAAACAACTTTTGATTAAAAAATACGAATAAACAGTTTCTTTAACCATCTTATAAATCTAAATTTTATAAAAAAAGGATCAAATTGACTTTGAAAACAGGGTGAAGCAGACGATTGTGGAGATCGGTAGACTTTGATGAATTTGAAGGTCTCAAAATGAATTAATAGAATAATGATATTGTCCTAAATCCCATATATTATGTTTTAGCTGAGGTGAGGATAACTAACTATAGCTCTCCAGTCTCCACAGTAGGTTGTTTGCCCGTTATTCACGAAAGTCGTGCTTGCAGTCTACATAACTTCAGCAATTGCAACATTTTCCCGTGAATAGCTATTTATAGGAAGTAATTGAACGTCAGAATGTAATAATGGCACAAGTCCAATTTAGGCTATCATCTTTGGAGACCCCTTGCAAAGTAATGAAATTATTGATAATCACTGAAATGACAGTTTAGCATTTCAATATCACACATAACTCAAAAAGTAAGAAATTAGGAAATTATTTTCTTTCAAATTTCTCAAAATTCTTTCTCAAGGGCTTAGGTCGTATTCATTTGCAACACAATGAACTTATATGCATACATTCTCAACAGTAATCGTATATGGTCATAGAGAAAATGTAGTGAAGTTCTGTGTGTCGGGCAGAGGTGAAACTTTCGAGACCATGACCATGATGACATTGTCAACTCATGTATTGCATCGCACAAAAATTTGGTTACAATTAAAACTGTCGTTTCCTGGAAAGCGTTGAATTTTTACGAAATATCTATCATTTCGTTTGTTG
Source organism: Diadema setosum (assembly GCF_964275005.1). NCBI lineage: Eukaryota > Metazoa > Echinodermata > Echinoidea > Diadematoida > Diadematidae > Diadema > Diadema setosum. The sequence continues at coordinate 22,768,141 of NC_092705.1, forward strand.
GATCAACTCAACATGACCATGGTGTAGAATATAATTTGTACTTGAATCTCAAGGATTCATTGTGATATTACTCAAAATAGGTCTCGGACCACGTTTGGTACATCATTTATTTATTTATTTTATTCATTCATTTATTTCCAGCACTAGGGTGGATAGCCCTTTCAGCACAGCTGATTTTCAAATGGGTCCACTTGACATACATATAAAATTCATATAAAAAACAACAACAGCGATAAATACACATTTTAACTTGTACAACAAGGGTATGAAATCATTGTAAAAAAATTAAAAAAGGTGACTTACAGTCGACAAATTAATAAATCATCAAAATTATTTCAGTAGCAAATAGAAAAAAAAAATATACACAAAATGACTCACAGTCGACATTTTTATATCATATATTAAAATAATGGCAGTAATAGAAATAGCCGGACAAAAACGATAGAAATATGCTCAGAGAACTAAACTTAACACGACTAAATACCTAACCAAAATACTAATCAACGACAACAAAAATGTATTTGAGTGTGTGTATATATATATTATGAAGAAGGGGATATCTAAAACCGGAAACTTGGAACCGGTGACCAAATGATAAATGAAACAATACTTATATAAAAAAGATATTGAGAATATGAATAAAAAATATATCAAATTATAACTTAAGAAGTCTGGATCTCATTTTTCATCTTCTTACAAAAACAATGTATATCTTTTGTGTTTCGGGTGACCAATGACAATGAATTGAATAAACCTGAACTTGAATACAAAAAAAAACTTCTTTTCATAAAATTTGTTTTAGGTTTGGGTAACCAAATTTGAACCTGAGAATTACGGAGTTTATAACTGTGTTCTTTTAAATGTGTTCTTGACGAAAGATGTTGTGGTGCAAAGCCGTACAAACATTTATGCAACAAATCACATTTACTCTTTTCCAACGAACATATATTGAATAAATACCTGATTTACTAAACTATATCGAAGTTCTTTCTAAATCATCTACCTTTAAAACAATACGTAGATCCCTTTTCTGTAAAACAAACAGCCTATTCAAAGTGGACTTTGCAGCATTACTCCATACTGGTGAGCAATAATCCAGATGAGATTGAATAATAGAAAAATACAACATTTTTGCAACTTTAAAATTCACACAAAACCGGATTTTCCTCAGTAGGAACAAATTTCTCAAAATTTTCCCTCTTATATAATCCACATGAAGTTTCCATGTAAGGTTTGGATCAAATACAACTCCTAAAATTTTACATTTATATACTTCTTTCAATCGTATACCATTTATTTGAAGAATAACACCAGAATCATGAAAATACTTCAACTTCTTCCTGGAACCCAAAATCATATATTCTGATTTATCAGCATTCAAAACCAGATTATTCGCCGTCAACCACGTAGAAATCTCTTTCAAATCTTGATTTATACATCTTGTCATTTCAACAGGATTATTGGATGAAAAATACATACATGTATCATCTGCATAAAGAAATAAATCACAATGTTTGACCGTGTGAGTAATATCGTTTATAAAAAGTAAAAATAATACCGGCCCCAGTATCGAGCCTTGTGGCACCCCATACACAACAGGAGCAGGGTTAGACATGGCACCATTTACTTCTGTTCTTTGCATTCTTCCGTTTAAATAATCCGTAAACCACAACAGGCTGGTGTGGTCAAACCCATATAGTCTTAACTTTTCAACCATAATTGTGTGGTCAAACCCATATAGTCTTAACTTTTCAACCATAATTGTGTGGTCGACCATGTCAAAGGCCTTTTTCAAATCCAATGTTACAAGCCCAGAAACCAGGCCTTTATCCATACTGGACAATAAATTTTCGGTAACATTTAACAAAGCTGTGGTAGTGGAGTGACCTCGTCGAAACCCCGACTGATTAGTAGACAAAATAGAGTATTCAGATAAATATTTGGTGACTTGAGAATGAACAATTCTTTCAATGACCTTAGACAAAACCTGTAGAATGGAAATAGGTCGATAGTTTGCTAACTCTGTTTCCTTGCCGCCTTTGAATAAAGGAACAACTTTTGCACATTTCCATTCACGCGGGATGACCCCGCTAAAAAGGGATAAATTAACTATGTGAGTAAGTGGCAGAAGAATACATGGCGTTGACAGTTTAACGAATCTCGCAGGTATTCCATCCAAACCTGTAGCTTTATCTAAAGACATATTATCAAATACATTACGAACATCACTTTCAGTCACTTTAGTAAATACAAAAGTTGAATCAGACTCCATCTTCATATATTGTCTAAAATCTCCTTGAAACATTGTATCTTGTTTTATCTGTTGTACTATGTTCGAAAAATAACTGTTGAACACATTTGCCAATTCCAAAGAATCAGTAATTTCCCTATTATCTATTTTAACATAACACACATCTCTATTTTTTAGCTTTAGTGGGTAATACCTTTTGTAAAACTTTCCACACCCTTTTACTATTTCTATGGTTCTCATTAATACCAGTTAGTACATAATTCTGCTTCAATTTTCTCATAATCAATGTTACTTCATTTTTCAACTTTCTATAATGATTCTAATCTCTACTACTATCAGTCTTCCTAGCTTTCTTTTCAGCTTTATCTCTCTTATACATCATATCTTTTACTTCAACGGTTATCCAGGGTACATTATTTTGTTTTACTCTTCTTTTCCTAAGTGGTGCATGTTTATCAATGACTTTCCTATACTTCGTTATCCACTTCATGTAAGCCTCCTCAACATCTTTTTCTTCTATGACATCCTCCCACAATTCATTAGCCAAATCTCTTTAAAAATCGTCAACATTCATTCTCTCAAATGCACGTGTCATTACATACTTATGGTGTTGAGTTTTACGTTTAACTCGACCCCAAGTTGCTGTCACCACGTAGTGATCACTGAGACACATTGGTATAACATCGAAACTGTTTGTTTCCAGTAAATTACTAAAAGTCTCTGATTTGTATTTGTATCACGTTGGAATTTTTATGTATAAGTTGAGCATTGGCGATCTTCCTAGTTTATTTTCCTCAATGTTTGTTAAAAACATTGAAATTCATAATTACCCTACAAGACACAGTGGATCATATCACTTTTCCCCCGTTCGTACAGTTTTAGCCCTTAAGACAATTACTTCTACCGGTCCTTCTTTCTGGAATGAGTTAGATTCTGTTCGGCTGCAATCAAGTTCTCTAAGTTCCTTTAAGCAAAATCTAAAAGCCAATTTTTAAAAATCCTATATATAGTTACTTGCCGTGACCATTTGATATATCTGTTCTTATTCGCAATGATGCCTCGCTCGGGTGACTTCATTTGACCACATTTCTTTGACCAATAGTGCAATTCTATGGAGCATTGAATCCCTGAGTTTTACCTTGAACAACATGAACTATTTTGTACATTCCGTATAGAGTTCATTATAATCTCGACATACCGATTTTCGCTTGTGTTTCGTCATTTTTCGTAATTAGCATGTTGTACTAAACGCTTATATTATTTCTTTGGAACCTACACCCTAGAAGCATTGCGTTTTAGTAAGTTCCTCATATTTACACATCATTATATTACTGTCCTTATACATTTGTGAAATTATGTCTAAAATTGAATGTTGTGTTATACATATCTTACTCCGAAATCAAATGGAATATGAAACCTGAATATGGAATGTGGAATATGGAACTTGAATAAAAAAAAAATATAAAAAATGAATAACTTTCTCAGGGGCAGACGTAAATATGAGATCAATAGCTGTCGAGGAGGAGGGGGTAATTCTTGTTGGCTTATCAATCAGTTGTGTTAAATGATAATCCTCAGCAAATGTCAACAATCGCTGGGTGGACGAACTTTTACGCTGAGTTAAAACATTTCAGTTCAGATCACCTAACAACTTGATCAAAACCTAATATTTCAATTTTTTGAAAAATATTATCTAACTTTCCAAACAAAGATATTTTAGAATTTGGTGGTCTATACCAAAGACACAACAGAAAAGGCTTCTGCTTCATTCTATCAATTTGTATAACAAGCAGTTCCAAATCATCATCCATCAAATCCTGCCTGACTTCACAACAAATACCCCTTTTAACATAAAACAATATTCCTCCGCCATTCTTATTCCTGTCTTTTCTTATTGTAATATAACCATCAATTTCTACAGCTACGTCTGGGATGCTTTCGTCTAGCATAGTTTCACTGAAAGAAATGATGTGAAATGGTGATTTCTGGAATATGTATCTTATCTCATCAATGCATTTGTACAAAGAACGGACATTTAGGTGAGTAACATGAATTCCATATTGGCTCGAAAGTAATTTACATGCATCGTTAAAATTTGTGTAGGACAGGGGAAGGTTACTACTATTTCTGGCGTCATCACATGTTGATTGATTATTTGGTTGGCAAACATCAAAATTGATAAGATCATGTACATTTATGAAAGGTAATTCCCCGAAAATACATTTGCTACATATCCAGTCTTTATTGGACAGAAATACGTTTGTAGAAACAGTACAGCACTTCACATGAACCCATAAGTTGCATTTGACACATAATATTGAGGCCTGATTGTTTCGTACCGGGTTGGCACAAATTGAACATGGGAATTTTATAGCCATAATGATAAGATACCACATAATTCTTATACCAAAACGAAGCTAATAAGTCAGATTAAGTCCAAATCATTCCTGCATCCAATGGTTATTCGCTTGTTTTCTTTTGTGAAGGCAAAGATCTTCCCGTCTTGAGACTACACAGATTTGACTTTGTTATTCTGGAGTTTCTCCCAGTACAGCGATGATCGAATGTTCGTCAGAGATTCACGAATGCAGATTTTCGCACCTTGGACATGCCTCAGTTTTGTGCGTGACTTGTATACTTGCTGCCGGTCATTGTAGCGGGTGAACTTCACGATTATCGCTCGTGGGTTGCTCCGCCTTGTCGCATCGGCGTAGGTGGCGCTATGCTCCGGTCCAGCAGCGTCGTTGCCATGGCTACTCGAGTGGCGTCGATTGACCCGGTGTGATCTGTCAATGGCGGCTGGTCCCATGTCGATTCCCAGGTGACGATTGATGACCTCTAGTACCTTGTCATCCGTACTTTCGTTTGGCGTTTCGACAATGCCATGTATTCGCAGACAGTGTCTCCTGCTATACTGCTCAGCCTCATCCTTCGCAGCTTGCAGATCTTTTACAGAGTTTTGGAGAAGTTTCACTTTTTCATTCAACTGTTTAATCTCACTGCATTTTGACTCCAGGATGTTAATCATCAAGTTGTAATATTTCCAATGACTATCTCAGGAGATCACTTCTGTGAAACAACCCCGCCCCGAGGAAAAAAAAAACAAACAACAACAACAATAAATAAACATAAGAACAAGAACAAAAACCACCACTAATAAAGAAACAAAGAAAAAAATATACAATTAAACACGCATACATTCAAACATACAGAAATAACTGCATTTGACAGTTTCATATTCTTTGCATTGTGACGTCAGTTGCAGTGTGTTTGAACTTCCTCATGGTTGCCACTAAAAATGTTATAACTGTCGTCTCGAACGTGTATTTATGTTTCTCTTTTAGCATTTTATATTTTGTTTGTTTGATCGTTGTTTGTTTTATTAACATGTGATTATTCACGACTGACAAAATGGCCAAGCAACGTATTTTGCCTCTTTAAAACATAAAATTACTCTTTTGATTCGAGTCTCATCCCAGAATAACTTTGAATGCCGCCCTGTGTGGTGTTGTGTTGTCTACCAGATTCCAGCACCAAGTCAGAGCGTAATGGAAAGTCCTCAAGCGGGCGCTCTTGCGCCTAACCATGAAGAAAAATGCAATCGCATGAGGGACGTGTTTAACAGGTTTGTGGAGGCAGACGGTCCGTCCCCTGAGCTACTCGCAGAAGTGAAAGAAGTGCTTTCACCCGGGTTTCTTGGACAGGCCTTCGGCAACCCCCAAGGGTTTGTTTGTTTGTTTTCATTCATTGTTATCATCATCATGTAGAGACCTTTCAAACGTTGTCAAATGCACTATATTCCTCCCACGCATTCTGTCTAATTTCCATTAGGTCCTACTACCTTGACAACGGTATCTATTTTTCATCATCACTATCACTTTTCATAACTATTATCTTTAATCATTATTATCGCTATATTGTAACTATCATCATCAATATTGTTTTGATAATTTTTATCACGTCTATATCAATGCCAGTAGACACAATCGTATTGGTTTTTGTTTTATAAATCGATCATTCAAAGTAAATTAGATTATTGCGATGTTATGTGGAGGAATATAGAGAAATGTCATATTCAAAGACTTCAAATTTTTCAAAATGGATCACTGCGTGCTGTACTAAACGTTCAAGCTAGGTTCCGTACTTAACTTTTATACACAGCACTACCCATTGATAAATTGGATAAGAGACGAAATAAACAAACTTTACATATTATGAATACAATTGCAAACAGCCTTTGTCCGAAATATCTGTTAGATATGTTTGGAAATAAAAATTTTCAGATGTAATGTTATGATTAAGATTAAGACTTGTTTTAAACATAAAAGTTTGACATATTTTGGATCAATACATTGGAATAAGTTACCATTTGAGCTGAAACAAAAACCAGTATTCACACATAAGCTTGGCGTGTTCTGTATGCAGACCTCTCCTCTCTTCTCTCTTCTTTCCTCTTCCTTTACTGTCTTTTGTTCTTCGTAGACTTGTATTGTTATTGTCTTCTCTCTTCTCGGTACTGTCTCACGTCTTATATGTGTGTGGGTAACTGAATGTCTGTACGAGTGTGTCGTCCTTGTCATATTTTCCCGGTACACGCAGTTCAATGAACACTGTCTGGGCATTAGCATTGATACTCTATTCTTATTTCTTATTATTGCCGAAGCCAGCGTATCTCAAAATAACTATATTTTTACAAATGACTTAAGTAATTTATATCTAATACAATAGCTGTTAAAAAAAAATTGAATAATATATTGTTTACTCATTATTTATCTAGCGATCCACGTCCCACAAGCTTTGCTTTTTAGTGGATCGCTATTTTCCATAATTGAAGTTATTTTCCGAACGCTCACGAAGTACACATGCATTGTTCCTCGTAATTATTGTACATACGTTGTTGTATATAATTTATTTCGTATACTACATGAATCTTTTGTAAACGTTTGGACAATATCATTTCATGACATGTATACTTTGTATTATGTATTATGTTTTGATTTTCGTTGATTGGAAATAAACTTTGATTGAATTGAATTGAATTGAATTGAAAAATGCACTTGACCGAAACTGTTAACAGATAACTCTCCTCAGTTTTTCTTTGCGTGCACTTCTCTCTCCTTATATATATATATATATATATATACATCTGTCTGTGGTTCCCCCTCCCTCTCTCCCTATGTGCATGTCTCGTCCATGCTCTCTTCCATGAACTCTCCTTTGTTTTCGTCTCTTTAATTTTAAACTACAGCGATGTACTTATGTAGTAATTGTATGTGGATATCTTCGACTAATTGTGTTAATTTCTGTCTAGATTTGTGCCGTAGTTTCATCACCATGTTTGTCTGTTTTCTTTTTTTGTTTTGTGTTTATGTATGAGTTTTGTGCTTTTTTTTTCCATTATGTTGTAGTTTATTCGTACGGACATGCGGAAGAACAGTCTCCGGACTGAAGTATGTACCGTGCTTATATAACGAATGAAATGAAATGAAAATAGACAAAGGAATGAAAGTGCATTCTACAATACTTTGCCACCATCTTGTACACCCCTTCCCGTGTATATACTGAAATGTAAGATGAACTAGTTAGCCGACACAAATGGCGTCATTTTGTATTGCAGATATATTTCCTCCCCAGAAATGATGGTGGAATCGTGGGATTGAATCATAATATTAGTTAGATATGGAGGTGGATAATGATTGTTCATTGATTCTTTTTGATAAATTCTGTAATTTCATACGACTGCATCACGGGGCTTTGTTTTACGCCTAAATGTTGCTCACATTTTTGCTTTGAAATAGCAACACAAGACACGACCAATTCTAAAAGGTTAAACACTACCGCCAAAAAAGGCAAAAGCAAACATTTTATGAACATCAAAATATGGTCAAAACAGATAAACGCAGGCTGAGATATTCTAAAGATATGTCAGAGGTGATTTTGTTATGAAAATATTCTAACATTTTGAGAAGAGAACGGATGCGTCTCATTCTTTATGTTCATATTGTAGTGAGACCGATCACACGCTACATCTGATGCGAGCTCGACAGACCTTTGGTATTCTACAACTCAAGGACTTCCACCTGAAACTGGTAAAAATAAATATCCCACTTCAGGAAGATGCACAAACCAATCAATTTTCAATAAAATTAAGTCAAATCAGATCATACCAATTTTATAATGATTCAAAAATTGTTCAATTCACGTCCATAGTTAACTTCATTAAAAGGAGCAGTTTAGACTTGCCCTTTACCATTCATGTTAACCGAAAACTTTCACGTCAGATACTCTGATGTGAAAGAGGCGTCAAAATAAGTCAATCTTCTCATATACTATTGCATTGGATTCACTTTTACATTTTCTATTGTGTTTGTTGAATGTAATATCACGAATCTTAAATCATTTATCCAGCTTAAAATTGTTGAGTCCTAAGACGGTTTTCTTTAGATTGTGCTTTGTCGTAAAGATGCTTGGTAGATAAACGTTTTGTTTTCCTGTTACCTAATTTCATGAGAAATAGTACAATAATATCTAAATAGCTTTTCGAATATCAGCTAAAGCTGTATTGATTAACCTACTATTCCTGAACTTAAAATCCCGATTTTAGGTTTTTCTTATCGAAAGGAGATTTGCAGGAGAACTTTCTTCTGCTACCGCATGTACACACAATACCGTGCACTCACTCATTAGTACATGCACATCTTTTCACGAGAATACTACTTAATACTTTCATATTTTCATGCACTTGAGCATCATAAGTAATACTATAATGTATTGATAGACATGTTTATATAAAAGAACATACCCTTACATGGGCCAATGAATAATTAAAAAAAGAATCCCCCTCTGTACGTTTTATGATCTCCATGTTTGTCCAAGCATGCTCAAACTGAAGTATTATGTAGATGGCGTACAACATACTAGTACAATGACCATAGCAGGCCCTATACTACATTGACCGTATATGCGTGAGTGTATTATGCATGTATTTATCTGTGTCTGCGCATTTATCTTCCCATCAAAGGTGGCAGACATTATTCATGAGCAATACAACGGATGCTGGTCGAGACTTTGCCACGCCCAATACGACCACGCCCTTCTAAGGGCACTGTCTCTCATTCTCGTGTGCCCTGCCTTCGACCACCCGGACGAGGCGTGGTCCCGTAGAATTATAGTCCTTGTCGCCGAAACTCTTAATAAACTTGGGACAAGCCAGTCGCAGGATGCCTTCGAAACTCTTGGTAATTTAAAATCCCTTTGATAGCATTAAAAATATATAATTATACAGTATTTACTTAATCACTTCCACGATGCATGTTAATCTAAGGCACGATGTCCCTAAGGCCCGGTCCCACTGCACTTACGGATGCAAAGAGGATGTAAAGCGTACAAAAAATCTTGCCATCCGTTGGAAAACGCTACAAATCCGCTGTGTACCCATCGCATACGTGTTTCATCCGCTCTATCCATCGAGCATCCGTCCACTGTGATTTCATCCGCGCAAAAAGTTTTAAGCTGCTTAAAACTTTTAGAACGGATGAACTTTCCGCTGTGTACGATGTAAATCCGCGACATACGAGCAACAAACGTTGTATGTCCGTGCGGCATCCCTTAAACGTCCGCTGCATCCTCTCTACATCCTCTGGGCATCCTCGCAACTCACATCCGCTGCAGCTAAAAACGGAAAGAGGGAGGAAAAATATGGTACGTGGAACGTCTTTACATCGTTAATAGCACGTTGATAGAAAGGATGTAAGCGTATGCATCTCGTATATAAAGCATTTCGAAAGCATCCCCCCTGCATCCGCTCTGCATCCGCTCTGCATCCACTCTGCATCCGCTTTTTCTGCTATGCGTCCGTTTCGCAATTATCTCCGGTAACCCCTTCGGAGCTGTCATCCCCTTCCATCCGCTTTCATCCGCTAGGCTTCCGATGAACATCCGTTTAACATCCCCGCTACATACTACCCACGTCCGTTCTATTTCCGTTCTGTTACCGCCAATTTTCGCCAATTTTGTTAATTTCTGGAGCGGATGAAAGCGGATGAAGCCATCCCCGAAATTTTGCTCGTCCGCTGTGTCCTTTCTGCATACGCTTTGTGTCCGTCGGCCAGTGGGACCGGGCCTTAAGGGTGGGATTTCACGGAGCACGCGAACGATTTGCGAATGACGCGAATGGCAAAATCCAGCATTCGCATTTTAGTCTGCAAAAGGTCGCCAAACAAACGTGAGGGTTCGGAAGCGTCGTCTGTTGCGACACGGATTGTCGCCCCTACACGGATTGTCGCCTCCTGCTCGGGGCGACAATCCGTGACGGGCGTTGGCGGCACGGATTGTCGCCCCCTACACGGATTGTCGCCCGCCCTCGAAGCACATTTTGCTGGGTAATATCGTTCTGGACATAATCATTGAAATACTAACACATAACTTACATGGCTACATCCATGCAAACATGCCATGTAAAAAGTCATGGTGAGGTTTTAAGGAAGTGTGTATGTGCGCGTGCACATGATAATTTAGTGTCCGTTTGTGCGTGTGTGTGTGTGTGTGTGTGAGTGTGTGTGTGTGTGTGTGTGTGTGTGTGTGATGGAAGAATGTGTTTATTATGTCAGTAATACATTTTTTTTTTTGCGTATGTGTTTTTTAGCTGCGCGTGGGGAGGGATAACTAGTAAGCTGTTGCTGGCATAAACATTGATATTGATTTTATCAGCAGCTTTGAATTTGATGAGTTTGTTTGGCAGATTTGTATAATTATGAATTCGGAGTGGAGCTTGCGTGCGGGCAGATGCTGCTTTTCTGCATACGGTCCATTATGTCTTATTTATCAACATTGGGAAATCGTTTCATCAGGAAGGAATGTGGTATCGGTTCGGGTGTGCGTCGGTATGTGGGAAGGGGGTTACATTTCGTTATTGCAAAAGTTTGTTACTCTGAAGGCTCATTCGTCCGAAGGCTCATTATTCCGAAGGTTCGTTATTCCGAATTTCATTTTTTGATCAACGAACCTCTAGGTATAGGGAATTTTGTGTTTCGGATATTAAAATGAAGCCTCGGAAAAAACGAAACTTCGGAATAACGGAACCTTCGTGTGTGTGTGTGTGTGTGTGTGTGTGTGTGTATGTATTTGAGTTGGTGAATGTGGGTGTGGGATGATTTAGGTTTTGTTTAATCAGGGGTTGGTGGGTTGGGGATTGGATTTGAAGAAGGATAGTTATAAATGGTATGACAGATGTTGGTATAGGATTTAATATTTAGGATAGATGTAGGCCCTAGATTTGTTTCGGATGGGGAGGGGAGGGGGTGGTCGGGTTTTTTATGACTGATTTCATTCTAGATTCGTGTAATGTATTTGTGTTTTTTTTTTATGTATATGCCCTTGTAAGTAAGAAGGTGTTTCATGATCCAAACCAATGTATTCAAGAAATATAGGTTTGGTAGGGCCCTACTTGTCAAAACTTTCTCGTGAAGAAATTGTTAGTAGGGTTGGTCTATAATCGAGTTATCTATGTTGAAGTGAGATTATTTGTGGTATAAATTGACAAATGGATTTGTTTCTGTTTCGAATTGCCATTTGTAACTTTTTTTCATGTTACACCCAGAATGAGTCGATCTATGAATGATTTGAATGAAATCAATGAATATCAAGGAAAAAAGTGTTGAGTTGGTTTATTTGCATTATGAGGATTTGTTTGAGTGTTTGTTGGTGTTTGTTTGTATTATGTATGTATGTGCAATGGCAGTTGGTTTGTGCTAAAATCAACTAACGATTGACAATTTTTTGACGGCGTGTGGAAATTACTCGCTCATGCATAAAGCATGCCAAACCTATTCTGGGACAAAGAATAGTGGTATGGACGTTCTAGTTTATAAGACTGATGGAAAGCATGCCAAACCTATTCTGGGACAAAGAATAGTGGTATGGACGTTCTAGTTTATAAGACTGATGGAACAAAATACACTAGTGAAAAATGAACAAAGACAAATAACATTTGGGGAGGGTACATCCCTCGTATGTATTTTCTCTCGGTCTCTCTCTCGCCTAGCCTGCCTCACCGCTGATATTGGTTCACACACCCATACTATTTTTAGATCAACGCTGGTGTGAATTTTTTAAACACGTGCTCATACACTCTGAAGGCGTTTGTATTGCCACAGTAGCGCCGCTATATTCCACATACACACGTAAGCATACAGGCACACGTATACACACAGACAAACAAACCACTACCACTATGACCACCACACATGCACAGTTTCTACATATTGTATTATTATACTCCAAACACACACACACATACACACACACACACACACACACACACAAAACATCATACACATCACATATCATGCAGCTCACAATACACACACACACTCACACACACACACACGCACACACACACACACACACACAAACACACACATACGCATAACTAACCAGTCATACCCATCCCACCAAAGCTTAACACCGGAGGAACCACCCCGAGCCCGGGGCGACAATCTGTGACGGGGCGACAATCCGTGTCGCAACAATTTTTTTGCCAACACGGATTGTCGCCTTCGAGGTCAAAAACTGGGAACTGCACAAGCGTCACGGATTGTCGCCAGGCGACAATCCGTGTAGGGGGCGACAATCCGTGCAGCCAGCGCCCGTCACGGATTGTCGCCCCAAGCAGGAGGCGACAATCCGTGTAGGGGCGACAATCCGTGTCGCAACAGTCGTCAATTGTTCGCGAATGTCGTTTTTACTTCGGCGAGAATTTCAAAAAAGTTTGAAATTTTTTGCGAACCTTTTCCGCACACTTAGTCGGGATTTGCTCGTGAATTGTTCTCGAAAGTGTCTTTAAAGCCTCGTCATATGCGCAAGACCTTCGCAAGACAAGCGCGATGTTCGCAAAATGTTCGTGAAACCCCCAAAAGACTACGAAACTTTGGAGAATGTCTCGCGTAAGTTACGCGAAATCTGCGAAGTTTTTCCGATCATTTTACGACGTAATCGCAAACTGTTCGCGTACCTTTTGAGACATTCTCGCGAACGTTTAGCGCACGTTTGGGGGATGTATGCCCTGTACGTTTTCTGCAAATAGAAATCGTAGCATACATCTAAACATCAAACAATTATTAACAACTATAGTAACAAAAGAAATTAAAGACTAGCAAAGAGAAAGAATATTTGATAAACAAAAAAAAAATCGCAGAATACACTTAAAATCGATGTAAATTTCATTTGAACTATAGAGATTATGTGTTGGAGGAACTGCAAAAAGAAAAAAATCAACTCAAGAAAGCTGATTTGAGTTGATTTTTTTTTATTGCTTCCACCTCTCCTTGCTACATTTTCTCCCATGACTATTGAAAATTTTTCGTTGTTCGCATTTCCGTCGCGTGTTCTTCGTGTACGTAACATGCTGTACTTTAGCAATGATACACACGACAATCGCACATACGTCGTGGGAACTTCGCACAAATTGCGCAAGAATAGTTTTCGGCTTCATTGTCGGAACACATTCGCAGAAAAACTTTTCCGAATGTTGGATTTTGCCATTCGCGTCCTTCGCAAATCGTTCGCGTGCTCCGTGAAATCCCACCCTGGATTTCACGGAGCACGCGAACGATTTGCGAAGGACGCGAATGGCAAAATCCAGCATTCGCATTTTGGTCTGCAAAAGATCGCCAAACGAACGTGAGGGTTCGGAAGCGTCGTCAATTGTTCGCGAATGTCGTTTTTACTTCGGCGAGAATTTCAAAAAAAGTTTGAAATTTTCTGCGAACCTTTTCCGCACACTTGGTCGTGATTTGCTCGTGAATTGTTCTCGAAAGTGTCTTTAAAGCCTCGTCATATGCGCAAGAACTTCGCAAGAAACGCGCGATGTTTGCAAAATGTTCGTGAAACCCCAAACAGACTCCGAAACTTTGGAGAATGTCTCGCGTATGTTACGCGAAATCTGCGAAGTTTTTCCGATCATTTTACGACGCAATCGCAAACTGTTCGCGTACCTTTTGAGACATTCTCGCGAACGTTTAGCGCACGTTTGGGGGATGTATGACATATACGTTTTCTACAAATAAAAATCGAAGCATATACCTAAACATCAAACAATTATCAACAACTATAGTAACAAAAGAAATTAAAGACTAGCAAAGAGAAAGAAATGTTTGATATACAAAAAAAAAAATCGCAGAATACAGTTAAAATTAATCTAAAGTATGTAAAATTTCATTTGAAGTATAGAGATTATGTGTTGGAGGAACTGCAAAAAAAAAAAAGATCAGAACTATTATGCTTTACTCTTGGAGATACGTCCTAGGAAAAAAAAATGTAGGCAAGCACACAATAGAAAAATGAGAGAAAAAGAAAGGAGAAATAGAGGAAAGAAAAAAATTCAACTCAAGACAGCTTCCACCTCTCCTTGGGTACATTTTCTCCCATGATTATTGAAAATTTTTCGTTGTTCGCATTTCCGTCGCGTGTTCTTCGTGTACGTAACATGCTGTGCTTTAGCAATGATACACACGACAATCGCACATACGTCGTGGGAACTTCGCACAAATTGCGCAAGAATAGTTTCGGCTTCATTGTCGGAAAACATTCGGAGAAAAACTTTTCCGAGTGTTGGATTTTGTCATTCGCGTCCTTCGCAAATCGTTCGCGTGCTAAGGTGGGATTTCACGGAGCACGCGAACGATTTGCGAAGGACGCGAATGACAAAATCCAACATTCGGAAAAGTTTTTCTCCGAATGTTTTCCGACAATGAAGCCGAAAACTATTCTTGCGCAATTTGTGCGACGTTTCCACGACGTATGTGCGAATGTCGTGTGTATCATTGCTAAAGTACAGCATGTTACGTACACGAAGAACACGTGACGGAAATGCGAACAACGGGAAATGTTCAATAATCATGGGAGAAAATGTACTCAAGGAGAGGTGGAAGATGTCTTGAGTTAAATTTTTTTCTTTCCTCTATTTCTCCTTTCTTTTTCTCTCATTTCTCTATCGTGTGCTTGCCTACATTTTTTTCCTAGGACATATCTCCACTAGTAAAGCCTTTGATCTTTTTTTTTTTTTTTTTTTGCAGTTCCTCCAACACATAATCTCTATAGTCCAAATGAAATTTTACATACTTTAGATTAATTTTAAGTGTATTCTACGATTTTTTTTTGTGTATATCAAACATTTATTTTTCTTTGCTAGTCTTTAATTTCTTTTGTTACTATAATTGTTAATAATTGTTTGATGTTTAGATGTATGCTAAGATTTTTACTTGTAGAAAACGTATAGGTCATACATCCCCCAAACGTGCGCTAAACGTTCGCGAGAATATCTCAAAAGGTACGCGAACAGTTTGCGATTACGTCGTAAAATGATCGGAAAAACTTCGCAGATTTCGCGTAACATACGCGAGACATTCTCCAAAGTTTCGGAGTCTGTTTGTGGTTTCACGAACATTTTGCGAACATCGCGCGTGTCTTGCGAAGGTCTTGCGCATATGACGAGGCTTTAAAGACACTTTCGAGAACAATTCACGAGCAAATCACGACCAAGTGTGCGGAAAAGGTTCGCAAAAAAAATTCAAAATCCCACCCTTACAAAGGATTGTCAGATATTAACTAGATCGCTAAATCTAAACATTCAACATTAATTGAATACGTTGTGAATGTCTTTGCTACGAAGGGATCACCCTGCAGGTGGTAGTCAGCCAACAGCAGTGACTGTCGTGCAGTACAATCACATACTCGCATGGCCTCTTTGAAGCGGCCCTCATAAAGCTAGTAGAATATCTTACCTGTGTATTGGACTAGTAGCACCGAATGCCAACAACTATTTATAATGACACTCACGCACGCGCGCGCGCGCACACACACACACACACACACGTTTGAAATGATTGATGCCATCTGTTTGTTGTTGTTGACACACAGGCTATTGGTGGGAATGCGATGAACGTCTATTGCGGCGGATGATTCTCGTGTTAAAGAAAGGACTGCTGGCCCTTCGGCGAAGCACGGCGTACAAGGAATTTGGTACTGTTTTCGTCTTGATCAACGCACTGAAACATCTCAGTGAGGTAGAGTGCCAAACAACGCTTTAGTCCTGTCAGCCCTGAAACCATAGTTTGAATCAAGAAAATCCATCTCCAGAGAGCATTTCCCTGTGCACTTCTGGTTGTCTTGTTCTAAAAGTCTGAGTTACCCTTGATTGCCCTGACAAGCAAAATGAACATTAAACAAAGTTTTATATGCAATTGTAACACTACTGTCTGCTTTTTTTTTAGTTTGTTGTATTACTGTGTAACATAAATTAATTTTCATAAACTACATTTATCGTGCATTTGTGGCTACTTATGTATACGACTGTGGAAGCATTTTTTTTTTTTTTTGTAGGCGGGTTTTTTTTTTTTGTACGTGACAATAACCAATCTGAATCTGAATCATAATCTGAAGGTAATGTGTGCGCAGACTACGAGCATGCATATGGATTTGAGCGTGTGCGAGACAAATTTGCTTTTCCACCTTTATGCTGTCACAGAAGTTTTACTCTTGTGTTTTTGTTGTTGTTTTTTCTTAATCGTCAGGTAAACGAAAGGAATGGCCGAATTGTATCTCATCGCTTGTTTTACATACGGGGCATCGGAGAAGTAGAACTCTTCAACCATCTGGTCGCACATGACCGTGCAAGGGACCCTAATATGCCACAAGCGCCCAAGGTCAGTCTGGATCTTTCATAAAAACCTCGAGATCTTTATAGTGGCAGTATAATTAGGCGCATTACATAGCCAGATTCCAGTTTAAAAATATATATATCCTGGTTCATCGGATGCTTAAATGATAAACTAACGTTTGAAATAATTACACATGTAAAAATTGGTGCGATTATATTTTTCGTGTTTTTTCCGTAAAATTATTACTTTCAGCTTGCTCAGCTATCTTTATCTCGATTGAGCAAAATAGTGTTCAATTAAGCTATTGCGATCTCCCATCGTCCGACGTTCGTCGTCCGTCGTGCGTAAACTTTTTACATTTTCATCTTGTTTGGTTTTTATTGTTCCATATTCCACATTTTAACAAATGAACAATAAACATAACAAGAAATCAAATACCTGCAAGTGAATTGTCGAATACAGGAAGTAGACAAGACGCGAAATAATTATGAAGAATCTACATAGAAGCATTGCTTGTATAGGGCGTAGATTATTAGATGCTGATTGCAGATGAATTCGTACCTGAAATTTACAATCAAAAGGAATGATAAATTATGAAGTAGGGAAAAGCAGACGTAGAAGAATGTAAGAAAAACAAAAGAAAAGAAATGAATATCCGCAAAGCAAAACTACAAAACAATGGAAATGCAAAGTATGAACATAGAAAGCCTAGGAAGATAGAAGAATCCGCTATATGTATGAATTCAGAAAAAAATAATAGTTTATGCCTAAATGAATTAAGATATTGAGATTGGAGTATTGCTCTATCCAGGCCATTCCAGAATTCAGGTCCTGTAGAAAATTTTGTTTTAAGAGTAGATGCAGCCTGTACAGAAGAGAGATGAAAAGATTTTGTACGTCTCGTATAGGGTCAGAATGTACTTTAGTATTCTTCTGCTTGAAAACTCCACTAAGCGCTAAGGATTTCCACTAAACTTGGCAGGTACCTTCCCTATAGGGAAATATGATGTCAAATTGTTCAAATGGGCACTATGCCCTCTGGGGGGCCTCCAGGAAAACTCAAACCTCCAGTCTTTCAAAATCTCCTTCTCTAGAACCAGAAGTAATAATGCTGAGTTAATACTATGAGTAAGTTTGTTGATGAAGGCTTTTTTAAGTTTGTTCATGGCGGATCCAGGGGTGCCCCCGTTGGAGCTGGATTGGGAAGGGGTTTGGAGGGGGGAGGGGTCCAAATAGGGGCCTAAATTTACACCTTGAATCACCACTATCTTTATATCATGTAATATGATTTTTTTGTTTGTATTTTATGTCTGCTTGTATTTTATGTTGAAAATGATAATGATAACAATGATAATAGTAATAATAAATTGTTCATTTTCATCTTCTTGAAACTAGGTTGAATGGAGGTGTGTTTACATTGATTTTTTTTTTTAACTGCATAATCAAAATTGTCAAATAAAGTGTAGGCTATTTCATAGCAGGTATTTTTACCAGTGTGATGAAATATGCAAATCGACACCATGCCCCACTAGAAGCCCTCAAAGCTGTCATACCCCCCCCCCCCCCCAGTTTGCAATGCTCTCAGGTACATGTAGGCCTAGTAGTTTGCAAAAATGCGTTGAAGGTGAACCTGCGATACTCAGGTGAGCACCAGACCGTCGGGTCTCTTGTTGTATCTACACACAAATTAAATAATGAAGTTTCTTCTCTTGTTTGCTCTCACACCAGTGCTTCAAATTATGTTTTTATGCCTCCGCCACGAAGTGTCGACGGAGGCACTATGTTTTCGGGTTGTCCGTCCGTCCGTCCGTCCTTCCTTCCTACCTTTCGACCATCCGTCCGTAAACAATTTTGTGCACAGCGTAACTTAAAAAACCGTTTGAGGTATCCTAATGAAACGTCACATATGCATGTATGGGTAGACGAAGTTGTCACATTATCAACATGCACTGTAGACCTGTTGGGAGAACCTCGCAATATGGCGGAGGCATACTAGTTGCCATAGCGACATTTCTAGTTTTTGTTTTGTTCTTTTTTCTGTCTTGTTTTGCTTTGTTTTTACCAGGGATTCAACTGGATTCACCATCTCTTCCTACTTGATGTCGGAAGCAAATGGACGCTTATCAAAATATCAACTAATCATATGCGGGTAAGTTGATTTAGAAAAATATTCTTGAAAGCAACGAGCAAACTGTAATCATTTTTTTTTTCTATGCCATCATGTTTAGAATTCAATTCATTTTATATATCCTAGTAAAACTAAATTAAAAGCCTCTATAAGCTTTTTCATTTTTATAAATTTTTCATAATTATATCTCATTGTTATGATTACCGAATTACTGAATCGCTGTAATTACCAAAGATAGGGCAAGTTAATTTGACATTTATGAGGAGATAACATCGCCGCCACACGTAATTTGCATTTTTTTTAACGTGTTTGTGACCGATATTGCAGAATATGGAAAGCATAAAAACTACAATTCCAACCCTTTCTTTCGCTTCCAATGAAACATTTACTGTTTTCTTTGTGTAATTTTAAGTGCTCCGGACCGAAAATACTTCTAAAACATTTCTTCTTTTTTTTCACAGACCCCTATAGACTTTGTAAAGTTCATCCAGAGCGTGCATTTGGCTCGGCTCGCCCGAGCAAAATTTTAGATTTTAGATCCGAAATGAACAGGCGTGTTATTCTGAAGTTATTGTTATATATTTCGGATCCAAAGTCGGTCAGTTGGTGGGACCGAAAGTAGTATAGTGTGGCTTTCAGTAAACTAACTCCGAACCCTGGCTGTAGAACAAATTAAAAGACAAAATAAAAAAACACAAACACAGACACAAACAAACAAACGCGTATTTTGTGTCTGATGGTATTGTTAAACCATGTTGCTGATTTACTCTTGTTTTGATTTTTTGTGTTTTTTTTTTTCCGTAAAGGGCACCCTAAGTTTTGCAATCGACTACGAGAATTACGTCATGTTGAACCGGAACTACATTTCGCAGGCATTTCCAAATTTAGGGATTCCCCTTTTCCGCGATTTTCACTCTCCTGTGATGATGTTCGTGGACATCCGGCGCGGATCGAGTATCGTACAGTCTGCTATGGAGAACGTCGATAGGTACTGGAGCGAGGGACCAGCGACATGGCTGAAACCGTTGGAAGTTCAATTCAAGGACGAGTATGCAACGGACCTGGGAGGCCCTACAAAGGTCCGGGATGTCGTCATCAAACAAACATTACCAAAACGGTGTTAAAGATTAGTTTACCACTACACACTCTATAGAAAAAAAAAAAAAACACTTCTATATCACGGCAACGTTTGGCACAGGTTTGCTAACTTACACTATTAAACTGAATATATCTAAGAGAGATTATTTGCATGCGAGGAATATCTGTTGGTATGTATCTATAGAAGTTGCTTTGTTTTTAAAGTCTTTTTTTATGGGGGAGGGAGAAGCTTGAAAAGGGATAGTATTAGACATTTTTTTATCTTTTACGAACTGTTAATCTAGCACGTGTAGTGTACTTGTATTTTTCATAAAAAGAACTTTACAATGTCAAGATAAAATCATCACAATCCTTCGTTAGGATGATAATGAATGAGAGAAAAGTAAAGTTAAATACAGCATTATTATATTTCGAGAGGCTTTCATGACATAACTATTTATGATGGGATGAAAATCATTGCCTCAATGGCAGCCACACAATATAGGCCTACACTAAGATAGAACGAATATCCCATTTTGCCCCTGATGAACATCTAATGCATGATGACCATCTGACGATCAATTCGAATCTATCTTTTATGTTGCTGTTTATGTTGTCGTTTACAGGAATTCTTCCATGAGTTCTTCGGAGAAGTAATGGACACAAACAAGCTGTCATTCTTTAGGCGGATGGATGAGCAGAGCATATCGTCTCACATGTGGTTCAATGCAGTATGTCAGACTATGTAACTGTGTGTGTGTATATATATAATATATATATATATGTGACCCTGCCCCACAAAACAAGCAAAAAGTCGCCAGACATGAATTCTTAGTTAAGACCAAATTCTGAAATAGCAGACTTTAAGCTTTAAAATGATGTATAACTCAAATCAAATCGACTATCCTAACCTATTAGTACAGTCTGCTATGTCGAAATATTGGGTCCCGTGAGATTTTCGTGCCAAAATTGATTTTTTTTTTTTTTTTTTTTTGGCTAACTTGGTCAATTGGGGGTGCTGAATCAAAAAAAAAAAACTTTGGTTCCATTTTTTCTGACCACGTCTTCAGCCGTCATTTTGAATTTCAAAATGGCCGCCATAGCCAACTGTATTTTGACCCAATTCTCATAATGTGAGCATCATAGAAGGTTCAAATTTGATGCAAAAAGCATGTTTATGATGTCAGACATTCTGATGCACCATCTTCTGATACCGTAGATCTGATACAGTTTTTAGGCAGCCATCTTGAAATTCAAAATGGCCGCCGTTGCTAGATATTTTTTACCCATATCTAAGGTTATAAGCATTATTGAAAGTATAAATTTGGGGCAAAAAGCATGCTTGTGATGTCTAAAATGCTAATATATACATTTTTTTAAAATCATGGATCATTTTCATTGGTGGCCATCTTGAAATTCAAAATGGCCACAATAACAAATGTAATTGGGCCTGTATCTCATATCGTATACATTGTGTAAGGTTCTAATTTGGGGCAAAGAGCATGCGTATGCTATCAGACGTTCTGAAACATCTTTTTCTGAGACGATGATTCATTTTGATATTGAAGGTGGCCATCTTGAAATTCAAAATGGCCGCCATACCAGAACGTATATTTTGACCCATATCTGATGTTGTAAGCAATAAAGAAAGTTCACATTTCAGGCATAAACCGGGTACATGATGTTGAACATTCAGATGCACTTTTCCCCTCCCTTAAATTGCAGATCACTTTCGAGGCGGCCATCTTAACATTCAAAATGGCTGCTTTTCAGCTAATATCTCTGGTTACATGCAACTTTTAGACATATAAAACTTTATGGTGGCGTACAGTATACATTCTTTTAAAAAACACACATAGGGCCTATACATTCTGTAATAATGGATTATTCGCATTGGCCGCCACTCTTGAAATTCAAGATGGATTTCGACCATATTTGGTGCTGTAAGATCTTTAAACTGCAAACCCAAGCATGCTGGAACACTCATGTGTAAATCAATCACTTCAGTGAATTGCGTAGGCGGGACTGCTTCCTGTCCTGTAGGTACACTGTCATGTTGAAATGCAAAATGGCTGCCATGGGAAATATTCCTTTATGTTAAAAGCATTGCGTTTAGGTAGAAATTGTGAATGGGAAATCATGTGATTCTGACGTCAAAACAAATGAATTTCAAAAGAACCTCTTAATAACTGTGTCTGAGTGACTAAATGCCCCATTAAAGACGATTTGGTTGTAGAGTTTACAACATTAGCCTACATTCTAAAACTTCATGGGATAGTCACTTTAATAGATCGATATAGTGTCTTCTAGGCTCATTTCCTGCATATGTTTTTGAAGTCACAGCACTTTAAGGCTGTACACAAGGGAAAATTGATTCTATAAAATTCTTCCAGAAACAGTGACTTTTGCATTTCTTGCTATGAGCATGATAATGAATTCTGTGGCCATTGTTGTTGTAGGAAGCTCAAAGCATTTAATTGAACATTACATGCATACCCTCTGGAAATAACTACAATGTAATGTATCATATTTCCCTGTAGTAGAGGCACAAATTATGTTGTGAGAGTTTATACGAGCTTTGCTCTCTGGATTTGTTGTATCAAGACTCTACGAGTATGACGAGGGTAAAGCGGGAGATTGTCCTGGTTGAAGTCATCCACTCCAAACTTCTGGAAGGCATGGACTGTGTAATTGCACATTCTGCATGATTCCAGGTTTAGATACTTTTTGGTCCATCTGCTCTTTGAGACATCCTCAAATTTTCAACTTCAGCCAGCACCATAAAAAGGCATGAAAAAGCAGACCTTTGATTTTTTTTTTTCGCAACAAACTGCAGAACATAATCTCTCAATAATGTCAATTGTACTTTTATCATTTCCTTTTCCAGTGATGGAGCAGATATTATGCAATGCAGTAAGTAAAGCAAACTTACAAGATCCATGAGGAGAATTGAAATGTCAGTATCTACGTAATAATCATCAATATCTCTGATTTTACCGTTGCTCTTGAAGTAGCATCTACATACAATGGAATGAGGCTATCTGTTTCCTCGTGAGTGACGGGTGACAGCTCCCATGGCATCTTTGATGAACCCTTTGTTTCTTTTCTTTCCGTGATGTGGTCTCTGTGTCAGATGAAAATGACTGCTCAGTATTTCAACTTTCAGGCTGACTATTTGGCTCAGTTTTGTGGGTTTCTAAGGCATGGGTAGGAAAAATGAACCTTTGTTAGTGAGAATGAGGAGAAGGCCATGAAATTATGAGATGAAGAGTGATTGTGGAATTACTTAGAACTTATACCTTCCGATAATTGTATCGTTCAGCAATGACTGGATAATGAGAGGTCTATCAGACTGTAGAGTCAGTAAAAATATGAGAAGTTGGTGATCCTCTTAAGCTGAATGACTTTGGATCCAATCTTACATGGTGTATTTTCATTGCACGAGTTGAATGTCTGCCCTTTTTCATACTATCCCAGAGATTAATCTATTTTAATTCTCCTATGGATACAAATTCTTAGTACAGATCATGAAAACTGAGCTTTTCATCTCTTTCTAGAAATATCCCCCTTGAATGTTTCCGATAGCTGATTGCCAAACACCACATTCATCAGCTTCAAGGCAGTGACAATTTTTGAGATTACCCTTATGTGATGGTCTTCTAAATTGTGGAGGAATTCTGATGCATGCAAAGCGCCACAGAACTGAGCTATTATTGCTCCTTTGTAGTTTTAGAATCATTGGCTGTACAGCAGTAAGCATTTTGGAAGTCCTAATAATTGAAGATGACCCACTCAAGGGCAATCAGGAAAAAGCCTACTCATTCCTTATTCATTCTGTATTATTCCAGAAATATATCTAGAGTCTAGCAAATCTTGTTTCAGTTTGTGGCCAACAAACAAGGCAGCTTGTGAATGGGATGCCTGGTAGGGTGACCATGGCATTTCTTGTCATTGGCCATTGCGAGACTTTTCCTTGTTTGTCTTCATTCTCTCGAGGCAGCATCAAGTTTTTGAAGATCACCTTCAGGTTGTATCAATGCTTGCTTTTGTACAAATGATTTACTGACTTGGCCTAAATATAATCATTAACGAGGTTCCACGATGCAAAATAATGTGTTCCCTGAGAGGCAAAAACAAACCGCTTTAGCGTGCAGTTCGCGAACAGCATATACCCGCCTGGCTATATGGGATGTAACGCTTACACGCTTGCCCACATGACAGTGGTATGCCCCCTTCCCCCCCCCCCCCCCATACGCAGTTTTTGCCCCTCAGCATGGCTTGATGACGTCATTGGCACCTCGTCCTTACATTTTGAATTTACGGCGACCATTTTGAATTGAGAGATGGCTGTCATTCTGCTTGACCTGGAAATTAATTCGGTCTATCTAGAACAACTTTGGCAAATTCATCTAAGGCGCTTACAACAGTATAATATGCTTTCTATGGCAGCCATCTTGAATTTCAACATGGTGGCCTGTCTAATGATCCACAATTAGGAAACAGCTACACTGGAATGTTGGACACCACAAGCATGTGCATTCTTGAAAATTTGATGCTTCTACAAAAATTGCAACCTGAGATATGGGTAAAAGCGTTATGGTGGCCATTTTGAATTTCAAAATGGCAGCCTACAAACTGTACAAAACAATCCACAATATCAGAAAAAGATATATCAGAGTGTCTGACATCACAACAATGCATTTTGCAACAAATTTGAAGCTTCTACAATGCTCACTTAAAAGGGCTTTTTACACTTGTGTTTCTTAACCCCGGACTTTCTCTGACCCAGGACTATCGTTAGTCCCGTACCAATTTTTTCAGCTTTTTACACTCGCCAATTAGTCCCGTACTATCTCTTGTCCGGGGCTAAGGAGAAAACTGACCTTTTTACACTCGTATTTCTTAGCCCCGGACTTTCCAAACCACATGAATATTCATAATTACGCTGTGTACTGTACACGTACACGCACGCACCGGCAGCGCTTGATTACCTCGTTTCTGATTGGTCAGTGAGGGTCGGACTTCGTCTCCGTTGCTTAGCCCAGGATTATTTTTTCGTTCTGTTTACACTCACTTGCTTGGCACCGCAATTGCGGTGCTAACCCCTGCTATTTTGCAGGGCCAGATAGTACCGTACTATCGGTGGGGCTAGCCCACTTTGGCAAAAACGAGTGTAAACAGAAAGTGGGCTAAGGATAGTCCCGTACCAACGGTGGGGCTAAGGCCCCCCCCCCCCCCTTAGCCCCACCGATAGTCCGGGGCTAAGCAAAAATTTACAAGTGTAAAAAGCCCTTTTATGAGATATGGGTCAAATTACAGTTTGCTATGGCGGCCATTTTGAAATTCAAGATGACAGCCTACAAATTGTATCAAAACAATTTACAATATCAGAAAAAGATATATCAGAGTGTCTGACATCACACTCATGCATTTTGCACCAAATTTGAAGCTTCTACAATGCTCACTTTATGAAATATGGGTCAAAATACAGTTTGCTATGGCGTTCAAAATGGTGGCTGAAGACGTGGTTGGAAAAAATGGAACCAAAGTTTTTTTTTTTTTTTTGATTCAGCACCCCCAAATCGACAAAGTTAGCTAAAAAAAAAATCAATTTTGGCACAAAAATCTCACGGGATTACATAATAGCCTCTATTATATGTAAATTTCGGAAAGAAAGCACAAACTCTGGAAAAGTGTGAACTGAGAAAAGAGGCTCTGAAGTACAGTGTCTATTCAAGCGCTTAGTCTTTACCAAGCAGTGCTAACTGTGCGATGAATGGGACAAAAAACAGGAAGTAAACCACGGGAGTAACAACAATGAAAGGATTATCGGATTAAACTGAAATTGAGCATGCCTCATTAACACATTCTGTCCTTAATTAATGCCAACTTTCAAAGCAGTAGCAGTATCTTTTCAAAAGTTATTAGAGTTGAAAGTGAAGAGTGTGGACAGGTTTTTCAGAAATGAAAAGGGGACTCTAAAGACACACCTCATCACACTACTCTACAAAAAAAAAAATGTTCGAAATAAACTGCTAAAAAACACCTGCCCGTTTTATGATATCAAATTTTAGCATAATGTAAAAGAAGACTTGCTCTTTCAGAAAATATGAAAAAGTCAAGATCAGCTAGGTTGACCCATTTCACTTATTTTCAGTCCTCACGCAAAATCAATGTGTGCGACTTTTTGTTCGTTTTGTGGTGCACGGTCACATAATATATATCTATATCTACAATGTTCATAAGGTGATACAAAGCCATGATTTGTGAGCGATGATTAAATAATAATTTGATAACTTCACGGAAAATTACACATTTCAGGTAATGCATTACAATGTCTTCCTCTGTGTGTGTGTGTGTGTGTGTGCGTGTGTGTGTGTGTGTATGTATGAGTATGTGTACTGAAACTAACAAGACGCGTTCGCTAAAATCCTCAATATTGTTTTATCTATAATGTATGTATCAATGTTGCGGTAGTATGTAAATGCGCAGTTTATAGTAGACGGCGAGTTGTAATGTTCTTAAAATTTTCTGTAGATTTTGATTTTTTGGGGGTGCTATTTCCCCTATTTTGGAGATGCTGAACACGGATCCACTTGTTGCCATTTTTCTAACCGACGTCTTCACCCGTTGCCATAGAAACGAATTATTTTCCTTAAAAGAACATGTATTCTTCATTAAACATCATTAAAGCATGATGTAAACACCAAAATATGTCATTATAAATCCTTTTTAATCAGATTGAGAAAGAATAAAACTTTCATAATGTCATGGTTACCCTATTCTTGCGGTCGGCTACACGTCACTTCCGGTTAACTGGAGTAAAAACAAACAGCTTGCAAGCGCTAGCCTGCATACTGCTGTGCATGTGCGACGCGTATAATTTATGTGCAACTCTATGGAGATGACATGCACATGGGGACTGTTTTTCATTATTCATTTTGTCATTTGTGCCACATGAGATACATGCATCATGTCTTGCCAGCAATATTCTAAAAATCTGGATCCTGTCGATCGGTCCCGGTATTTTGCCAAGTTGAAGGCAGCCGGACTGGACCTGTGCCCGTATGAAATCGCGGCAGGACTCTGGATCAACGACCCGACAAAATGGCCAGATGTGCAGTGAACCTCTTTGAGTAGGCCCTACCCCGATATCTACGCTTACTTAGTACCTCATAGAAACTCCAGGTAGGTCTATAGGCCTAACGTTAGTACTGTAGTACTTAGGGTAGGGCCTAATTTAGGGTAGGCCTAAGGGCCTAACCCTGCCGCCCGCACAGCTACAGTAGTACAGCTTGCGCTAGCGCTATGCTCGCGCTGCGCCCCGGCAGAAAACACGTACAGCGTTACCACTCGACTATAAGACTATGGTTTGTTTTCGCTCCAACCGCTATCCATGACCCCGTGACACGCAAAATACCCGGATGTCCGACCATGAGAATACCAATGACGGTTACGATGGCAACAACTATTTATAAAGAAAAAAAATCATTTTTCATGAACAAGCAAGAAAACATAACAAGATTGAGTGGAATATTTATCACGAATTACTATCGTGATTATCAGCTTATTTTTCCACTATGTTCATTTCACATCACTTTCGTTGCTATAGCAACAACATGAAAAAAGCTGCCTTTAAAAGAAAATAAGTAACGTCCATAGAAAATAAATTTCTGTACAGTGAGATTTTTTTGTGTGTTATTTCCTTTATTTTGTCAGTGCCAAACACGAAGCGACATTTTGCCATATTTCTAAATGACATCTTTTACCGCTGCCATGGCAACAAAATATTTTCTATGAAATAACATGTATTCTTCATTAAACATCACAAAAGCATGCTATAAACATAAAAATAAGTCAATATAAACATATCTCTTCAATCAAATTAAAAATTACAATTTCCAACTGTCACAGCAACCGCATAGTAATGACGGTTGCCATGGTAACAGCTATTTTTTAAAGAAAATGATTTTTTCCTCAAAAAGCATGAATAGATGAAAAGTTTGAGCATACTCATAACAAATTACTATGATAATTATGAGCTTTTTTTCACTACGTTCATGCCACATTATTCTCGTTGCTATCGCAACAACATTTTTTCCCTAGAAAGGAGAATTTTTCCATTAAAAGAATGCTGAAAAGGTATCCACCTATAGCCACTTTTCTAAATGTGACCCTGCATCACAAAACCAACAAAAAGTCGCCAGACATCGATTTTTAGTTAAAAGAAGGTTCTGAAAGAGCAGACTCTAAGCTTTGAAATGATGTATAACTCAAATCAAATCTAAATATTGGAAAGAAAGCACAAACTCAGGAAAAGTGTGAACTGAGAAAAGAGGCTCTGAAGTACAGTGTCCATTCAAGCGCTTAATCTTTACCAAACCGTGCTGGCTGCGCGATGAATGGGACTAAAAACAGGAAGTAAACCACCTGAGTAACAACAATGAAAGGATTATTAGATTAACCTGAAATTAAGCTTGCCTCATTAACAGATTCTCTCCATAATCAATGCCAACTTTCAAAGCAGTAGCAGTATCTTTTCAAAAGTTATTAGAGTTGAAAGTGAAGAGTGTGTATAAGGTTTTTCAGAAATGAAAAAGGGACTCTAAAGACACACCTAATCGCACTATTCTATCAAAAATGTTCGAGATAAACTGCTAAAAAAACGAACTTTTCCGCCTGTTTTATGACCTCAAATTTCAGCATAATGTAAAAGAAGACTTGCTCTTTCAGAAAATATGAAAAAGTAAAGATCGGCTAGGTTGACCCACTTCACTTATTTTCAGTGCTCACGCAAAATCAGCGTGTGCGACTTTTTGTTCGTTTTGTGATGCACGGTCACAACTGATGTCTTCAGTCGTTGCCATGGCAACAAATCATTTTCTATAAAAGAACATGTGTTTTTAATTTAACATCATAAAAACATATTATGGCCAAAATATGTCAACATTTATATTTTGCCTCAATTAATTAAAACAATCATTTTTTTTTCAATTACATTGTTACTTCATAGCAATGACAGTTGCCATTATAGTAACAATTCTTAGAGAGAAAATACTGATATTTTAATGAAAAATTTGAAAAAATGACAAGATTGAGTAGCATATTCATTACAAATTACTATCAGCCTTTGTTTTCAAAACGTTAATTCCACATCATTTCTGTTGCCACAGCAATAACATGTTGGAAATTACTATAGAGAGTGTATCATAGTCATTTAAGGTTATCAAATGTCTTGGAGACATTACTGCTGAAACAGAGTTCATCATGACGAGAAAATTGGAACTTTTAGGGATGTTTTTCACATTTGTATTGCTTGTTATTTGTATTCTATATTCCCTAGGTATATCTATAGTTAAAAAAAAAAGAAATCTATTTCTTAACATGTTGTTGCGATAGGAACAGAAATGATGTTCCATGAACAGATATCTAATAGACTTGCTCAATTGTAATACTTCAAAATTTAGGCCATAATTTCAATTTTTTCGTGAAAATTATTGTTTTCTAAAAAATTGATGCATTTCCATCGCAACCATGTTAAATATTAACCATTATTACAGATATTTTAGGTTTTAAAGGTGCAATGCGTTCAGAAATTCAGGAAGCTGACTAAACTTTTGTGTTTTTACTTATTTGTTTTTGTTAACTGTGTATTCTTTCCTTCCTTATCCTATGATTAACGTTATTTTTTTTTCTTTAAAATGTTATTGTTATATCTATAGCAACAGGAATAAAGTTAGATGAATATAGTGAAAAAGGAATCACAGTAATTTGTTATAAATATGCTACTCAATCTTGTCATTTTTTAATGTTTTTCATTATAAATTGTCGTTACCATTACAACTCATTGCTATGAGGTAACCATGAAATTGAAAAATTGTGATGTTTTACTAAATTAAAAAAACATGTTTATCGTAACACATTTAGGTGTTAACAGCATGTTTACACAATGTTTTAAAGAAGATCACATGTTCTTTTCAAGAAAATAATTTGTTGCCACGGCACCGACTGAAGTTGTCATTTAAAAACCACAGGTGACCACAGGTGCATTCCTGTTCAACATCCCCAAAAAGAGATGAAAAGCACAAAAGATTAAAACTTTACTGAAATTGATCATTTGTTTATTCTGTTCTTTCTTTCCTTTTTAATAAAACTGATTGAAATTGATTATTTGTTTATTCTTTCTTTCCTTTTTAATGAAACAGTTCTTCTTTCTAGGAAAGAAAGTTTTCCTCATGTTGTTGCCATAGCAACGATAACAATGTGGAATGAGCATAGTAAAAAAAAAAGCTGACAATCATAGTTAGACCCTAACTGGCAGTGAAAAAACTTTTTCACTCAATCTTTTCATGTTTTCATGAAAAAAAAATCATTCTTTTCTTTTAAAAATAGCTGTTACCATGGCAACCGTCATTACTATGAGGTAGCTGTGATATTTGGAAATTGTGATTTTGAATCTAATCAAAGAAGTATGTTTATATTCGGAAATTGTGATTTTGAATCTATTCAAAGAAATATGTTTATATTGACATCTGTTAGAAGTTACAGTATGTATTTATAATGTTTAATCAGGAATAAATGTTCTTTTAAAGAAGACAATTGTTTCCATGGCAACAGCTAAAGATGTTAATTAGAAATATGGCAATAGGTGGATTTATGTACGGCACTCCCAAAATAAGGGAAAGAGCACAAAAAAAAAATCTAATTCTTACATAAATGTATTATCTACCGATTTATTTCATTCTTACTTTCCTTTCAATTGAAATACCTATTTTTTTCTTTAAAAGGCAGCTTTTATCATGTTGTTGCTATAGCAACGAAAAGGAAGTGAAATGAACATAGTGAAAAAAAGCTGCTAATCATGATAATAGTTAGTAATCAATATTCCACTAGATCTTGTCATATTATCTTGCTTTTTCATGGAAGTACCACTACTTTCTTTAAAAATAGTTGTTACCATGGCAACCACCTTTGCTATGAGGTAACAATGGCGTTATAAGAATTGTGATTTTTAGTTTGATTAAAGAGATGTTTATATTGACCTATTTCGGTGTCTACTGCATGTTTTTATGAGCTTTAATGAAGAATACACGTTCTTTTAAAGATAATAATTTGTTGCCATGGCAACGGGTGAAGACGTCAGTTAGAAAAATGGCAACAAGTGGATTCGTGTTCAGCACCCCCAAAATAGGGGAAATAGCACACACAAAAAAAATCAAAATCTACAGAAAATTTTGAGAACACCCCAATATTGTGACAATTTGCCGTCTACTATTAATGCATGTATACAAAACAAAGCTTTTAGTTCCATAAATATGTTAAAGGGGATGGCTAGTAACTGATCAGCTGGAATCAGTGGGAATGTTGGGGGATGATTGTTTCAGTCCTTGTGGGATTCATTTGAGAGTACATTATATCTATTGTTGTGTGAAAATTATTCATTTCAGAATGGTCTCATATTCAAGTAATCTGCAGGTTAATGTTTCCAGGCTAGCATTCTTGTACAGTGACGTGGCAATTTATTGTTAACGGTAAACTGCACATTACTTGAATATGAGACCATTATGAAGCAAATAATTTTCACACAACAATAATGTACTCTCAAATGAATCCCACAATGATTGGAAGAGTCATCCCCAGCATTCCCACTGATCAGTTACTAGCCATCCCCTTTAGATGATCATATCACGATATACTAAATAAGTACTGACTCTTTCGAAATGATCGGGAAGCTGATTTTTCCACGTTCTTTTTCATAAATAACGTCTAATCTGTTTATGTAAATAGGATAGATGCAGATGCTTGAATTTAATTGACACGATATACAATATTGCTTTTTGTCGTTTTGTTTCATTCATAGGCAAATAATGACTTCAAGACTTTAGAAAAGATCGGATTCCTCTTTTGCTTATGTCTGCACAACGCCACGGTTGTGACTCTTCCATTCCCTCTGTTGCTGTACGAAACACTCCTGAATCCGAAGTAGGTTTGGTTTCTCCATTGTTGATTATTTTTGTCTATTTTACTTACATTCATAGTATCAAGTATCTCCAGTGTTCGTTTTTGCTCAACACGTGAGAACATATCGAAAGTTTGACCTGCAACTAGATGACTCCTTACAGATAATACCTAAGGAATCTGGTATTATGGGTATATCGATATTCAAATTCGTAGTATCATATCTGTTGGCTGTTTAGTGATAATGAATATAAACGATATCAAACACTTTAACATGATGTTAAGTACGTTTTGAGTTCTTATTGTAGAGGTAGCTTGTAGCGTCTGGAAAAGG
This sequence comes from Diadema setosum, assembly GCF_964275005.1. NCBI lineage: Eukaryota > Metazoa > Echinodermata > Echinoidea > Diadematoida > Diadematidae > Diadema > Diadema setosum. Next base: position 22,800,546 of record NC_092705.1, read on the forward strand.
CACATGCAGTTCATGCTGTGTTTGAATTTCGTTGGTCCGTTTCCTTTTTTTTTTTTTCATATGAGAAGATGGCTCGATAGCCCACATTAACTGTGCGGCAAAGGTCCCTTTGGTTGATTTTGTGCGTCATTTTAGTAAACTGAATTCGGTTCGAAATTTAATTTCAGTACCAGTATATGATTTGGATGGATCAATAAGTAATAATGATTTAAATGCACCAATTGTAATCGATGAATTCATTAAGATGGTTCAGAAGTTAAGGAATAATAAGGCATGTGGTATTGATTTGATTAGGAATGAATTTTTAAAACATTGTTCAAGTCTTGTTTTAGATTGTATTTCAGTTTACTTAAATGTATAATTTTGGAAAGTGGTTTAGTTCCAAAAGACTGGTGTCTTGGTACTATAGTACCAATATTTGAGAAAAAGGGAAGGGATACAGACCCAGATAATTATCGTGGAATAACACTTTTAAGCTGTTTGGGGAAGTTATTCACTTCTATTTTGAATCATAGAATAATAACTTACCTTAATAATCAAGGTATGCTTGGGGAAGAACAAGCTTGCTTTCGAGCTGGATATTCTACAATGGATGACACCTTTGTTTTGAAAACTTTAATTATATTTGTCTAAACGCAAACGAATTCATTGTGCATTCATTGATTTTAAGAAAGCCTTTGATATGGTTGATAGGGTATCACTTTGGCATAAAATGTTGAGGTCTGATGTGGATGGTAAGGTGTTTACAGTTATAAGTTACAGCTGTATATGTATGCTCAAGCCAAATCTTGTGTATTAGTAGATGGTCAACATTCTGAGGCTTTTCAGTGTAATGTTGGTGTACGGCAGGGTGAAAATTTATCGCCTCTGCTTTTTTCAATATATCTCTGTGATTTTGAATCATTTTTGAGTTGTCGTTTCAAGGGACCACAGCTTTTGTTTGAAAAAGTTTGTGTTGATATTTTAGACAAAGAAGTCAATGAGGATCTTTTTATACATTATTTTATATACATTGTTATATGCAGATGACACTCTTATTTTAGCCGACAGTGCAGAAGAGCTTCAGTTGGCTTTGAATGCATTGTATCGATATTGTAAAGATTGGAAGTTAAGTGTCAATACTACAAAAACTAAGGTCCTGATTTTTTTCAAAAGGCAAAGCACGTAACTTTCCATTGTTCAGTTTTGGTGAAGACAAAATTGATGTAGTGGATGATTTTGTTTATTTAGGTATTCAATTTAATTACAATGGAAGTTTTAAGGCGGCTATTTCCAAGCAAGTGTCACAGGCAAGGAAATCACTTTTTTCTCTGTCACTAAAGGTTCAGAAACTCAAGCTTCCTGTGGATATTCAAAGCGAACTGTTTGATCAGTTAGTGTTACCAATACTATTGTATGGGTGTGAAGTTTGTGGTTTTGAGGATTTGAGTCAAATCGAAATTTTTCATAGGAAATTCTTGAAATCGTTGTGATGTGTAAATAAATTTACACCAGATTGTATGGTATATGCAGAAACCGGGAGAACACGACTGGCTAATACTGTTAAATATCGTATGGTTAGCTTCTGGCTGAGGATCGTAAAGGGTTCTTCTGCTAAATATTCATTCAGGTTTTGTACACTCCAAGATTAATAAGTCAACAGGACACGACCTTTGTATTTAAGTGGATATCTTATATTGAGGAAATTTTAAACCATGCTGGTGTTGGTGTTGTATGGCTAAGAAAAGGGGAAGGATTTAGCAATAGGTGGATATTGAGCACCTTGAAGCTGATATTAAGTGATATGTCTAAACAGGATTTGATGGTAAATATTTGGTCAAATAGAGTATGTTTAAATTATAGGATTTTTAAGACGAAAAGTCTCTTTGAAAGGTATTTAGTCCAATTGAGTAAGAGGGATAGAATTACATTGAGCCGTTTTAGATGTAGGTCAAATCAGTTGCCAGTTAATAAAAGAAGATTTGTACAGTCATTAAGTTTGATGAAAGGGATGTTCAATGCCCGTGTTGTGATAGACATGAAACAGGTGATAAATTTCACTATGTTTTCGTATGCCCTTTCTTTGAAAAGGAAAGACAATCAATCATTATTTGGTTGAACGTCCTTGCTCAGTACACGCGTCCAGATTATTTTCATGTTCGCATTTAGGACAGCTTAAAAGATTAGTATTATTTGTGAGGCTGATCATGTCATATTTTGCAAATTTGCAGAAGCCTGAACAAGTTGAGGGTACTTTAGTCAAGAAAGAAAATATTGTAACTCGTATTGGTAGAAAAATTGGTTACAGCTCGTTATTCCGAAGGTTCGTTATTCCGAAGGCTCTTCAGTCCGAAGATTCGTTATTCCGAAGGTTCGTATTTCCGAATTTCATTTTCGGATGAACAAATCTTCGGAATAACGAACCTTTGGAATAACGCCACAAATGTTAGGATTAACGAACCCTTTTTCATTTTCGGATTAACGAACCTATAGGTATAGGGAGTTTGTGTGTTTCGGATTAACGAACCTTCGGAATAACGAACCTTCGGAATATCGAACCTTCGGAATAACGAACAGCACCCGAAAAATTAAGCATCCAGTGATACTCGATCTATAGTAGTTGTATGTTACGATTGTTTGGTCGTATGGTTCATACAATTAGTTAATCTTGCTTGCCAATTTGTATATCACTGTAATAGTTTAGTAGGTCTAGACTATTTTATATACATCATTGTAATATATCACAAACATAATTCTTTGATATTGTAATGACCATATCTTGTATTTATGTGTTGTAAAAGCCATTTTTAAGGGTCAATAAAACCTATCTAATCTATCTTAACTGAACAAACTGATCTTTACAGGGTCCAGTTGGATGTCAGGAGGGATGTGGAGCCAGTAAACGTCTTGCCGGGAAATGTGCAAATCAAAAAATTTCATTAACGGGAAATGTGCAAACGTGACGCCGGGAAATGTGCAAATGTTCAATTTTGCCGGGAAATGTGCAAAAGCCACCGGGAAATGTGCAAACCATTCATTTCACCTATATAATGTATAGATGGAAGAGAAACGCTCAATCAAAGCTGTGCATGAAACATTATCATCTTTACCACCTGAACGACAATCTGTCTTTTTTTTTCGTTTTACTTTATCATCATCTTCTTGTAAAACTCACAACGAATTTCCACCAGATTTGGCAGATAACATCTTAATGGTGATATGATCGTTATTTGTTGAAATGACCCTCCCCCCCCCCCCCCCCACCACTCCTAAGGATCGAGAGGGGGAGGAGTTGAAGCCTCAGAGTCCCTTAGAGTCCCTGAGTTGATGGTTTTTTTTTTCTTCATCTGTCAAACCGAAAAAGATAGAGCTAAGTTAGTGCTATGAAAAAAAATCATGACTGAAATTTCATGTTTGATTATGGCGGACCTAGGAGTGCCCTGATTGGGGATGAGGGGGAGCAAGAGGAGTTTCCACACTTTCAGCTTATTCTCGAAAACGGATTTTCACCCAACTTGGCAGAAACTTTTACGTATTTATGGTAATAATAAATGATTTTGATTTGTTAAAATGAGCCCCCCATCCCCCATCGCCGAAGAAGGGGGGGGGGGGGGTTAAAGCCTCAGAGTCCCTAAAATCTTGATTTTTTTTTTAATCATCTTCTGTCAAACCAAAAAAGATAGAGCTAAGTCAGTGCTATGAAAACATTAATGAATGAAATTTCATGTTTGATTATGGCGGATTAAGGGGTGCCGGGGGGCGGGGGGAGTGCAGGGAGTGGAGGTGGATATTCCACATCTCAGCATCTTCTTGAATTTAACCAAACTTGACAGATAGCATGTTTATGGTAATATGATCATAATTTCTTAGAATGAGCCCCCCCCCCCCCCACCCCCACCGCCGAAGCGTCCCTAAACTCTGGAATTTCTTTAATCTTCTTCTGTCAAACCGAAAAAGATAGAGCTAAGTTAGTGCTATGAAGACACAGCGTAAATGATTGAAATTTCATGTTTGGTTATGGCGGATCAAGGGGTTTCCAGATGGGGGTGGGGGGGGGGGCTGAGGGCAAGGAAAGGAATTTTCCACAATTTCAGCATCTTCTAGAAAAATCTACGACGAGTTTTCACCAAACATGGCAGATTGGATCTTTATGGACATAGGCTCTTAATTTGTTAAAATGAGCCCCATCCCATACACACACACACACACACACACATCCACACACCGCCGAAGGGTGGGGGTTGGGATTGAAACCTCAGAGTCCCTAAACTCTGAACACAAAACTTTAAACTCTGAAAAGATAGAGCTTAGTTAGTGCTATGAAGACATTAATGCCTGAATTTTTATTTCACGTTTGATTGTCGCGGAGCGAGGGGTGTCTTTATCGGGGGGAGGGGGGAGTGAGGGGAGGAGGGGAGATTGTCACATATTCTGCATCTTCTTGAGAAATCTTTGACGGATTTTCACCAAACGTGGGAGGTAGCATCTTTAGGGTAATAGAATCCCACTTTGTTCGAAGGGGCAACAAGTCCAATTTTGTTCCCCTTCCCCAAAGCGGGGGATAAGACCAGGGTAGCCCCCACGTCATAAACAGACGTGAAATTTCATCAAAGTTTAGGTCTACCTTCTAAAAATGTAAATAAATTGTATTCTATTACTCTTGGTTGTTCAGAAAATTTCTTCATATATGTATTCCTTTTTTTCATATGTAGGGTTTTCAAGAAAATTCTGAATTCCACCCGAACGACCCCGCCCCCTCGTCTTGGCCCCTTTCAAGGGAGGGGGACATGGTGGGGGGGGGGGGGGCTCCATCAGCATCTCCTCCCACTTTAGGGGTTGGGGCAGTGCTCATTGAAACAAATTCCATTTTGTTCGAGGAACAGAGTGTTTGCCTCTTACCATAATGGCAAAGGATGACATCACACAATATTGCCCAGTTATAGTCCGGTAATGCAACTCGGGTCTCTCGGATCTGGGGGCAGACGCGCTACCAAGTTACTGAGCCCAATCACCGCGATCCCTGCATTTTTTTTTTTCAAAAGTCGGCTCACAGTGGCGGAGAGAGAGAACTGCATAGGCCTATCTATAAGTCTGATCTTAATATGAAATTAACCTTTGCTTATGTCTGTACCATGAAATATGATATGTTGCCTCTCACCATTAATAGAAGACCTATCGCACACGAAGATCTTCGAAGCCTCGACCCAGAGCTCTATGGCCAAATGGAAGGTCTTAGAGAGTACCCGGCGGAGGAGCTTGAAGGGCTCGAGCTCAGCTTTGATGGACTACAGCCAGACGGGGAGAACATTGCTGTCACTCAAGACAACCTGTAAGTCACTGTATCCGAGCTATCTATTTTAGATTAGTCACGAACAATACTCATATTCCGCCCCTATATGGAGGACAGAGTTGAATCATGAGATTTTGGAGCTTTTTTTTTTATTGCGGACTTTCTGAAGTTAGAGGTCAACGTCTTATTACTCATTACAGGACAATCGAAAATCAGAGAGAGTATCTTTCATTGTGATGCATCGATATTAAAGTGAGTGATTTGCCGTACATTTCTACATTACTCCCTTACTAGTATCAAAGAATGTAAGTTTACACACTGAATAAGAAACGATTTCTCCGCTTTCCTTATATAGAATGCGCACGTACGAATGCAAATTGAAACAGAAACAAAAATTATTCATGCCGTTTTTGCTATGCCTCCGCCATTAAGTGTCGATGGAGGCGCTATGTTTTGGTCGTTCGTCCGTCCGCCCGTCAGCACTGGTCAGTCTGTTTGTCCCACATTCCGTCCTTCCGTCCGTAGTCGCTTTTGTGGACAGCGTATACTCTAATGACTTAACCGTTTGAGGAATTCAAATGGAACTTATTGTCATGTTCATGTATTTATTTGGTCTATAGTGCACACTTCCAAGGTCTTAGGTCCAAAAACCTGCTATAATGTCGAAAATACACTATTTTATCCATACCTTGAAAATTACTCAGTGCAAACAATCAATAAACTAAATATTTGATTGCAGTATTAAATGCAAAATGATTCTGTATTTGACCATAATTGTCAAATAATATAATAGACGTCATTTTTCCCAGTATTTTGAAAATTCCTCAAAGTATTGTCATAAAGATTCTATATAGCAGTTTAGTGAATAGTTTACGAAATATGTGAGCCTTGCTGTCGAGAGGCAAAGATCATATATCAAGTGAATAAGCTCAAATTCGGGTTTGTTTGTTTGTTATTGTTGTTTGTACAATCACAAACCTTTGGGAGAATAATTTGTGGAGGTATATAACAGTCGCAAAAAGCAACTTTTGCGGTAAAATCTTTAACAAGTTATAACGACATAGAGTGTCGCAATAATGTTACAGTGTTTTCTGCATGTTGAAGCAGAGAAAATGCTATATCGTGCATGGATTCTAGCATAATCACGTCAACTTAAATATCTTTATGTTTTCATGATCTCTTTTAAAAACACTAGGCAGGAGTATATTGACAGGAAATCCATGTATCAGCTCGCAATTCAACAGTTGAACGCCTTCCGTCTTGGCTTCAACAGAATACCGAAGCCAGAACTCTTCTTCAAGCTCAGACCCGAGGAGCTACGAGACGTGATCATGGGAGAAGAATTTGACTGGAGGTCCTTTGAAAACGTATGTTGCCATCGTCATTAGATAGCTTGTGGACGCCGACGTCTAGAAATACGTCTCGCTGCGTCGTTTTGCAAAGTAGTTTTTAGGGTAGCGAGGACTAAAGTAATATGGCACCCCCATTATGATCACTGCATCAAGTTTACCTCTCTGTGCCGTAGATATGGCCTAGATCCAACCATGCAAAATCAGACGAAGTGAAGTCGATTTCTATAAACAATTTTGCGCATGCGCAGAACCGTAGGGATTTTGGTTCCTTTGAACGTCCACGTCATGTATTAATCTAAAGATCATCGATGTGTTATTAGAAGAAAGACAAAGATACACTTGTTATAATGTCATAGGGTAGTTTTCATGCAGTTCATCAAATATGGTATCTTTTCATTTTTTGAAGCGCCATGAGCACTGAAAAGTGGACCTGTGCGCTATACAAGTAGCCACTAATATTATTATTATTATCCCCAACTTCATCCACTGACCATGAATGGAAGGCCTGAAGGCTGAAATATTCATCCCTATAAGGCGAAAAAGAAAACATTTTTAAAACACATTCTACTGTGGTTGCATTCTTCTCATTTTACATTACCAATACTTGTCCCCATACATTTCGTTGCCTCTCCTAAGTTTTTTTTTTTCTGAGGATTAATGACTTTTTGAGATTATACTTGATCAACTTCGAATTCTGAAGATAAATAGTAATAGGACCCCAAGAATTTTCAAAGAATTATTTAGTGAAACAGAGTATAGAAACGAAACTGAGATTTTTTTTTTTTAAACGGAAAACGCAATTTAATAACCTACTGACTTAAAAATGCATTTTTTAAGCTGAGACCTACATCGAAAATGTATTTCATACTGCACCTGTAGTATATAAATGCTAGCGCAGACCTTGATTTGGATGATGAAACTGTAACATTCAAAATACAGTGTCTCCTTTCTATAAGAAAGTTTATTATTTTCTTCCACGTTTATGTTCGTACAGGCTACAATTTATTATGTAGGCGTATTTGTATCTCAAACAGAGCACGCTCTACGAGTTACCATACCATGTGCACCATCCGGTCATTCGACTATTCTGGCGTGTGTTCCATGAGTTTGATGAGGACAAGAAGAGGCGTTATCTCCGTAAGAAACTTTGCGTTACTTCCCCATGGCTATCATCAAGTTATTTACGCACACACGTACACACACACACACACACACACACACACAAGAATATAATATAGCGCCTATTGTATATATTTTACATGCATATAATAATATGTATATTATATTGTATCACTTTATATTATCATATATAATATAATGTATATTATATTATATTATATTATACATATATGTATATGGATATGGATATATATCACATATCTACATCTCAATGTGTGTAAACACTATACATACATGTATATCACGTATAAATTATGAGTAATTTGGTGTATGAATAAGTTATGTGACTATTTTTGACGCATAGCCTTCATGATATTTTTAATAAATGTAAACGTGCGTATGCAACTTAATTATATTATGAATCATATTTATTTTAATTCCATAAATTCATTTGCTGCTGGTTTGCTTACGAGGATTATCAAAAACAGAAATAAGCATTTATGTTAAAGGAGAATAAATTTTAAAACCCAAGTCTAGTGCATCCTATAGCTGACATTAACTTTTGACTTTGCCAAACACACCACACTGTGCTTATCTTACATAATATTTATTGATTTGAGAAAATGTGACTTAAAGTCAAGCAAGTGCTGCGATCTCACGTCATGTAAAAGACTTGCCAGATACACCATTGTAATTGTAGGTAATAAAGCTCTCGATATCACTTTGTCTATCAAGATAAAATTATGGTATTATGTGCAAAACCTTTATTTTGTTTTAAATGACAACAATTCCCCGCCAATTCTATGTCTCATGTCATGGCATAGAGTTCTTGACTGGAGCTGACCACGTGCCAATTGGTGGCTTCCGGTCTCTTCGGTTCACCATCCGACGTATGGATACGAGAAAGAATTACGACGGCGCCGATCCCTCGGAGATCTGTCCGGTCGTCATGACCTGCCCAGGCTTCATCTCCATGGGTCTACCCGAGTACGAATCCGAAGACGACGTCAGGTTTCGACTCTTAAAAGCAATGGAAATGTGTCCGAGCTTCAATCTGGAAAGGCCTCCCAATGTTTTCCAGTAAAAGCCTATACGCCGAGAGGATTGTCAAGACTTTTCTCAACGAAACTAGCAACTTATAATGTGCATCTTGTACTTATACTCCATAGATCAATCAATCAAGTGAAAACCACAATCACTTATTGCTCTGCAAGCTGTAGATATTTTAGCTAATGTTCTACCTCAAGCAAACGTAAATACCGTCCTACGTTTAAAAAAAAACAACAAACAAGCAAAAACAAATCCGTGCACGATGCATTTGAAATTAGAAAATACAAAGCACCGACTCTCAATAGATATAGAAATGAGATATTGATGAAGATAACGACCTTGTATCAGAGTCGAAATAACCAACTTTTCAACCTTTCATTATGACACCTCACTCCTTTTCTTTTCTTTCTTTTTTTTTTTGGGGGGGGGGAATACTGGTATTCTGTTTCTCGTTACTCATAGTTGTTCACCATACTGCTTAAACAGCATGAACGTACTGTTCGATATAATTTCATTTTTGAGGTTTTGGACAAGAAGGCTTTCCTGACATATTACATAAGATTTTGTCTCGATTCTTGGTCTTTTGTATCCCTTATCAGAATGTGTGCTCTAATTTTCTTTAATTTGTTTTAAAAGTCATGTCATGATAGGGGGCTTATCTTGTCAATATGCCATTTTCACCAAAATATGTGTTGAAATTTTCTTATAATATTGGAAAGACACAAAAATATGCAAGATGGCGAAGAGAAGGGAGAGAAAACAGTTGATCATTTGGTCCTACTGTGAATTACGGTCCATACTTCTCCTGAACCATAACAATAAGTTGACAATGGTGTAGAACCATTATACATATGATTGTGATGATACTCAAAGAAACAACCATTATACATATGTGATGCTACTCAAAGAAACATTATCTATTGCTCAGCTGCAGCCTTAGTTGCAGCAACCAAAGCAGTTCCAAAGCTTGGTGTCGTGAGAACTTTTAATTATTTGGTTGCTACTCATAATTTGCCACATCTAGTCATGAGAATATTTTGGATTCGACTGTATTTGATTGAATTTATACACAAAATAGATCCGTTATACGCAAATATATTAAGTTTGTGCATTGCAATCATGTCATAAACGTTATTTTGTGTGTGGATCGTCATAAGCTATTCAAGGCGTATTATGGGAGGCCCTCCAGTTGATTATAATATGTACAGAATTATCATTCAATATACTATGCTTTTCTTTTTACCCTTAACCAACGTAATCTCGTCTGATCTTTACCTAAATCGTTTTAAGGCACCAGAAATATTATAGCTTTGACATAACTTTTTCAAGCAAAGTTACTGTTAATTTGTGTGTGATAGTGTATTATGTTTTATTTTGTTTTGTTTTCTTTTGCTTTGTTTTGTTTTATTTTTTTTTAGGTACAACCGTGATTATAGGAATTGTATAGTTTTGGTCGAGACCTAACGTCAGGTTTACTACACTTTTTGTGAGATAATGAGAAACCTCTTATAGAATATAAAGGGCATGTAATTTCATGAAGGACTTTACGTTTATTTGATGAAAATTGGCTTTGAAATAGCTGAGATATCCAAAAAAGCGAACCCAATAAAATTGACAGGCCACAACTTTTATTACGATATCTTTGTTTTACTTTGTTTTACCTTGTTTTTAGACATCTCGGTTATTTTGAAATCAATTTTCATCAAATAAACTTTTGATTCCCCTTAGAATTGCATGCTCTGTAACATTTCATAGACTGGATCCTAAATAGCTTGCAAAATGTTTCAAGCTGAATCTTCACCTCAGCCAGTACTGTACAGTCCCCCCCCCCCTTTTTTTAATTTTTATTATGAAAGTCGTTGACAGTGGATTGGTTCAGCAGTATCTGTAAAAAAAAAATCGAGTGAAAATATTCACTCTTGCAGGAGTGAATACAAAAAAGAGTGAAGTTACAGTGAAATTGGAGTGAATTTTGAGTGAAAGTTTTCATTTTCACTCGTTTTGGAGTGACCTCCGGAATCACTCGAAGATTTTGAAGTGATCCCTTAGGTCACTCCAAAAAGAGTGAAAATTAATATTTTCACTCAAAATTAACTCCAATTTCACTGTAACTTCACTCCTTTTTCAATCCACTCCTGCAAGAGTGAAGATTTCCATTCGATTTCTTTTTTTAAGAGAGTAACCTTCCTGATAGAACTCACTCTGTTTCTGTGGAGAGTCTATAGTACTCAGAAAATTGATTGCTGATTTGATTGCTGATGACCCTAGCCAGTGCGCCAGAAATGCTGGCCATTATCATAACAAAATGTCTATGATTTGAATGCGCACAAAGATTGATGGAGTTTTAATTCATTTCTATTATAACATGGATTATAAAATACCGCCAACGCACAATTGAATTAAATGAACCTAATTGGATTGAGTTGGATTTGATTGGATTGAATCAAATTGGAGTTAAATGAACTAAATTGAATCGAATAAAACATGAAATATTTATCTTGTCAGACTGATGAAAAGGAGTGTATAAAATTGAATTAGATTAGTATTCCTTGCACTTGTGAATAAAAGATTTAGCCCATCACAAAGTTGAATAGTTCAAATGAAGCGAAATGATTCAAAAGGAACAAATCCTGAGGGATAACCACAATTATATCAACCTACAATATAGTATAGTAATTAAACAGACTTTTGGCAGAAGTCTGTTCTGAATTTTGTTTTCTTTTTAAACCTTTCATGTGCAGTGTACCGTTGTGCCGCATAGAAGGTATCGAATGAAGTATCGTCGGACCAAATTGGTATTGGTCTTCTGCATGTATAATGACTTTGATCACATCCCTACACGTCTAATCTTCTAATTCTTGTTAAAAGATTACAGAAGTGCCATTCCCTTCAAATATAAAACAAATACATACCATTCATCACAAATAAAACCATCGTCTTCAGACATTTTGTTGTGCACATATTATTGCTTCATTTTTTAGAAGGACACCACAGTCTTACAGGGTTGCCCAACTGCGAACACCTCAATTTGTGGTGTAAAACTGTTATTGAGATCACATGAGTTGGAATGCGCATTAGCAGATTGAATTGAAGAAGCAAAACGATTTCAAAATTCCCTCTAATACCTTGAGTTATTCCTTTACCACGACATATCTCAGAATACGATTAACACTTTATTTTGTCCACCTTTCTGTAATCTGAATTTGTTTGATTTATGTTTTTTTTTTAATATTTTGGCTGCAATTTCTACATTTTCGCTTTTCAATGTAAAAATGATAATAATGAGTAATGTGAAAACATTGAAGTACATGAAATCTATCTCATTCAACAGGATTATTGATGACATAATGTAGCATTAGCTGAACTTAATTTCATGCTACTTTTAATTCCAGCGCATAACTACAATTTAAACGGTCTGCGCAAAAAGAGCGCGGAACAATACATCGATAAAAGAATCCCACGGGTTTGCAATGAAAGTAAAGTAAGAAAGTGAAATCCACATTTCTGTAGGAATAGATTGGCAGATTGTTTATAAGATCACGAAATAACTCCAGAAGGGCCTCTCTTAAGGGTAGTCGAATAACCGGCATGTTTGAAGTGAAGACAATGACGATAACTCGCCCAACCGGAGATGACCTCCATACCTCCCTGCTTGATAAGCAGCTTAGAATAACAATGCACGCCAAGCCATTTAGAACCACCAATATGCACATAATGGGACAATGTATTCATTATGAAAAGCACAGGGGTCACATCACAGGATTGCATACGGGCATACTGATAAGAACGTTGTTACACTATTAAAAAAAAAGACCAACAAGCAAACAAAACAAACAAAAAAAAGCAAAAAAAAAAAACAACAAAACAAACAAACAAAAACAAACCCTTGAGGGCGTAGAATGTTATAACTGTTTAATTAAGTAAAGCCGGTTGGAACTCATTCTCTTGACCTCCTTAATTAGATATACATGTATGCTAACTCCACCACAGCAACACGCACAATGGTACCCATCTATCATTTTGTGTTTTCAAAAGCAGTCCTTTACATAACAAATGGTTTAATGGGTTCAGCCTAGCTGAAAATCCATGGCCTTGTAAGGGTTCCTCAAGGAAAGATTTCATATTCGCCAGTACAGTAAACAAGGTCATAAATAAAAATGTATAGTTTCTTATGTAGTATAAATATGGCGTAAGTTCATTAAAAAAAAACAAAAACAAGTTTGATTATCGTAGGATTTTAACAAGAGGGATATTACCATGTCAGCGTGCATTTTTTTATTTTTCGACAGGGTCCCATATAAAAGGAATGTGTTCATATCAATAAACTTTGCATCAATCATACAAAATGCAAGCTAAACATTTAAAAAGATAAACAGTTACGTGTGTAAATCAATGTGAGTTATATGAATGGATAAGAGAGAAAGGCAAATCTAAGAAGAAAAAGTGGACAGTAAAAAAGATTAGAAACAAAGACGTGGAGCGTATTGTGCCCTTCCTGTCATCAACAACGGCTTTGATTAAAATTAATGAGGTTCTAACTTACGGCGAGGTGAAGATAAAGAACAAGAAAAAGAGGCTTGAAAAGTAAGCTACTGTTTACTTTTTCTCTTTCTTTTATTTCTACCTCTCTTTTTTTTTTTTCCTTATTCTGTTAATGTGTTTGCAAATGGGCTGCTTTTTGTTATGTTTCCGTCCCAAGCACTGACGAAGACGTCCAAAAGGGTCGAATGCTTGGTAGCAGCAGCAGTTAAAGACAAATTTAATGCATTCCTCTATAGTGACATTACCATTGCCATTTGTAGTGGTAGCTGTCAATATCGAAGCAATTGAAATATTTATACTGTATGCGATATTATATATATCATATATATATATATATATATATATATATATATATATATATATATATATATATATATATATATATTTATATATATTATATATCATATATATATATATATATATATATATATATATATATTTATATATATTATATATCATATATATATATATATATATATATATATATATATATATATATGATGCATTATCATGATTCTATTCGTTTGTATGCACTTTCTATAATCCCAGTGATTCCAAAGAGTTGAAACGCAACACAAAACGTATCATACAGCAGGCAGCATTGCCCATACATGAATTCGCTCATAATGCCATGCGTTTACCCTGACTTTGGGCTGTTTTGTTTTTATCGTACAAATCCTACACGAAAAGCGGCGAGAAAACATAACCAAATGAGATGCAGATGCTGCCAGAAAACCGGCGAAAGATTCGGTATTAAAACGCAATAAGTGCCATTCAAAGATATAATTCATATTATTTGTATGAAGCATCACATCGTACACTGTTTATCATTGAGTTTTATTGCCAAATGAGCTAAGCAGCGTTTTAAAACATTTCGAAGTTACGTCCATCATCAGAGTCACACCTTAATCGTGACATGACATAACAAGGAATATTCTCGAACTTATGATCCAAAATATTCTGTATCTTATTATTTTCTCTGTGTGTGTGTGTGTGTTTTTTTTTTACAGCTTTAATCACAAATGTCTCAACATAATAAGAATGGGTTTAGCTCGTTTTTCAATAAAACTCTCTGTGTGGGAGTGTGTGTGTCTAAAGATGTAACTATATGTATTTCTATCACTTTTTTCTGATCTCATGTTAGGCCTATGAAGTGGAATACATGTTCAAGAAGCTCAATTGTGGAAAATAAAATGAGAAGCAACCACACAGGCACAGTTTTTTTTTTCGTTAATTTTGGTTGGTTTTCGTCTTTTTTCTTACATTAGTTGCCAAGAAGGTTATTGTATTGTTGTTTATTCTTAATGATATCGAATGAATCTTTTTCTAAGTCCGTTGTCGACCTTCTTGTCATGTGGTAAAAGGTCGAGTATTTGTTATAGCATTACCTTCGTAATTTCTTTTATTGTTTTCGCGGCTGTTTGCTTCATGCGCGATAAATATTTCTCGTAAGAGAAGCAAACACACACACACACAAAGGCAAATGTGAAAAAAAAAACAGCACTGAGCATCCTTGAGCGGTTTTTCGCGCTTGCAAGGAAGAGTCTATTTTTATTTGTTGAAGTATTTTTTTTCTACGCGTTTCAAATTTTAATCCATTTTGCCTTGCCTTATTAATGCTTATTTTTCTGTAGACTTACACATTACATGAAGGGAATTAAAAGTTCATTGACTGAGACACTGTACCGCTAAAGGATAACAGACAGGAGTTCAGGAGACAGTGGACTGGAGGGATTAAGACCAAAAAAAAATCACGCAATAGAATGGAAATAGATACATACTCTCCAATTGCAGATTTATGCAGGATTCATATTTATTTCATGTATTTTAGGGAACAGAACAAGCTGACATTAGCCGATTTTCCAAATGCAACAGGTACAATAGGAAGTAAATGTGCACTGTATCCAAGTAGTTGAACCATACGGATATAGCAACAACATCACGCGTCTTTTTTTTTTTTCTCTCTCTCTCTCTAGTGTACATTGTTACATGTCTTACTGTACTTTTTTCTTACTGGCTTTGAAGGGAGTGTATATTACAAGCTCTCCTTATTAGATTCCCGTTCATTTTCAACATTTCAAAGAACATTCTGTAAAATCGTGCATCTAACCTTCTTGATGCTTTGTCTTCCACTACATATCGCCCTATAATTAAATTGCAATTATTTCTTTTGGGAAGTGAAAATACTTGTTTGTTTGTTTGTTTGTTTGTTTGGTTGGTTGGTTGTTTGATTTTATTTGCACAAAATCAATTCATTTACGCGCATTTTCTTACTCGGTTGGGAATTGCAAAAGGCCACTAATTAGGGCTCTAGATGTTACGATATATTGCGATATATATATCGAATCTAAATATTTGCTCGCCTTTTCATGACGGCTTGTACACTTATATTCTTCGTTAAAAATGAATATAAATGAAACGAAATGTAAAAATTAAATGAACAACTTAATAACCTCAATTAATAATGATATTTACGAGTCAAATCAAAGTATTCTTGGTCTAGAAGTCACACGTTGATGTATTGAGTTTCGTAAGTCACCAAGAACCAGAAACAGCATTGCTTTGGTCTGATGCTTTGTCTTTCGAAATATTCCCTCCCCCCCCCCCCCCCCGATTACTCATTCCTTTATTATTTGTTCGGGACTCAAAACTCGCCATTTATTTGAACAGTATTTTGATTAATAACATGCATTTTCCATTCGGTTGGGAGAATTGCCACTCGGCTAAAAAATTCTTTACAGAGCGGTTGATTAACAAGGCACTTCGGAAGGCTCAAATTTTCAATTTGTCAAATAGCAGATCCACTGTAATTCAGATTCTGACTTTGTGGAGGTAAGCGAAGATAACAAGTTCCATATTATTTCTCTCTCCGACTATACGCAGTAAGTAATCAGATTAATTACCAATCTAGTCACGACCAGAAAACTCCAGAATTTCTACAGCAAATTGGCCGTAACTTGTTTGAAGTTAATCAGTTGTATACAAGAACCGGTTGTGTTACGTTTTTAGTATAATGAAAAGTTACGGAATGAATGGGTTAAATTTTTCCTTCCATCAGTTTGCTGCGAGGTGCGATCTAAGCGTCGTCAGTATCTCACTGGCAAACTATGATCTTGCAGAACACAAAATGTCAAGAAAGTGTGAAAACGAAGAACCAAAAGGACAATTACTGGACAAAGTCTGGATCACACATCTTAGCTAATGATTCCAAACTTTAGCAATGATAGTAATGTTATTCATGCGACCATGCCTAAACAAATGTATTCTTGGTTTTGTACATAATAATATCGAACTTGATATCTATGCAATGTTATATCTCGATTAGATAATCTAAATACAATAACACAGCTGTGTAGTTTCTATTAGATTACTCGTTGATGGGAACGTTATTTTTTGCTTCTTCTAAGTTTTTAGAAGGGCACATTATGCATGACTCAATATTTCCCTTCCACTGAACTATACGCTAAGATCTGTTCACTGGGTCACATTATACTTTCCTTTGAGATATCATACTTTGAAAAGTTGTTGTCAACATTGACTCGAGTTATGATTATTATACTAGTGCTTCATAGGGGAACTTATTCATCCTATACAAACATGACAAAGCCTACAAGCTGCATAATCTCGTGGACAATGGAATAAAACTGATATCCCTTAAAAAAGAAACCGTGTGGTTAGCAGTGCAATAACTACCCATTGGATATCTCGACGTCAGATCACTTCGGATTATGCGGAGTCAGACATAGTTTCCCTTTCTGTGAGCCACCTCAAGAAATCTGCTACATAGTTAACATCCTTCAGCTTATTTGCCTCGCCAGATAAATTTCCTCCTTCTACCCTTTCAACACCGTTCTCATTTCTATCTTTATATTCTCCCTCTAATTCTTCATTTTCTTCCCGTTCGTCCAGATTTTCTTTCTCAAAATTCTTACTATTTCTCTCAACTTCTTCATTGCTCGTTTCCTCGTCTAAATCAGACAAAGCCCTACTGTCTTTATTGCTATCAACAACGTCTTCATTGTTTTGACGCTGGTTGAATTCCTCTACATTTTCTTCTTCGAAATCTTCGAAATCTCTTTCATATTCTTCGTCATCCTCACGCTCTTCATATTCCTCTAGGTTTTCTTCTTCCAAATCCTCAAAATCTCTTTCAAATTCTTCATCATCCTCACGTTCTTCATATTCCTCTAGGTTTTCTTCTTCCAAATCCTCAAAATCTCTTTCATATTCGTCGTCATCCTCACGCTCTTCATATTCATCTAGGTTTTCTTCTTCCAAATCCTCAAAATCTCTTTCAAATTCTTCATCATCCTCACGTTCTTCATATTCCTCTAGGTTTTCTTCTTCCAAATCCTCAAAATCTCTTTCATATTCGTCGTCGTTCTCACGCTCTTCATAGTTCTCTTCATTTTCTTCCTCAAAATTATCGAATTCTCTTTCAAATTCGTCAGCCTTACGCTCTTCATAGTTCTCTTCATTTTCTTCCTCAAAATCCTCAAAATCTCTTTCAAATTCTTCATCATCCTCACGCTCTTCATAGTCCTCTACGTATTCCTCAAAATCATCGAACTCTCTTTCGAATTCGTCGGCCTCACGCTCTTCATAGTTCTCTTCATTTTCTTCCTCAAAATCGTCAAAATCTCTTTCAAATTCGTCAACCTCACGCTCTTCATAATTTTCTTTATTTTCTTCCTCAAAATCCTCAAAATCTCTTTCAAATTCTTCCTCATCCTCACGCGCTTCATATTCCTCAAGGTTTTCTTCTTCCAAATCCTCAAAATCCCTTTCATATTCGTCGTCGTCCTCACGCTCTTCATAGTTCTCTTCATTTTCTTCCTCAAAATCCTCAAAATCTCTTTCAAATTCTTCATCATCCTCACGCTCTTCATAGTCCTCTACGTATTCCTCAAAATCATCGAACTCTCTTTCGAATTCGTCGGCCTCACGCTCTTCATAGTTATCTTCATTTTCTTCCTTAAAATCCTCAAAATCTCTTTCAAATTCTTCCTCATCCTCACGCTCTTCATATTCCTCTAGGTTTTCCTCTTCCAAATCCTCAAAATCTCTTTCAAATTCTTCCTCATCCTCACGCTCCTCATATTCCTCTAGGTTTTCCTCTTCCAAATTCTCAAAATCTCTTTCAAATTCGTCGTCGTCCTCACGCTCTTCATAGTTCTCTTCATTTTCTTCCTCAAAATCGTCAAAATCTCTTTCAAATTCTTCATCATTTTCACGCTCTTCATATTCCTCTACGTTTTCTTCCTCAAAATCGTCAAAATCTCTTTCAAATTCTTCATCATTTTCACGCTCTTCATATTCCTCTACGTTTTCTTCCTCAAAATCCCCGAAATCTCTTTCAAATTCTTCCTCCTCCTCACGCTCTTCATATTCCTCTAGGTTTTCCTCTTCCAAATCCTCAAAATCTCTTTCAAATTCGTCGTCGTCCTCACGCTCCTCATAGTTCTCTTCATTTTCTTCCTCAAAATCCTCAAAATCTCTTTCAAATTCTTCCTCATCCTCACGCTCTTCATAGTTCTCTTCATTTTCTTCCTCAAAATCCTCGAAATCTCTTTCAAATTCTTCCTCATCCTCACGCTCTTCATAGTTCTCTTCATTTTCTTCCTCAAAATCCTCGAATTCTCTCTCCAAATCGTCATCATCCTCACGCTCTTCATAGTTCTCTACGTATTCCTCAAAATCATCGAATTCTCTCTCAAATTCGCCATTCTCACGCTCTTTGTATTCCTCTAGATATTCTGCCTCAAAATCATCAAAGTCCCTTTCCTCCTCTTCCTGAAACTCGTCCAGAAAAGTTTGGAAAACTTCGTCATCATTACGCTCTTCTTTAACCTCTCCTGCGGTGTCCTGTTCTCGAGCCTCCATGTCCTCGACGAAGTTGTCATCCATGATATCATAAAGTTCTTTCTCGAATTCCTCTCCATTCCCTCGCTCCTCCGCATTCTCGGTATTTGACTCCTTCTCCTCTTCCAGGTTCCGCAGATCAGGCTGAGACACCGTTTCCTTTTCTCGATTTTCCATCGATACCTCTTGGTCTTCCGCTACCAGCTGCTCAACCTTTCTCTCAGCGGCCGAGACCATGGAGCTCACTTCAGTCTTTGATTTATTTTTTTTTAACATAGGAGATAAAAAAAGAAAGAATGAAAGCAAATTGAAAATTAAGTAATGCTACTTGTCACGATAATTTCAGAAGGTCTTGAAATGACAAACGTCAAAGCTGGTAGCAATGCGAAATAGTAGGATCGTGGCTGAAACACAATGAACAGAAATCCTAACGAAATCCAGCGCTTCATGCTTCATCGATTTCCTGTCCACATTTTTAAGCTTAAGTTGTGTAAGTCACTAACAAAATGTATAACAAAAGCTGATGTAAATGACTGACATGATATTGTTTCACAATTGCCTAATGTTATCAGCCGCAAAACATATTAACCAAAAGCAACAAATTCTTATTTTTTTTCTTCCAAGTTAAAAAGAAAAAAAAAAAGACAAATCTATGTATGAAATATCATAACATTTCATGACACTATTTGTATTTTTAAGATATTTTGTATTATTTGAAATTTTAGGGTCTTGAAAATTTACTTTGAAGAATCCTCACACCATGAAATAATCCTACATTTGGATACATATAGGGAGACTGTCAGCGATTATGACGTACTCTCAAAAGAGTAACCTTCGTCGAGTAATGATGACATTGTCGGTATATCCTTAGACAAATATTGAAGTTGCCACAAACATGTTTTTTCTTTTTTCTTGAGTTTAGAGCGATTAACAAAATAATTGGTGTCTTGAATCATGCTCTGTCTCCATTACCTACTCACTTGGACGTTAATACTCTACCCTTCCTATGCAAACATTCATACCTAGCATGCACACATTTCACACATGATCCATGGCCAGGAACCAAATAACGTGGAACGCAGAAAGTTAAAGGAGACCTCAAGAGTGTCAGACTTTGAGTCTGAACCTCTACGTATTGGTTACACTGTGTAAAGATTTATAGAAAGTTTTCAAAATTCACAACAAATCAAACTAAAAAGGAATGATGACACACATCATGTATTAGGTTCACATAAGAATGCATTATTGGCAAATAATGCTAGGGCGCTAATGGATGCAAAACAACAACAACAACAAAAGATAACATTTGTACATTCTGCACGAGTGAACATGTTAAGCAAGGGGTATTCAATTACATCGTTGTTTTGTAGGAAGAAAAGTGAGAATGAAAATAAGTGAATTTGATTGAAGTTAATCAGTGGGATTCAAGAATTTGTGGGATACGAACCTTGAGACTTGTATCGCTTATCCTTCGTTATCCCTCTTATTTTGTACTCAACTATGTATATCAAATTTTTGGCTTTTCAGAGTATTGATTTATCTGCTCAAGCATCACAATAAATTTCACAACGTGTGATATATTGATTTATGTAATACATGATGTAAAATCATATCAATCAATCAATGCCCTGTAATTTTTGCAAACTTAAGAAAACGCGAAAAAAAAAAAAAGCTTAACATAATTTCTCGCTTTGAAGTGAGGAGAGAGCCAAAACCTTTTTTCTTATATATAGGGTCCGGCAGTATTTAATTCGTGTCGAGATTTATCTTCAGCCTGATCATGTTATTTCGCATCGTTTTCGGCTTTCGAGACATTGGGACACGGGGTACAGTAAAATAGTGAACGACGTGTTAGTGACATTGCTTGTTTAATGAAAGAATTAAACTAAATAATAATAATAATAATAATAAAATTGTATGGCAGGCAAGTGCGAAAGAATAACGGGCACAATAAAAAGTAGCATTTATGCAGATGATGTTTAGTGAGGATATTCCATTAAATCGAAAACACGAGTAAAGACCTGGTAAAGCAAACATTTAATACCAATAATTGGAAGCCTAACTCAAAGTACTTCCCGCTGATCTCGCCCTAACGTCCTAAATAAAAACAAATGAAAAAGGAAATAAGGTAGGCCCTATATATCAACTTCTTCTATTTACAAAAGGAGTATGAGCCAATGTTTTTGAAATTATAAAATGCTATTGAATACGGAATAACCAAATGGTAAATGAATATCATCAGGGTAGTTTTGAATTTCATTGAAAATCTACTGCTTAAGAAAAAAAAATATAAAAAAACATATAAATTGTGCCTTTAAAGAACCACTTTATTTGTGGATTACTTGTAACTTGTGGTTGTAAGAATTTAACTCATATCTTGTGAGCACCAGATCAACAGGTCAAAAATAAAAAGAATACCGGGAAAGTGATGTTTTATACTTCAGGCCTACTGTAAGTTGGTGTTCATCTTTCGCCATGAAAAATCCCTGAGTGTTACTTTGTGAAAAAAAAAGTTGCAAAAACTTACAAGTTTTAAAGGTCCATTTTTTTTTTCACCTCTTTCTCTCTTTTCTTTCCCCTATCTTACGCCACTATGTAGTTAGTTGCTCAGCTGCAAAAACAAGCATATTATTTTAGGTATGAGTTTCTTCAATTTGTCTCCCTCTACAAATGAAATTTGCATTATAGATCAGTGGTTGCGATCTTAACAAGTTTAATTTGTAGAGGGAGAAACTCATACCTAAAACCTTAAATCCTCTGAATAATATCTATATCTTGCTTTCAAGTATGTTATTGTCAAAACTTACCCTCTTTTCCTGTAATGGGAGTGCAAATACGGCGGTCGCAGCAGCAACCAGAAAAAGCAGGGAAAGCTTCCCCATGATGCGGTCTTCTCGTCTCTTTCTTCACCGACCAGGTAACAACTCAGAGATCAAGCCGAAGGAGCTATTTAGACAGGTGATTTGCTGAATGAAACTACCGCTCTCTTGGAGGGGGTTTATATTCGTCAGGGATTAACCGGTCCCGGCTAGGCACGGTATTTGTCCTTCAAATCAAAAGGACGACGGATTAAAAAAATATACATAATGTATATAGTCTACATTCCTTTCGCATTTTGAGACAACGCATGTGGCTTGGTAGCTTGACCACGTGACCTTCATGCATTTCTAACCCTCGACAAAGAAACAAGTGCCAGCTGCCTTCGTTTATATTTGAATAGTTAAATTGGCAACTATCCTTCTGGAAATGACACGTCAAGAAAGAAGTCTGTATTCTTTTTTTTTTCCGGTTTTGGTGTGTTATTGCTGTACTTTTTTAAAGGAACTGTTAAAATTTGTTATTGTGATGATAAAATTGTATGCATAAATATACGCTACTGTCAGAAACATATTCAAAATGTTATATTTTAGTCTTTCGTAGTAGGACATCATTTTCGTTGTGTTTGCTGATTGACATTGCATGCCAGCTCGGGTAGACACTCATCACCATTAGATATAGAAATGTAAGAATCGAACACTGCACGAGAGAACATCATCCTCCATTAAATTTTTCCGACAACCCCCCCCCCCTTCTTTTTGTTGTTGTTGTTGTTGTTAGTGTTTCCCATAGAAACGTGGAAACGAAAGTATAAACAACCGTTGAAACATGCATAGTTTGCTAAAAATGCATCATGTGTTGCTGCATTTCGAACAAAAAAGCTCTGAAGGGGGGGGGTGGTTGATATAGATAAAGGAAGTGGGTGGAAAGAGAGTCATACTTTATACCTCTTTATGGTCCTTAAAGGGAACCCAAACGCAAAGAGCAATGTGAATTGAGTGAAAGCAGCAACATCTGCAGAACACATCAGTGAAATTTGAGGAAAATCGGACAATCGATGCGAAAGTTATGTATTTTTGAAGTTTTGGTGTAAAGTTGGAACCGCTGGATGAGGATACTACTAAAGGTTATGACGTATGTGTGGACAATCATCTGACTGGCTTACCGTTAAAGAATAAAAATGAAGTAAAAACAATGTAACCTTGGTAAAAAGAAAGAAAGAAAAAGAATTATTTCAATAATCATTATTAGCTCTGAATCTGAAGACCTTCAGCATGTCCAGAAGAAACGAGGTGGCACAATGATTCAGGCACAGGGCCCTGCGTTTCCGTACTGTGTGAGGCAATGATAATTTTGTTAACACAAAGAATTGATTAGTCAAGACAATTCAATTCAAAGGTCAAGACAATCAATCAACAAAAATGATCTACACTGTTCTTGTTCCAACACGATTCATCCCATTCATGTATTTACATGTATTATTATTCCATCATCAACACGTTGATGCACTAATAGACCTATATTTCTGCAATCATGCTTATCCTCTCTCTTGATGCTTTTAATAGAGAGTAGATACCAGTCCATGAAATCACTCATTTCACTGAATTCAGAGAGCGTTCTTGAGTGTTTTGGGAGACTTTTCCAAGGTGAAGTTTGTTATTGCGAAGCTTCGTTAATTCGAAAACCAAATAAGGTTCGTATTCCGAAGATTTAGTTTGTACGCACCGTCTTCATATTTCCGGAATAACGAACCATATTTAATTTTTCGGAGTTACTAACCTCCGGAATATTAAACAAACATCGAACATTCTTCAAATGGAGGATTGTGTGTTTTGTTGTTGTTGCTGTTATTGTGTGTTTGTTTGTTTGTTTTTATCCTTTTTTTGGGGGGGGGGGGTGAGGACGGGGGTCGGTGTTTTTACCGTGTTTATCCCTAAACATTAATAGACACGGCGAGATCAAATGAATCCCGTACTGTTCCAAGGAAGAATCTCAGACTGAGTTTGAATGGGTGGTATAATGGCTAGGTTGTTTGCAGACCCAAGGTTGGAAATATGCATTCCATAGATATTGTCAAAAAGCTGCAACCTTGTGCTGAAAAAGAAGACGAAAATACTTACTTGATTTTCTTCATCTCTTGATGGTCAAACCGTAATACACGATATAAAAACTGAGTGCATTTCATCTATTGGCTTTTCTTTGACAGTGTTTTGTATATTCTACAGTCTTAATCCCGCAACGTATCGATTCAAAAAGGAAAATATGAAAGGGAATGTGCTATTTTTTGTGTGTGTGTCCTTGCAATACAAAAAATAATAAGGTACCCCCCCAAAAAAAATGAATAGCAAATAGCAAAAAACCGACAGAGCTTCTATACATAATTCAAATTTAATATCTATATAGAAATTTGAACAAGCTGGTTTCAACGGTTTAGCGTTCGAAATAGAAGTAGAATTAAACTGAGGTATCCATTTGAAAACCAGCCTCCCATCTTCAATGATTTATGTTTTCCATGATTTCAACTAAAATGGTTGCCACAACAACGACTCTACATCCCTTAGAGTGTCCTGGCGTTGAAGTAAACTGTCACCTTTCTTCATCCCCCTCTGTCTAGGACTGATGATTTAAAGTAAATGATAATAATCGTAAATAGCAATATACTGATGGAAGCAGAAATGTGTACACACATTAGTTTCATTAGTTGGCCTCTCTGAATTTTATGAATTATACTCTTTCGGTAATGGGAGGGGGGATGTGATAACACGTCACCTATCCCATTAAATCATTAATACTTGTCATTAGGCGGCTCTTTCGTATATGAAGTGACAACCCTAGCTTCAACAATGGCGACGCTGACAAATCATTTTAGCGCGATGTGGAGGTACATTTGGTTACTATGATGCGATTTAAAAATCTATACCATAATTGCATGTTTTAATTGGAGATGGGAAAAAACAGAAAGGAATAAATTAAGTTCAAAGGCTCCCAATAAGTATGGCGGTGGGAATAAAAACGCAACATGAGGATGCGTGGGGAAGGTGAATTGGTAATGACATAGGTTGTGATTACGCATGTGAAGATTGATTGATGGTTGACCCTGAGGACAATAATGATGGCGATGATAATTGGAAGGTGGTTATGATGTTGGTGGTGGTTATAATTGCATTGATGTGATGACGTAAATAATATGACGAACACGATGACGGGTAATCGTCATGATGTTTTTTTTTTATAAATGGCAATTATCCAAAATGATGTTGATGACGGTTGGTTTGATATGTGTCGTAGTGTCTCGAGATGTCTACAGCAACGCTATTTTCATTTATACCTCGGTCACTGGAATCAAACTCTCAGATTTAGTGCACATACACTTTATTTTATTTGATAATTAACATCCCATCAATAAAAGCTGTCAGGTGACGGTGCACCCCTTCAGAACCAAAGAACATGAAATAACGATGAAGCCAACACATTACAATGTAGACAGAGTGAATGCAGCAATACTTAAGTAGAACACATCAGCGAAGATGGAGGAATAGTAGGTAATCCATTGAAGAGTCATTGATTTCAATATTAAGTTTTGGTGTTGTCATCCCTGGTTGAGAAGACCACTGCAGTTTGTGACCTAAAATATGTATAAAGATATAAATAAGATATGAAGAGAAAGTACACAATCCCTCGATTAGTTAGGCCTAAGGGCAGTGAAGGGTAATATCATTTCCTTCGCGCTCTGAAAGAAGTCAAGTGCTCTTTCATCATGCTTGAAAAGTGAAAATATGTTGAATTTTCGTTTTGCTTTCCTTTACATCGTTGTCCGTACATTGCGTTACAAAGTGTAGAAATTTTTTCATCCAGCGACTGCTGCATCAAAAAAAAAAAAAGTTTCAGCGTTCATCTTCTGAACAAATTGTAAGATTTTCCTAAAACTTTCCTGAGCTGTTCAACTAACATGACTAATGATTATTGCTGCATTTCCTCAATTCGCACAATATTCCTGGATTTCATTCTCCTCTATGGGTCGGCCAAAACTTTCGCAAACAATTTTATAGATCATAAATATACATGTAGTATGATATAATACATATATTAATATTTGTAGTTATCATCGTAAATTTAAACGATTATAAACGGTTATACTACTACTACTGCTACTACTATACTACTACTACTACTACTACTACTACTACTACTACTACTACTACTACTACTACTACTACTACTACTACTACTACCACTACTACTACTACTACTACTACTGTTATACTACTACTATACTACTAATACTACTACCACTACTACTACTACTACCAATAACATTATTAGTAATGTACCAATGATACTCTTATTTTTATATTATTATCAAAACTGTTGTTACCAAGTCATGATTCAGTTATCATAAGGGAGCCAGTAGACATGGTAGTGTCTTATCAGAGAGAGGACTCAGTGACGTATAACGTAATACATATTCATTACTCTCTGAAATAAAGCTTGAAGCAGCCTTAATGATATTCGGTGATAAAGCAATTCACTGGTAGTAGAGTGTCACTTTTATCGAGCCCGGGTTCTCCTTAAATGCAAATATTTATACCAGTAAAATGGGTGGAGGGATTACCTGCCGTGAAATCTCAGAGAACATTGTCAATGTTTTACACCTGAGCTGTGGGAGCGGTATAGTTTTGTTTCCAGACCAGATTCCTTTTCTCTAATAATTGCAAAATGCAGGGCGGAAGATCGATGGTCTATATTATTTCCGCACTCATTTCGTACCATTGCTAATGCGTGTTAGGTATTATGTTATTTACCATCGTTTGAATTCCAAGGATATTATAAAGACGCATGTGCTTTCACTATATTTTGTCAAGAAAAAACAGACTATACAGGGAATTAACAGCATCATTGCAATATGAAATGCAATTCTGTCGATACTCCCTTTAACATTAATCTGTGACCGTTGATGCCGTGGATGTTAGATGACCCTAGACTATTTATCAATATCCGTTTTATAGTAACTTTCAGCAGGCGAGCACGTCATACAATTTGTGTATATAAGGGGACAACCCAGTGCCAACTCTTCCACTCCTTCCCTGCATTGCTCTCATCCTGTTCCTACAACCGTGTCTATTCACTGCGATTTTGACCACAATTTTAGAATGCTAGAATTGTGTGTGTCAATAGGTTATTGTGTGTTTGCTATCCAGTGGCGCGTGGCAATTTTTAAAGTTGTGCTGTTTAATAGCCGTGGCATTCAATCAATTATGCCTATCTGTGGAAGCCACCGAAATAGCTTATGCCTACATTATCCTCTAGGATAGAGTTCACCAAAACGGGTGCCTCGCTTATGAGTTCTCTGTACACCCTTCTGATTACAACCACATTTCCCTTGTATGCAGTCCTGTAGTTTTGTTTATTGCTATGATTCGCTGTGTTCCCGATCAACATGGTGTGTTCGTCTTGGAGGGATGAATGCATGTACATTCTATTTATCTGTCTGACCATATGATCACATGCAGTCTTCGATGAAATGGGACATGATCACCATCGACAAGATGGATGACCAATGTGCAGCCTGCAATTTCGATCGGAAGACGTACATAACTCTGTTGGATCTCAACTCGTTTTGACTGCTGTAGAAACGTCACTTGTAAACCGGTTTGGTGCTCAGGGGGGACGACTTGATTCAATGCACGTATTATTGGTAAGATATGTCACACTAAAACATTCTAAGCCCAGGACATGTTGAGGTTAATGGCAAAATGTTTTGTTGCTGTGTATGCTCCGATCTGCCTGTCTGTCATTTAGACAGAAGACATAAGTGCACCACACACTTGTCTCATATCTTTTCGTCAAGGGTCCACTCGATCAGTAGTTCGTTGTGTCTTTCTACGACTATTAAATTTGCTCCCACTTTTAAAGTATATATGTATAGGCATCACTGAATTTGAAGAGACAGTTTCAATTCAATTCGATTTTATTGTCCGTTTCTGGAAATTTATTTTGTTTGCATGCATACACGTTGTATCGATATCTATACTAGGTGTTACAAAAAAACATTTCCCACTTTTGATCCTTAATAGTTCAAAAACTGTATATCACATAACACTGACATTGATATGAGCAATAGCTGAATAATCTACAATTTTGTTGGAGGTAATTTGAAAATGATAGCATAAATCAGTTTCATTAATTCAAGATTTATTTTTAAGTTAGGTTTGAGAATTTGCTCTGTTTTCAACCCTCTGTACACAATTTTAATTTTGCACAGAGGTCAATTGGTGTGTATGGGACTGTTTGGTTAACACCCTCACATTGGTCTTGAACAATGGTCAGGGTGCAGGATTTGTATGCTCTGTTATTCATGAGAAATTCCATTATCACAGTTAGTCTTTATTCATCCTTAAATGTAGTGTATGCAAGCACATAAAAACATATGCTTATTTTGTTTTTCATGTGCATGCATTTTACCCTTTATACCATGAATTCAGACTAGCGGCATGAACCGACTACACATGGACATTCATCGCTCGTTAATTACTTCAAACACCTGTTTCTGTCAAAAGCGTCACAATAACATTCTAAAGATGCTTTCCTGCTTTGATCTCATCATGCCACACCGACAGTCAGCCTGGAGTAAAAATCAAGACGGTGCTTTGAGATATCTAAAAACTACAAGCGCAGAAGATAATAACTCTCTTAAATCAAGAAGAATGCATGTGCAGTTGTAGTATACATTGGGAAATCATCGCTCAGTTAATTTCATTTGCGAAATGCACGTACTTTAAGAAAGCAAGTATTTCGGCAGGTTGGTTGTAATTTGTAATCTAATTTTTCTCATTTTCCGCACATTGTTTCAGAGTAAACATGGACAGTAATGGTAGACGACGTGCATGTCTTACCATTAAGCAATGTTACACGCGCGTCCACGCGCGTCCACTTCAGTAATTACTTTTTTTTTTTTGACACGAAATTTGTCATGATCTGAGGTTTGCTGCTCCCCATCGCTGTCGATTTTCCAAAGGCAGTTGAGTCTGAAAAGGCACCTCAGCGAAGTAAAACCGAAATAAGGGAAACTGTTCTTTTGTCAGTGACGATGCACGATTGCACAATCCTCATTGTCCAAACATCTGTATGTACTGATCAAGATGAACATAATCAGGACTCTGGTGACAGTGATGCAGGTCGGATCAAAGAAAGACCTCCGTTCAAAGTCCATGTGTGTAGTACGTCCATGCTAGCAGTGCCCAGGGCAATTCATCATGAATTAAATTATTAATAAAGCATTCAGTAGCCTTGGAGCAAGAGTCCAGAAGCCTAGTCAGCAGAACTCTAAGAAGGTGGCATTTGTGGTGTTCATGTCTATTGTTCAGGGTCATTGTAAGCACACACTCACATACACATCATTGGTTCTTGCGTAAAGTTCAAGTTTGTACAGAGGGTTCAAATTTGACCAAAATCTTGGAACTTAACGTTAAAAGTAATCATTGATTTAACGAAACTGATTCATGCTCTCATATTTAAATCACCTTCAACTAAATTATACACTATTCAGCTATTACCCATATCAATGACGGTGTTATCTGATGTATAGTTTTAAGGATCAAAAGTGCGAAACGTTTTTTGTAACACCTGGTACATATACAAAGCACACGTATAACATAGATACATAGATATGATAGACATAAAAGAAATATACAGCAGCACAATATCAATGCCATTGTCAAAAATGCATAACATTGTTAAGGAAATATTAATCTGTATGAGTCAACATTGTGCTGGATGTGACGTGCATATGACATGTACGGGTGTGTATATGTGTGTCAAATTAATAATATCTATAAGAGGTTTAGACGTTAAACGTTAAAAGTTTGACTTGGTAAAAAATCTCAGATCAATCGGGTTCTAATGTTTCAAGACTTAATACCGATCAGGGAGGTGTTACAGAGATGGAGTGGCAACTCTACGTAATTCATGCAAACACATGTTTGGGTTCAAGGCGTTACAATGGGATGTCTAGCATTCCACTACGCTTTGAAGTCATGCTCGGCACCGCTCTAGTTGCAAGACGAAGTTCGGAGACGAAGAGCGCATTTCATCTTTCGTTGAATTACAAGCTTTATTTCACCGTAAAATTTTAAATGAAATACTTGAATTGATTTAGAATAGTTTAGGAAAGAATTCAATATTATAAACATGTATTTGTAGTTTCTTCGTAATGCGCAAATCGAAATGAAATGAAAATTAGGCCCTCTTAAAGGGGAATACTGAAGATATTATATTATAATAGTTATGAAGTCAAAGAGTAGGACACATAGAACAATTTGTCGTTTACATAGTTTAAAATGGCCTTTTTGAAGTGGAGTTAGAGGATATTGAAGATTTACACCTGTCACCCCCCTGAAATCTAGGTCACAGCGTAAATTTCGAGGCTTTGCCGATGACGTCATGGGGTGAAAGGAATCGCGCAAGGTCTCGAACACCGCAGGCCCCCGCGCGCATAATGCATGCATTGTATTATACAAGTTGTTGTACGATACCCGGTATTTGCATATAAAAAGGAAGTTCTGAAAGTTTGTTTTTCGATAATGACATCGTACGTTAAGGTCAGCGGTGATCAGGGTGATTTCTTGGTGGAATTTGAATGTGGGAGCGATGATGAACTGAGTGATATACACTAGTGATGATGACCCTGGTGAAGTTGGAATGATAGATGTTGTGATGACGAGCCGCACGGCGGAGCGCAGGAGGGAGACGCTGCGGGCGAGCTAGGGGGGAAGGCCCAGGGCGGTCCGGTTGAAGCGGACTTCCTGGAGATTGGCAGTACGAGCCCTTGCCACACGGCAGGCCAGGGTACAATGCTGGTGACGCAGGACCAATGCCAGATAGACTTCAAAATTTAGATTGGTGAGAGTTGTTTTCATTCTGAACTGAAAATGAACCGAGCTTAGTGCTGACTTGAACTCGTACTTCAGAGCAGCAGTAGATCTAGGCCTAACAATATTAAATCGGGCTGGTCGCTGTAGAGCCTGTAGTGACTTGGGCCTAGGGCCTACCGTAATCTAGCTACGTTTAGAAAATAGAAGTCCATGTCAAAATTTCGGCTGTGTGATGAGCTTTGATGAGACACATTATTAACTTCGTAATATCGCTCTTGACTCAGGTCTCAGTGTCATCTCAGTAAATATAAATTTATATCCTTACGTAGGGCCTAACTAGTTAGGCCTAGCTAGCCCGACCAGACGCAGCTGTGCAGCGACTGGGCTGTGCATAGCCTAGGCCATTGATATGGCCTCAGTGGCGTATCTAGGGGGGGGGGAGGGGGCAAGGGGGGCACGTGCCCCGGCGCCACTCCTTGGGGGCGCAAAAAAAAAAACGGAAATAAAACGAAGAAGAAGAAAAAAAAAAGAAAAAAAAAGAAGAAGAAGAAGGAAAAAAAAAAGAAAAAGAAGAAGAAGAAGAAGAAGAAGAAGAAGAAGAAAAAAAACTCGCCCGGAAGGGGGAGGGAGAATGGTGGGGGGGGGGGGGCAGAAAACCAAATCAAACAAGATAAAAACAAAACATGATGATGACGCGGACAAAATGACAATGTTTATTGTGTTCACACAAAAATTCCATGTTCTGTGAGGTGAAATACAAAAATTTTCGGCTCGCTCGCCAAAATTTATATAAAAAAGAAGGTAAGAACAAAACGTGATGATGACAAAATGACAGTGTCTATTGTGTTCACACATGTCATTTTATATTTAGCAGGCAAAATGCTTCACGGAGCAGCGGCTGCAATTTCATTCGTTCTGAAGCGATCGCCAATTGGATCAAAAGAGGGCGTCAACGGTTTCGAACATAGGGGTTGGGGGCGCAAAAAACAACAACAAATCAAACAAGATAAGAACAAAACGCAATGATGACGCGGAAATATACAAATTTCGGCTCACTCGCTCTCGTACTAATTTAGAGTATGTTTTCAAGTCCTCAGTTTGTTGGTATAAATCGTTATCTATAAGGCCGTCACTATATCTTGATTAGAATTGTAAGATTTAATAAGCAAAAAATGGCAAGAGTTTCATGATTTGTAAGCTGAAATACAAAAATTTTAGGCTCGCTCGCTGCGCTCGCTCGCCAAAATTTGTATAATAAAAGAGAAGAAGATAAGAACAAAACGTGACGATGACGCGGACAAAATGATAATGTTATTGTGTTCACTCATGTCATTTTATATTTAGCAGGAAAAATGTTACACGGAGCAGCGACTGCAATTTCATTCGTTCTGAAGCGATCGCCGATTGGATCAAAAGAGGACGCCAACGGTTTCGAACATACGGGGGAGGGGGGCGCAAAAAAAAAATCAAAAAAGATAAGAAAAAAACGTAATGATGACGCAGAAATTTACAAATTTCGGCTCACTCGCTCGTACTAATTTAGAGTATTTTTTCAAGTCCTCAGTTTGTTGGTATAAATCGTTATCTATAAGGTCGTCACTATAATTGTGAGATTTAATAAGCAAAAAATGACAAGAATTCCATGTTTTGTAAGCTGAAATACAAAAATTTTCGGCTCGCTCGCTGCGCTCGCTCGCCCAAATTTATATATAAAAAAGATAAGAACAATACGTGATGATGAAGAGGACATTTACAAATTTCAGCTCACTCGCGCGCACTAATTTAGAGTATTTTTTTAAGTCCTCAGTTTTTTGGTATAAATCGATATCTATAAGGCTTGATTAGATTATCTTGATAGAATTGTAAGATTTGGTAAGCAAAAAATGACACGAATTCCATGTTTTGTAAGCTGAAATACAAAAATTTTCGGCTCGCTCGCTGCGCTCGCTCGCCAAAATCTATCACATTCATTACATTTAAATCACCCTCAAAAGATCCCTTTTAAGGGCTTGAAAAAGCATCATGTGGACTTTGTTTAAAGTCCCTACCGGGATGGGGTTGGGGTTGAACACTTTTTCAGAAATTAGGGGCGCAATTTTCGTGCTTGCCCCGGGCGCCGTTTTCCCTAGATACGCCACTGTATGGCCTTCACGCAATTTCAACTTCGCAGCTCGGCCATATATATAAAGTTAAGAAGAGTGGATTCCGGAATTGTCTATAGTAACAAGGGTCGGTGTACAATCTTTAATAGTCAGTCTACTACAGTAGACTTAGACACTGTCAAAGATCGTACACTGACCTTTGTTACTATTAATAGGCCCTACTCATCGAAGATCGACCATCCTCCTCCCTCAATGGCTTTCTCGCGTATAAGATCAAAAATACGCGTGGGCCGGGCCGGGGCGCAATACGCTGGAACATTCGCACAGAATACAAATCAAGAAAAAAATAGGGGGATACATGTAAATAACTTGAGGTTACAGGAGGAAAAAGAATTGAAGAATATCCTCATTAAGGTAGTAAATACACGTAATCATTGATAACACCGGTCTATTTGCCCATTCACTGGGAAAACGGGCGGTCGGTTAAAGAAATATAGGTGCCTATACCTAGAGTTTCTATTCAGCTACCAGGGGCGCACGAAAAAAAAAAAAATAGATCTAATCATTCACTCTGATTATTGGAATAATAGACTGCAAATCAACCCTTATACGAAAAGTTATGTTTTTACTGTAGCGCTATGTAAACGTCGCATTATAATTCAGGACGATTTTCGTCACGGAATAATCGACGTCTTTCACGATACACCACAGCAATTTTACCCATTAATTCTACCGAGCAAACTAAAGAGAAAATCTGCAAAGGGAGGCACAAATTTGGTATTGTACTGTGCAGTAGAACTAGAAGGTCTACCATGAGCATTTCGAACAATTTTCGCGATAAAGTCTTGTGATATATCGACATCTTCTAAATCGGAGGTGAATCAAGGTTAATTTCTTAGCGTTTCTACATTTTTGTGTAGCATATTTGGCGATTTCGGCCCGTAACAACGCTCTGTGACTGTAGATCATGATATAGATCTACTAGTACTTAGTAGGCCTACCTTAGTATCTAATTCTTACTATACACAGCCCACATGATAGCGCAGCGTCTGGTCCTGCTACTTATTAGAAATGATCATATCTTATCACATCTCACTCACTCCGTACTCCCGGTCACAGCTCATCAGCATTCTATCTAGCTAGGAACCCTCACAAATTCACTGCACGATCCATTCATTACTTCACCGAGTCCATCAAAGTTTTATCACTATCGTTGAAAACCGCAGTGTTCTGTATCGTTTATTTTATCATCAGATAGGCCGGCCGGCCTAGTCAAGACTTCGACTAAGCCCATGCCCGCGCATTGCGTAGTATCTAGTATTAGCGATCCACATACGCCGAATGTTTTGCGAGTTTTTTTTTTTATTTTCGCCAATTTCGCGAACCCGGTGCTTTTTGCGAATTTAAAAACACGAGAAAACATTAACTCTCTTTCCGTATATATTTCCCCTTTCCGTAGTGTAATCCACAACCACGAATTTAAGCACTCGCGAAATTATTGGCAAGTCCCGATTTGCGAAAAAAAAAAAGACTCGCTATTATGGCGTACACAGCTGTAGTATTATTTTGTACTAAGGAGCTGATAGTACGTAGCAAAGAGGTACGAAGCCCACAGGCTTCTCCGCTTTTTGATACACGAAGGCTACTGCACTGCGACATACGCGGCCGGTGATGGGCGCGTGCATGTGACTGGTCGACTACACGAAGCACCCACTACAGGCACTAGGCCTGACAACTTCTGTATTCGTGACCTAAATAACACGTAACAGACTTTATTTAAACGATGAAAGGTATGATTTAACAGGAGACTTGAAGTAGAAAACAATTTTATTTCATTGTTTTGGTGACATTCTGATAAAAAATGTCTTGGGATTTCGGGGTACGAGCCTCGACATCTCGCTCTCATCGGGAGCATACATAGGTAAGCTCAGGCTGTTGTGTGAAACTTCCGGGTTTGCCATTCACCCCATGACGTCATGGACACGCCCCCAAAATAACCACGGATTTTCCGATTGAACATGATTCAGGATACAATTTTTCTAAGCAGCCGTTCTCCAAAACGCAATTTTCTAAGTGGATGAATTAAAGGCCGCTGTGTTTATCATGCTCTAAGCTTGAAATGGGGGAATAATCCAACAAAATATGCGTTTCCATTAGTATTCTGCTTTAAAAACCTAATATTTTTCTATAATGCGCACATTTCCGCATGTTAGTTTTCTATCTTTTAATCTGGTATATTTTGATCTTTCAAATAAAGTACTCGGCTAAAGCGTGTTCCAGCGTGCTTTTAAACTATTTGCTGTTAAAATTGTCAGTTTTACACTGCATTTTGATTCGCTGCTTCAATTCAAGGTACACAAATTCATTGCTGCCATCACCTTGAAAGAGAGAGCGAATTGCAGTAGGAGCAAGTATTTCTAGATGTGAGAGCGCTAGTCCCGATTATTGATGCTCTCTTTTCTTCAAAGCACATGGTTAACACCTGTAGTTGAACGCATAACTTCTCGGCGGTGCTGCGCATGACGTCAAAGGAGAGCAGTAGTTGTCTCTCCTTCTCTAGCACCTCCCTGTATAGTCTAGCCGGCTACGTATTTTTAGCCTGAATCAGTCCTTGATTGGCAGTCAATAGAGGGCGCGACGATGTGGAAGTCAAGTTGACTAAAAATACGTCTAGCAAGAAACCTTCGAATAGAGGCGTGGAACCAGGCGTGGCACGACAGTTGCCAGTCTTCAATATCGAAGTTTCATTGGCTGAGCACCAATGTCAATCAAAACACATTGCAGAACCCAAAGGAATTCTAATCTACTCTCCTAGGTATAATACATATTGTCTTTCCGTGAAAATAGAATTTCCCTGTCTCTTTCACACTGTCATAGTATTTTGCCATTCTTTCCCATTCATTTTGATGTGTATAACATCTTACCTTACTTCAAATAAGAGAATGATAGCAGTCAATGACCACATGCATTTGAAAATTCATGAGGGTTCTGCACATGGAAACTACTCCAAAATTACTGCCGAATGCAAACCTCTCACTGTTGTTGTAAAGTCTACGAGATGTTCACTGTCATTGTCGGTTTTGAAAATGTGATTTATGAATTTTCCCATTGTTATGTTTTGGTATGTTTTTCACTTTAAAGTACTTTATATTTTCATATTAAATCTACTAAGATATTTGACAAATATCAATTAAGTATGCCGCCAAGATAACAATCTCTATTGACAAGCACCATCTACATTAAACAGACATTTCGTGGGTGATCACACTGTCATAGGAAAATCCGTCCGTGGTACATTTCCTGTGAAAGGTAAAAGAGAAGATCTGCGACACAAAAGGATTCCTGCAAAGCCAAAGGCCCGGGAAAACATAGGGCATTCTTTGCAATCCGTAATTACGAGACGCCAGTCTGAGATGGCGGTACAGGTGTACTTGTGAAGGGAAGTCGATGCTGATTGACATTCTCTACACAAATAATTATGGAGATGAGGACATCTCTTTTTGTCCATTCGGAATGCATGCTTATGCAGAAAAACGTGAAGCTAAATTGAGTAACACCAACAAGTTTATGGATGATGCACAAAAAACGACATGTTGGGAAAGTGAGTCCAAAGCACCCGTCAAGATCCGTGTAGCTCGACTGAAGCGTTTGGCACCTTTTTCACCAGAAATATCTCGTTTAGAGGAAAGCTATCGTTGATTACGTAGAGACATTTTTGTTTAGATCTGTCAGAAATAAACTTTTCCCATCTTTCTCGACATGATTTTATTAATACTGTGTTCTTTCATTTTCTTTGTCGAAAGTATTCGAAGGATCGGTAATTCGACGGCGAAATAAAGTTCAAATTCCGAAAATGAAGTTAACTTGTTTTAGAGACAAAAGACTGTAATATGTTGTTATTGTTACTCCAAGGTTCCACAATTGTATTTCTCAATTTACTTTGTTTTGAATATGCAACCTTATTTTCTGTTAGCAAAAAAGTGAAATGTTTTTTTTTTCTTTTCGAAAAAATGAAATAAAACTTGAATTAATTTGAACGTAACAATAGGTATGATATACGCAATGAAAGTTGAACGAGAACACACAGAGAGAGAGAGAGAGAGAGAGAGAGAGAGAGAAGAATGTGGAAAATACACAAACTCCCCAATACACTCACTGGCGAACTGGAATGCAATCGTACAATTTGCAAATTGCATTTTTCATGGAAACATGAACAATTTCTCCCTCTCCGCCGTATGCTCCCATAGTCATCTATGGCATCATTATGATGGGCCATGCATGGCGTAGAACAAATATTACAAGAGGCCACCTTAGGGCTCCCCCCCCCCCCAATAAAAAAAGGTCATGCATGCGTGTACTGATGATACCCTCTGAAAGAATACTGAGTGCACCCTTGATCATTATCACCCCTTTCCATCATTATAACTAATCTACAGAAACGATGACCATCCCTCTTCTCGACAGTACCAGCTTCTCCACGAATAGAAATAGTGTTCGGATTAACGAACCTTCATTGTTGGATTGACGAAGCTTGAATCATGCTGGGATTAACAAACCTTATTACATGTTGAATTAATGAATCACTGGAAAACAGGACCTTGTTTCATTTTCTTATTAACGAACCTTCGAGAAAACGAGCGCAATTTCACTTTCAGGCCATCAACAAACTTTAGGAATTATGAGCCTTATTTCATTTTCGGAATATCGAAATGGTCTGTAGACCCTTTATTACAGCAATATTCTGGATGAAACTGATTTTGTCAGCCTTATGTGGAGGGTTTGAGTTCAAACAGGGTAAGATCCCAAAAGTATACTTTTACGACATTGATTTGGTCTAGAACAATGCGCAAGTAATATAACTTGCATACCAGTTAATTATTGCACGTTCTCAATGAGCGATATCACGAAGTTTCCACCAAGAGACTTGTGTTATGGGTGAGAGGAATCAAATGCATGAGACACGAAAAAGGTGAAAACGGTGACGTCAGATCCGTAACATAAATTTCATGTTAATTCGAGGTTATTTGTTACCATCGCTCATTAGGAAGAGTGGAAATCTGATATAAATGTTAGTGCACCAATATAAAGGGCGAAACTGCCTTCGTCATCCTTGCCGGCCTGCTCTCGAAAGTCTAAAGCTGCAAGACCTTCTGCTACCCAACGGGACCTGTCAATTCTGAGCGTTGATGAAATGATTTATCGAATGGAGATTATTTCTTATTATTACCTATTCAAAACCGTACATCCTTGGAGGTATGACAATAATCCTTTATTTCGCCATATTCTGGGAAACATTATTCTTCGAAAAATTTCTCCAAAAGTCTGGAAACATTTCTATTATAACTACTGTTCACGTTTCGTATATTTAACAGTACTTAACTTCGATTTTACTGATTCAAATTTTCACTGTCGTTGTTTCTATCCCTAACTCACATTCTAGAACTATTTTAAGCACTAATGCTAGGTTATTTTTTCATCTGCAAATGGTAAATTATGCCTTTAATGAAACTTGGCAGCCATGTATATGTACGAGTTGGTGACGTTATGCCTATCAACTGTCAACTTTTGGGCACA
Organism: Diadema setosum; assembly: GCF_964275005.1. NCBI lineage: Eukaryota > Metazoa > Echinodermata > Echinoidea > Diadematoida > Diadematidae > Diadema > Diadema setosum. The sequence continues at coordinate 22,839,103 of NC_092705.1, forward strand.
CATGCTCAAAGTCAAAAGGTCAAAAAGGTCAAATGTCCAAAATTTCACTATTTCCCCCATATCTACGCAATGCCTGAAGGGTATTTCTTGAAACTTTGTGTATACATGAACTACCAAATGAAAATTCTCCAGAGAGAGTTTTGTGTCGTGAGGTCAAACGTCAAAGTTCAAGTGAAAATGTTGAATTTTACTTTCTCTCCATATTTCATTTCATTCATTTCAATTTATTTTCATATTTCTCACATATATCACAGTAAAGTAAATTGATACGAAATTTATACAAAACACAGTACAAAATAGAACTTCACCGGAATGTTCAAAGTTTGTCTTGGTATACATAAGATCGGTATATGAATATGCGAGTTAAACTGAGAATATAATGCGAAAAATATGATGGGGCCTGCGGGAAAGCAAGCTTGTATAGAGCCGCAGGTCCCGTGATAAAATCAGATTTGGGGAATCATAAGTACAGATATTTTTTAGACCATACTATAACTGGGGGATCCGATTAAAACGAAGAAAGATCAAATCAATAAGTGTTACTATCTCACAAATCTCACATATCTCACAAATAGTTCAAAATATCTTCATGGAACTTAGTACATATGCATGCACTGACTGGCAGTGATTATATAGGGAATGCATGGGTCATGGATCAAAGGTCAAGGTCAAATACTCCAAATTTCACTATTTTCTTCTTATCTAGATGCGATGCTTGCAGAATTTTTCTTTAAACTTAATGTATGCAAGTATTACCCAATGAGATTCTTTTGGAAGTACCTTGCCATGAGGTCAAAGGTCAAAAGGTTCAAGGTCTAGTGAAAGTACTAAATTTCACTTCTTCCCTTAACTTATGAAAGGGTCAAAAGTTATTAAAGTAAAAATCCTCAAATCTTCAAATACACGCACTTTTAGACAATATAGTCATTCACCCAATTAAACCTACTTTAACGAAAGTGAGCATTCAGCACATTTGTGACAAACCTGTCATTTTAATATTTTTCTGATAAGTATTATGTGAAACTGTCATCACACGTCAAGACATTGTACTATAAACCTACAAGGTGAACCATGCATTATGGCGGAAACATACCAGTCGTCATAGCGGCATTTCTATGTGTGTGTGTCTGTGTGTGTGTGCGTGTTTTGTTTTTTTGGTTTTTTTTTTAAGTGGCCTCTTAGTACAATTATTGTTTCTTCGTCACATATGGCTCGTCCTGATGATGGGTATACAGAGGAGAGGAAAAAAAGTACCTATTTTTTTTTTTTTTTAATAATACAATTTACAAATTACGGTCGTATTCCGGTTCGCCAGTGAGTGTATGTATCGGTAGTGTTTGTATGTTTTTAAGTACGTGTGCGTGTGTGTATGTGTGTGTGTGTGGGGGGGGAATTGTGCATGTTTTTGTTCAATTTTCACTGCGTAATATCCTACTACTTTGTTATATCGCCACATTTTGTCACTACAGACAGCTTAATTTACTTCATCATCGGAATTACGAACCCTATTTTGTCTTCGGATCAACGATCCTTCGAACAACTTCGGAAAGGACATCAAGTAACACAATTCTTAATTCACAATTCTAGAATCTTGGCATAAAAGGCAGACAGTGTTTATCTCAGACAGATCTAAACTAATTTGTATAATATACGTAATGAACAATTCATGGGTTTCTTCTAAACGAGATGTTTCTATTGAAAATGGTACCAGACACTTCATTTGAGCCACATGGGTCTTTTCTGGCGCTTTTGACGTGGTCATGGATTTTGTGCGTTGTGCTCTAGTTTCGTAACATATCGTGTTTCTGCCCATTGTGTGTGTGTGCTGTGTGTGTGTGTACACCATCCACATAGGTTAGCTCGTTAATGTTATTTCATTTTTTCAGCTTCACATTTTCTACATAGGCATGCATTTCGAATTGCCAGGAGAGATGTCCTTATCTACATTTGAGTTGAAAATGTTAATCAGTACATACAAGTCTTCTGTGAGACTGGCGTCTCGTAATTTCATGATTGCAAAGAATGCACCATATTTCCCTGGCACTTTGGCTTTGCAGGAATCCTTTTGTGTCGCAGGTCCTTTCACAGAAAATGTACCACGGACGGAGTTTCCCATGACAGTGTGATCACCCACGAAATGCCTGTTTAATGTAGATGTGCTTGGCAATAGTGATTAGCTATCTCGATGGCAGATTTAATTGATGTTGAGCAACTATCTTAATAGATTTGATATGAAAATATAAAGTATTTTAGAATAAAGAAATGCCAATGGGAAAAATTCATAAATCACACTTTCAAAACCGACAATGACAGTGAATATCTCGTAGACTTTACAACAACAGTGAGAGGTTTGCATTCGGCAGTAATTTTGGAGTAGTTTCCATGTGCAGAACCCTCATGAATTTTCAAATGCATGTGGTCATTGACTGCTATCTTTCTCTTATTTGAAGTAAGGTAAGATGTTATACACATCAAAATGAATGGGAAAGAATGGCAAAATACTATGATAGTGTGAAAGAGACAGGGAAATTGTGTTTTCACTGAAAGACAATATGTATTATACCTAGGAGAGTAGACTAGAATTCCTTAGGGTTCTGCAATATGGTTTGATTGACATTGGTGCTCAGCCAACGAAACCTGGATATTGAAGACTGTCAACTGTCATGCCACGCCCTGTTCCACGCCTCTATTCGGAGGTTTCTTTGCTAGACGTATTTTTAGTCAACTTGACTTCCACATCGTCGCGCCCTCTATTGACTGCCAATCAAGGACTGATTCAGGCTAAAAATACGTCGCCCGCTAGACTACTCCCTGTACCGATTATGTTGCGTGAAGTAATCGTGTAGGCCTACTTTCTTTTCAATTTTGACTAGTTTAGATGCGTTATATAATGTGAAATATATCGACTTGTCTCTAAGATATATTTATCGTTGTTGTTTTTTTCAAGGAACAATACACTTTTCTACAAGAGGTGTAGACCTGTACACTTTTCAAGAACCACAGCTAGAGAACAAAACTGTAAAACGATGTCCATCACGACACCAGACGTGAGTTCGGTAATGGAGTCAACACCTCCTCTCAACGCCTCATGCGTGGATCATAATATGCTAAGCATCATTGCAACGGAAGACTGTGAATTTATATCGCACCTCGCCTTGGCCTTCGTTGTCATCAGCGTCGTTCTGATCATTTTCGGTCTCTGCACCAACGTCCTTCTCATCTACATCATTGTCTCTAATGGCCAGCAGACGAAGACGCTTCCCAACATCTTCGTGGCCAACATGGCTTTCCTGGGTGTTCTCTTCTTGGTCGTCGTCGCTGGCGTCAACGTGGCCATCTTCTCGCAGGTCGCGTTTCAAGTGCAATACTTAAGAAACGATAGCATCACCACTGCACTGTTTTTGTTTCAGACGGTAAGTAGACCTACGGCGATGGGAAATCCATTCAATAATAAAGTGGTAATGATTTGGATCATTTACATGAATTTATTTGAAAATCAACAATTTCTCCATTTACTGATCGATAATAACAAAAAGCTCTCGTAATTTTGACAAGCTATATTCTCTTTTCACAATTAATGGTAGAAAAACATTGAGCGATATAGGGCCTATCAATATGTTTACAGACTAAAATTAACAGTATTATAGGGAGGTAAATTAAAGTTCGATTTTTCCCCCTACGGATTTTCCTATTGAATAATCAAATCTCTTCCAAGCCGCAATGTCTCTAGTGACATTTCCTTTTTCCCTAAACTGAACCTTGGAATTTGCTTATAATTATGTTCCTTTTTGGTGACGAGTTTTATCCCTATATTCTATCCAAAGAGTTTTTGGTTATGTTTTATCTAAAGGTTAAATAAATGAGGTTGATATAATTCTCCACTCTTATCAGTACAATTGAATATGAGATTTCTTACACGTAACATAATTATCAGGATAATTAATGATATCTTACATTCCATCATCGACATGGTACCAAGTTTCATGAACTGTACTTTTATAATTCATCTCTTCTTTATATTCAAACAGAGTGGAAATAAACTGCAGGTCATTACATTATGTTGGGTGCTGTTCGTTATTCCGAAGCTTCGTTAATCCGAAACACACAAATTCCCTATACCTAGAGGTACGTTAATCCGAACATTTGTGGCGTTATTCCGAAGGTTCGTTATTCCGAAGATTTGTTAATCCGAAAATGAAATTCGGAATAACGAACCTCCGGAATAACGAATCTTCGGACTGAAGAGCCTTCGGAATAACGAACCTTCGGAATAACGAGTTGTAACCGATAAATGGTTTAACGAGTTTACCATAAACTATCTCAGTCGAGTGCGACCCTGCATCACAAAACAAAAAGTCGCCAGACATGGATTTTTGGTTAAGGGCAGATTCTGAAAGAACAGACTCTAACCTTTAAAATGATATATAACTCAATTCAAATGGACTCCGGCCCCTAATCTAAATACTGGAAAGAAAGCGTACACTCTAGAAAAGTGTGAAGTGAGAAAAGAGGCTCTGAAGTACAGGGTCTATTCAAGCACTTGATCTTTACCAAGCCGTGCTAGCTGTGCAATGAGAGGGACAAAACACAGGATGTAAACCACAGGAGCGACAGCAATAGAGGAATTATTAGATTAAGCTAAAATTGAGCATGTTCAATTACCACATTCTGTCCATGATAAATGCCAACTTTCAAAGCAGTAGCATTATTTTTTCAAAAGTTATTTGACTTGAAAGTGAAGAGTGTGCAAAGGATTTCAAAAATGAAAAGAGGTCTCTCAGACATACCTGATCCTTCTACTCTCCCCCCCCCCAAAAAAAAAAAAAATGGTTGTAGAAAAACTGGTGAAATCACACTTTCCCATTCATGTTATGATCCCAAACTAAAGAATAATGTAGAAGAAAGATTACTCTCTCAGAAAATATGAAAAAATCAAGATTGACTTCGTTGACCCATTTTACCTCACGTAAAATCAAGGGGTACGACTTTTTGTCGGTTTTGTGATGCACGGTCACAAATAGTGTAGAATATAATATTATTATTATATATTTTGTAGTTATATTGCATGGCAATGATTTCGTTCGAATACCGATAGCATTGTTTCCATACTGATGCAATTTTAGAGCGTTAACCCTGTTAACCCTGAGTTTGGGCAGTGGGTACAACGCTTGGCTATGTTTGCCTCTTAACGTGTGTGTGTGTGGGTGTGTGTGTGCCAATCAGCACTCAAAGCACACTTAATTTACCATTTGCAGATGAAACAAAAACCCGGTATTAGTGCTTAAAAATAGTTCTAAAATGAGAGTTAGGGATATAAACAACCACTGTTAAAATTTGAATCCGTATAATCGACGTTAAGTGTTGTTAAATACACAAAATGTGAACAATAGTTATAATAAAAATGTTTCCAGACTAAACCGTATACAGTTACGGTTTATTGAGAAAAAACCGTGATATCTCCTTATATTTTAGGTTTTATTGCAAATATTTCATATGCTAGGATGTTTTATGATACAACAGACCTACCGATATGCATCAAATGTGATATCTTGAACATTTTTGAAATCACTGCTCCCAAAGGTAAACTGGACCTTTAAGAATGAAACAAACTTGAAAATATTAATTGAATTGAACTGATGTGATTGACAATTTCTCAAATATTATTTATATCAACTTTTATGAAATAATTCTCTAAAAACACACAAGATGATAGAGTGCGCATTTCTCGCTTATTGATATCTCACATTAGTCATGAGATATTGATGCGATTTATCTTCTTTTTGTGTTTTCGACGCTTGTCACTTAATTGATTTTCCTGTCTTTAAGTCCACCTTTCTTCTTCTCTTTCTCTTGATCTTTCTTCCCTGTCTATTACTTAGTTCGTTGCAATCGCATCGTTTAACACGCTGGTTGTGCTTGCAATCGATAGATATTTATCGATTGTCCATCCTTTGCGATCGTTAGCCTGGCGAACGAAGGAGCGATCGTTTGTTGCCTGTGGACTTGTATGGATAAGTAAGTACATATTTTTTTCAGCTTGATTGTTTTTATTTTCTAGTAAAATAGATCATTCAAGCAGATGCTGATGAAAATACTATAGATATATGACAGTAGACAATTCCTAACCCAAAATCAGAAATAGGAATCAAATTGAAAAGAAGGACAGCGGACTCATATGATCAGATAGTTGATTTCATGGGATAAGATTGATTGGATTTATCAATACAATTTTCAAGTCATAATAATATGCGTTATTTTCGAGGAGGAAAAAAAAAAACTATTTACAAGGAACGCTTAACCTCGCATTATTCCCAAGGTGAAAATGATTATGGTACTGATTATCTTGCGTTGTTATCGTCAACAACAACGAAAACAACAAGAAGAATATTAATCTCTGCTCTTACACCGCAAAAAACGTTTCAAAATGGGAGTGCTCGAGCCCTATATGTCTTTGTATCTAAAGAGAATTAATCCCGCATGTCCCTGAAAACGAAACTCACGAAAAACCCAATTTTTTCCTTTAAAGGGAACGCAAACCCAAAGAGCAATGTGGATTGAGTGAAAGCAGCAACATTAGTAGAACCTATCAGTGAAAGTTTGAGGAAAATCGGACAATCGATGCAAAAGTTATGAATTTTTAGTTTTGGTGTTGGAACCGCTGGATGAGGAGACTACTAGAGGTTATGACGTATGAGTGGACAACAATATAAAGAAAATATAAAGAAAATTCCACAAAAATTCATTTTTCATGCAAGTTACAACTTCCATCAACTTGATACTGACATTATGTTAAGGGTAGCAATTATTCCCCTTGTTTTCTGAAAGTTGTTAGTCAAGCGCTCTTTCATAGTGCTAGAAAAGTGAATTTTTGTTGCATTTTCTTTATGTTTTCTTTGTATTGTTGTCAACTCATACGTCATATCCTCTAGTAGTCTCCTCATCCAGCGGTTCCAACACCAAACTTTTAAAAATTCATAACTTTTGCATCGATTGTCCAATTTTCTTCAAACTTTCACTGATGTGTTCTAGTAATGTTGCTGCTTTCACTCAAAATATTGCTCTTTGGGCTTATGTTCCCTTTAAGATATAAGGTCGAACTGTTGTCACCCTGTATCGGCCGCGTGGTTGCACTGTCTTTTTCGTCATTTTATTTGTCCCCCTACCCCCCCCCCCCCCATAATCGAATTTGAATAGGCCTACTCGACAAAAAAAAAAAAAAAAAGTTGCCGAAAGGTGGAGACGAAGTTGAATAACCATTGCCGAAGATGTATTTACAATACATGAACTAGAATGCGCAAATGCGAAATCGGTTTCCAAATGAGTCAATTTGAACGAAGAAAAACGATTTTGAATGACGGTATTTCGATGCCTGTGCAAATTTGACGGAAATGAATGCTTCTTTATTATGAAATTGAATGGAAAAAAAAAAACATGGAAATTTGCCGGGAAAGCAAATAATATTCTCCTCTCTTTCTTTCTCCTCCCTCTCCTCTATTTTATTTTGTGTTCTAAAACTTGCAATCCTTTCACGAAGATTGGTTGATTTTTTTTTTTTGTCATTTATGAAGGTAAATACTCTTTTCTATTCAATCACTTGTGGCGTGGTCAGAGGCCCTGGGCACGTGGTCAGGCCTGTACTGCAAAGAAACAGCAGGTCCTCTTGCCTTCTTTTCATTGTGTGTGTATGTGTGTCTCTAAATGGAACAGTATTATCCATCCTCAATAGAAAAAAAAAACTATTAATGAAAAAAGAAAATGGGGATAGAGAGCACCGAGATAGTGCCCCCATCACTTTCAAATACTACAATGGTATAGATTTTCTGCGTATGGAAGTAACATAGTTTCGCCTGTTGTGGAAATGCATTAAGCAAGCTCACAAAGATGTATCTACTGCAAAGAAGAAGCAGGGTCTCTTGCCTCCTTTTCATTTTATTTTTTTTTCCATTTTTTTTTCCGCGGCGTAAGCCTCTAAATGGAACGGTATCATCCTGAATAAAAGAATATGAATACAAAGAGAAATCGGGGAATCAGAGCACGAGCCAGGGTAGTACCTCTACCCCTTTTTTCCGTCAAATAGATTCTCTGCGTATGGACATTAGTATACTTAGTTTCGCCTGTTATGGAAATACATTAAGCAAGCCCACAAAGACACAAAAGCACATTCACAGAGACATATGGACACACACAAACACACACGAACACAGCTATATACTCATAGACACAGTACACATGGCAGAAAAGGAAGTGGACCAACAAGAATTCATGATAAGATGGCGCTCTGGCATTAACTTTTCGGACACTGTTTTGTGAGGGTTATCTTCGGCAATTGCATAGTATTTAGTTTTGTGTTTGTTTGTTTTTTAGTTTAGTTTTGTTATGTTTGTTTGGTTGTTTGTTCGTTTGTTTGTTCGTTCGTTCCTTCGTTTGTTTTTATTTGTTTTTTCTTTCAGGTTAATGAATTAGCAATTATCCATTATCGATTATCTATTTTACAAAACAGTGACGTAGCCTATATAAGAAACTCGAAGTGGCCAGGACGCGAGGTAAAGCTGCAGTAACCAGACATTGACTAAACGGGGAAATTCAAATGCAGATGAAAATTAGTTTGAAGAGAAGGAATGAAATCTTGCAAGCATCATAATAAATATTTGATCAAAATCGGATGACAAATACGGGAATTATGGCATTTTGAAGTTTCGCCTATATTTTTCAGGAAACAGTTTCTTAACAGTCAATATATGCATATTATGCAAATGGTGAAGTTTTGATATCATCATTCACCTCATAACCTGGCACATACAGGCTGTACATACAATTTTGAAATTTCAAGTTTTTCATTCAAACGTAATTACGCTCCTGTTTCAAACTTTGATATATCTAGCTGATTATTATTCTGAAGCTATTCAACCAGGAAATAACATCACTGGTAACATTTTAAAAAACAGAACATTTGACTTTCGTCATTTTTTTTTTGTGTCCACGATCAAGGGAAAATTGTGAGGTGATGACATCATCAGCTCAATTATTTGCATATTCCTGTAAAAGAACTGCTTTGCAAAAATTAGCAAAACCGTACAACTTTATAACTTTCCTAATTTTTATTCAATTTTTATGCCTCCGCCACGAAGTGGTGCCGGAGGCATTATGTTTTCGGGTTGTCCGTCCGTCCGTCCGTCCGTCCGTCCGTCCTTCCGTCCGTCCGTCCTTCCGTCCGTCCGTCCGTCCGTCCTTCTGTCCGTCCGCAATGAATTTTGTGGACAAGGTAACTATCGAAACCTGTTGAGGTATCCTAATGAAACTTGGCATGTATGTGTATTAGGGGGTGAAGTTGTGCCTATCAACTTTTGGGTGCACATGCTCAAGGTCAAAGGTCAAAAGGTCAAGGTCAAATACATAAAATTTCACTATTTCCACCATATCTATTGAATGCCTGAAGATATTTTCTTGAAACTTAATATATACATGTATTACCCATTTAAGATTCTCTGGTGAAAGTTTGGGTCATGAGGTCAAAGGTCAAAGGTCAAAAGGTCTGGGTCAAATACATAAAATTTCACTATTTCCACCATATCTATTGAATGCCTGAAGAGATTTTCTTGAAACTTAGTGTATACATGTATTACCCAATTAAGATTCTCTGGTGAAAGTTTGGGTCATGAGGTCAAAGGTCAAAAGGTCAGGGTCAAATACATAAAATTTCACTATTTCCACCATATCTATTGAATGCCTGAAGATATTTTCTTGAAACTTAGTGTATACATGTATTACCCAATTAAGATTCTCTGGGGAAAGTTTGGGTCATAAGGTCAAAGGTCAAAGGTCAAAAGGTCAAGTAAAAATATTAAAACTTCTTTTTTTTCTCAGTACCTTGGAAAATTGTTCAAGGTATCTTCATGGAACATAGTATATACATGTACTGACTGGAAGTGATTATCTAGAGAATGTAGGGTTCATGGGGTCAAAGGTCAGGGGTCAAAGGTCAAGTGCAAGACTTCAAAATTTTACTATTACCCTCATATTTATGCAATGCCAGCAGGGTTATTTTTTTTTACACTTGGTGTATGCGTGTGTAACCTAACAGAAACTCTCTGGAAAGTTTTTTTTTTTTTCTTTTTTTGCCTCAAAGGTCAAAAGGTCAAAGATCAAGTGAAAGTGCTGAACTAACTTTTTCCTCCATATCTCGGAAGTGGCTCAAGTTATCTTGAAACTTAGTACATATTATGCATGTTCTACCTGAAAGTAATTATTTTATGAATTTTAGGGTCAAGGGCCAGATGAAAATGGTAACAATTTACTATTCAATTCAGAAATTGCACTTTTTCTCCACACCTGTACCTTGAAAATTACTCAATGCCTAAATGTATGAATGGGTCAAAGTCAAGTTAAAGTCCTTAAATCCCTAGATACATGCTCTCCTATTCATCCAATTAAACCTAGGTCAAGGAAGGTGAACATTCAACACATTTGTGACAAACTTGTCATTTCAATATTTTGCCAATTTTGTGAAAATGTAATCACACATTGTCCACATGTACTATATAGACCTATTGGGAAAAATCATGCATTATGGCGGAGGCATACCAGTCGCCAAAGCGACATTTCTAGTTAATGTTACATTGATAAGAATTCACTTTTTCTTATCACACTAACTTAGAAGTGGAATGAAATTCATCATTAATTTACTGTAAACGGGACAACATTCATATGTCCGTTTCCCCCAATTATTTCGTTTTCGTTGTAAAGCCGTTTACTTAACTGCATTTTAAAGATGGGCCTTCCCTTTTGCATTCCTTCCCAAATAGCACAGAACATGATATATTCCACCAGAATGACAAGACTATTATAACGCTTTAACATTTCTGTGATATTTGAAGGTTGTTAGCCGTTAAAAATTCAAATAATGCACCAAACGCTCACCGTAACGTATTCTGTGTACTAGGCACAGCTGCATACATTAATCCTCCTGTGGTTATACTTCGAACAAAAGATATGCATGTTAAAGCTATCAGAAAAGAAGAATTCACTATAGCTTCTCTTACTTTGTCATCGACGGCAAATAACAACACACCACTTACATGAACTACATGTGCAACTAAGTGCATCAGACAGGTCTGTAAAACTAGACTAGTAGTTTAGATTTGTAATTGTTTCGTAGTACGAAAAAATTATTCAAATCTTAACGGTCAATTTAACTAAACAAAAGACCCTCTTGAGTTCAAAATTTACAGGAGGTTGCCAAATAGTGTTTTCTTCAATACCTAAGTGCTCTCACCAATTTTTCAAAAATTTGCATGCAAAAGGGATTGGCTGTCTGTAACATTACATATCGTTAAAATCAACACTTTGATAATTCAGACGATCAACGGATTTCTTCTTTGTATATCCAGCAAGTTACCCTGATTTTATCATAAATCTGTCGTGAACCTTAAAGTTATGCCAGTTATTTCCTCTATAGTTTCAGGACTAAGTGTGCTACCAGTAGCTCTCAGTGGCGAGGGTCCAAACGTGTTCGAGGTCGGTAATGGACGTTCGTACATACAGGTTGCCACTATCTTATTTGTGACGCTGTCCTACGCCTTACCACTGCTGATCGTTGTCGTCTGCTACGCCGCCATTTTGAAGACGGTGTATCGCAACAGGACCACATCTGCTCTGTCCGTCAACGAACGCAGTAGACGGTTGAACCAAAGAACGCAAATCCTCAAGACAATCACAATCGTCGTGGCGTGCTATGCGATCAACTACGGATACCTTTTTTCAGTACTCATGTGGATAAACTTCGACAGTCGCGCCCACTATACCAGGCTTGGCAACGCCCTTCTCTATTCAGCCATACTTGTTGTCTATCTCAACACCTGTATCAACCCCCTGATCTACGCCTTGTACCTGCCCACTTTCCGACCGTATCTCTACAAGGCGCTCTGGCCGGCATCTTGTAATCGGCAGCGTAAACAGGAGGCAGACCTCACTACCATCCACCGAGGTCCAACTCTTACTGATTGCGATGGTCCATTAGTTTCAGGAGTAGGAAGAACTGTCGATCCTATCTCTCAAGTGTGAATTCATCAAGCAATACAATAAATGGAATGAACAGCAACAACAACAACCTGTCTGTGAAACATTTCCTTGACAGGAGACACACAAGATATTGAATGTGTATAAATATTGTATCAACAATAAAGATAATATTATATACCTTATATACCTTAATCCTTTTTGTCTTAGTGCCGATTTAAAAAAAGAAAAAGAAAAAAAAGACACACCAGTCAATGCGTTATTACACTGTTCAAAGTCATTTGCTTCAACCAGGGAGGTGCTAGAGAAGGAGACAACTACTGCTCTCCTTTGAAGTCATGCGCGGCACCGCCGAGAAGTTATGCATTCAACTACAGGTGTTACCCATGTGCTTTGACCAAGGAGCTTGAAGCTCCTTGCTTTGACAAAAGAGAGCATCAATAATCGGGACTAGCGCTCTCACATCTAGAAATATTTGCCCCTACTACAATTCGCTCTCTCTTTCAATGTGATGGCAACAATGAATTCGTGTACCTTTAATTGGAGCAGCGAATCAAAATGCAGTGTAAAACTGACAATTTTAACAGCAAATAATTAAAAGCACGCCGGAACACGCTTCAGCGGAGTACTTTATTTGAAAGATCAAAATATCCCAAATTAAAAGATGCTAAAACCAACATGCGGAAATGTGCGCATTATAGAAAAATATTAGGTTTTTAAGAGGACCTAATTTTCATTTCATTTCTATTTACGCATTACAAAGAAACTAGAAATACATGTTTATAATACTGAATTCTTTCCTAAACTATTCTAGACCAATTAGATTATTTCATTTCAAATTTTACGGTGAAATAAAGCTTGTAATTCAACGAAAGGTGAAATGCGTTCTTCGTCTCCGAACTTCGTCTTGCAACTAGGGTGGTGCCGAGCATGACTTCAAAGCGTAGTGGAATGCTAGACATCCCATTGTAACGCCGTGAACCCAAACATGTGTTTGCATGAATTACGAAGAGTTGCCACTCCATCTCTGTAACACCTCCCTGTTTCAACTGTAATACCCTTATTCCACAAAGATTTTTTTTTTCTCATCGGTCACTCATCGGAAGCAAAGTTTGTTTCATTGGACGATTTTGCCTCATCGGATCATTGCCCGACATGTCTGACACTCATCTGATAGTCGACCAACACAAGTCGGATTCATCGGACTGCGATCTGATACACTTCGGTGGGTGGCCAGAAGCGATAAACTTTGCTTCCGACGAGTGACCGATGAGAGAAAATCTCTGTGGAATGGGGTTAAAGATTCAAGTAATATTGTGCTCATTTAGTTTGTTCAATTGACTTTGTATTACATTTATGTTAATGAAAAAGAAATGCAGAAATAAAAATCAATCAATCAAACAAACAACGTCAATGGCACGGAAAGAGTTGAGGATCATTTCACTCCTTTTTATATTCAATTTAAACATCAAGGAATTCAAATTCGCGGAAAAGCAAGCATTTCCTGCATTTGAGCATATTTTTGTCTCTGCTTATGTTCTTTGTACAGTAACTTATCTGTTTAAACAAATAATGCAAACTTCATGCACTTTGGAAAGGGACCTTTGACCTATACTGAAATATCTCACTCCTCCGACAAACCTTCATCAGACGCAACATCTTCCATACGAGTACATGCAACAACCTTTCATAAATGCGTGCATATATACATTTTATGCGCTACTTGGGCGGTTGTTCGAGGATTAGATTACATAAATATCTTGAATATGGACAAAAAGGAATAGCAGTTGAAGCGTTTGGCGACCAGCAAATGGAGTTGTCAATATTTACTCTTGAGAAAGAAAAAAATGAACATGACTACGGCAGTGCCGAGCAACGTGTAGTATGCCCTGCTTGAAAGAGTCCTACTACAGTGTTAAACACTATGTAAAACACAGTGTGAACACATAGTGATCGCAGTGTGAAATCTGTTCACACTGTTAAATTCAAGCGTTAAACATTAGCGTGAATCCTCAATCCACAGTGTGAAACAGAACATGACCATATGAACAGTATATGAATAACCACACCACAGTATGCATTATCTTCACATTGATAAATTCGAGCGTTTTCACGTATTAAATAGTAGTCGACAAGTAGAATGTGAACACATTTTCAACACACTGTGGGAAACTTCTTTCTTTCCAGTAGCAAAATAGGGAATAATAGATACGAGGAAGGTAGAAATCGACCATACTCATCTTGTTCTTCACACTAGGCTTTTGTTGGAACCTACACTCAACAAGCTTTTCTTTTAAGCAGGTTCCCTCGTATTTCTCTATAGCATTCTTTTACTTTGATTGAAACTGATACATCGACCGTTTATGTTCGTATTTTTTGTTGTTGTATATCCAAGTTGGACATTATGTATTATCATTATTTTGTTATATTTTATGTATTTTCCATCGAGAAATACGAAAATGAAATTGAAATTGAAATTAAAAATTTAAAAAAGAGAAAAAATGAGAGATATGAAGTTCTATATCCTGTCATTGTTGATACTTGTAATAAATAATGTGAAACTGGAAGAAGAATGAAGAGAAGTACATGAAACATGATAAAATTAGTGATTGAATGAATGAAAACATTGAAAAAAAGAGATGAAATTGTATCACATTATAATGAAAATTGAAAATTGACGCGTATATAAATGCTGCATTAATCACAAACAGAACTTGTTTTATGTTTATTGAATTCGAATGTTTACAGTTCGAAGTTATGTGCTTATAAGTTATATTCAATGATATTGAAATTGGTACTTGAGACGAAATTGATGCAAAATTGAATGCAGCTGATTCAAAATTGAATGTTAACTTTGCGTCGTGAGGTTAATGCATTTCTCTTTTATTTGCATGAAATAGAATCTTAGGTGAATGAAACGAAACGACTTTGAATGATTAAACAATTAAAATAAAACATGAACGCTTGAATTTAATCGCTTTCTCATTAATTCGAATCCAATTCTGATGGAAATGGACGAAGAAAAAAAAAAACCTATCCCATTAATCAAAGCTGCCACTTTACGGTGCACCCTTTCAAAAATACATGAAATGAAATATGAAATGACGATGAAACCAAACTATACACATGGGTTGAATGCAGCATCACTTGAAGGAAACAGCAGCGAATTGTGAGGAAGATCTGGCAATACGTTGAAGAGTTAGTAATCAATAAATTAAGTGTTGGCGCAGCCATCCCTGGTTTAGAAGACCACTGCAGTTTGTGGCGTTGCCATGTATAAAGATATACATTTAAAAAAGACAGAAATAAAATTGTTTTAATGTATGTATATATACTGTATATATATATATATATATATATATATATATATATATATATATATATAATTATGTGTGTGTGTGTGTGCGTGTGTGTGTGTGTGTGTGTGTGTGTGTGTGTGTGTGTGTATGTGTGTGACCCAGCACCACAAAGCACACAAAAAGATATGGATTTTTAGTTAAGGGCAGATTCTGAAGGAGCAGACACTACGCTTTAAAATGATGTATAACTCAATTCAAATAGATTCTCCTAACCTATGTAAATATTGGAAAGAAAGCGCACACTCTGGAAAAGTTTGAACTGAGAAAAAAGGCTGTGAAGTTCAGGGTCTATTCAAGTGCCTAATCTTTACTAAGCCGTGCTACCCGTGCCATGAATAGGACAAAAAGCTTGATGTAAAACCAAAACCATTGTAGCAACAACAATGAAAGGGATTATCAGACTAAGCTGAAATTGAGCGCGCTTGATTAACACATTCTGTTTATAATAGATATCAACTTTCAAAGCAGTATCAGCATCATCTTTTCAAAAGTTATTAGAGTTGAAAGTGAAGAGTGTGCAAAGGATTTTCAAGAAATTAAAAGGGGCCTCTAAGAAAAACCTGATCACACTACTTTACCAAAAAAGGGGGTTGTAGAAAAACTGCTGAAAACCCACTTTCCCATTCAGTTTATGATCCCAAACTTAGGGATAATGTAGAAGAAAGTTCTTTCAGAAAATATGGAAAATTCAAAACTGACTCAGGTGGCCTGTTTCACCTTTCTCGAGTCCTCGCATAAAATCAAGTGGTGCGACTTTTTGTTTGTTTTGTGATGCACGGTCACATAAGAATTATTCTTTTTTGAAAAGCACCAAATCCCTCGACTACGACTGCTGCATCAAAAATGTTCAATACTCATAACTAAGATTTTCCTAAAACTTGGTTGAGCTGTTCTACTAGTAATTGTTGCGTACCCTACACTCAAACGATATTTTGGGATTCCATTCTCCTTCGATAGGTTCCAAAATTTTTGCAAAGTCTTTTATACTTTGGTCATCATCGTAATAAAGCTAATGTCCCATTTATGAAGCTACATGTATACTACTACTACTACTGCAATACTACTACTATTACAAACAATAATCATAGTAATATATCATATTACTCTTTATGTATATCGTTATCAAATCAGTTGTTACAAACTCATGATTGTCATAACTATCATGCAATATTCAGTTATCATAAAACGGCCACAGAGAGGCTTGTCACTGTGAGAACTCAATAATGATAATATAGTGTGACGTAATAGATCCCTGTAAGTTACTCTCTGAAAATAAAGCCGTGAGCAACCTAAAAAATATCCGGTGATGTTATTCGCTGGTAGCATAATAGAGTGCACTTTAAAGGGACTGTACAGTACAGGTTGAGGTGGGGATTCATGTTTTGAACATTCTTAAGTGAGATAATGAGAAACCTCTTATGAAATATGAAAGAGCATGTAATTTTAAGAAGGATTCAACGTTTATTTGATGAAAATTGGTTTTCAAATGGCCGAGATATCAAAAAAAAAATGATAATAATAAAAGGCGACAGGCCACAACTTTATTAGGATCTCTTTGTTTCACCTTGTTTTTGGATATCTCAGCCATTTCAAAACCGATTTTCATCAAATCAACTTTTGATACCCCTTAGAATTGCATGCTCTTTGACATCTCAGAGAGTGGTTTCTGAATATCTCGCAAAACGTTAAAAGCTAAATCCTCACCTCGACCAGAACTGTACACACCCTTTAATCCAGAGCGGGTTCTCATTGACCGCAAATATACCAGTAAAATTTGCGGAGAGTATAATGCCTGCCGTGAAATCTCGGGGTACATTGTCAATGTTTTACACTTGAGTTCTCTGAGGAGAATAGATTTGATACCAGACTATCTTCCTTCATCATCATCACTTCGAATTCAAGGATACTAAAATTCCACCAATGCTTTCGGAAGATCGTGTCTGAAAAATAAAATACCCCCCCCCCCCCCCGAAGATCGTGTCTGAAAAAATACCCCCCCCCCCCCCCACATGACATAATTGTACTGGGCGGCTTCATTGCAATGCCAAGCGCTCTATTGTAGATAACCCCCTTTCAAATTAATATAGGTTTTCCCGGTCAATTTCATATTTTTGTCACTCAAATTCATTAATGTGCATTCAAATTCACGCAGCGCACGCACGCAAAAATATTGGGGCATTCAAATTCAGAATCCGAGCGATCAATTTCATTTATGAGCGTTCTATTTCGTTTTCGTGAAATCAATTTCACGATTGGGCATTCAATTTCAAAATGCGAGCACCGACTTTCCTACTCGTGCATTCAAATTCATGCGATAGTCACGTGATAGTCCCAATGAGCTTGTTTGGAGCGTTCAAATTCATTTTGAGGCGATCAAGTTCCTACTTCGTGCAATCAATTTAACGAGGAAAATGGAGGAGACTTTTAAGAAAGGAAAAAGGGCCAACACAACCAATGAATGCTTGCATATAGTGTAATTAGGATTGTTAACATGTTCTACATTGTTCTCTGTTCATGTATTCTTTGTTATTCATCTCAATAAATTTCATAGTGCAATGTCCAATAAGCAGTGCATCCAAACAACACAACGACGAGTAATCATATTTCTTGATGATACTGCAACGCCCTAACACCAACCACATTAATGACAATTCATCAATTTAAGACAAACTGACACACAATGATCTCACATAGTCCCGCAAAATTAAATCAATAAGACAGCAATACACAACAAACAACACGTATAAAATACTCATGTATGCTTTTCAAAATAGTCGAAATTATGGTTTTTTTTTTCCTCGACAGTGTCAACCAACCCTCCGTATTATGTTCGTCTGTAAACCTATACAGTGCCTAATTTTTGTTTGTTTCATTTTCTATCAAAGAAGATGGCTGGATAACCCATATTCAGCTGCAAAAGCTGGTCTTCCATATGGGGTCCAGTTAGATGTTTTGCTCTTTGCGATGAATAATGAAGTGGGATCTTTTACATGCATGAGTTGTGACTCTTTTACACGTGGGACCTCCATTTTATGTCCAATCCCAGGGACATGTGCCTGTATATTCCTATTTGCTAAGCGCGAGTTCAAAATTGTCAATTAACAGGTGGACCTCTACTGTAAAATAAATAATAATCATAAATCCCAATATATCCAAAGCCAAGTGAGAAACACATGCATACACTTCCCCAAACTAACTAAATTCAAGACTTCTTTTAAATTGAATGCAGTTATTCGGAACATGGTTGCCTATTCACGAATTTGAATGACCGACGAGATTCCGTCGCCAGCTTGACATGAATTTGAATGCTCAATGATGAAATGCGTGCTCCTCTCTTAAATTTGAATGCTCCGATAGTGAATTTGAATGTTCCGATAGCGAATTTGAATGCTCCGATAGTGAATTTGAATGCTCCCAGAGTGAATTTGAATGCTCGGATAGTGAATTCGAATGACCGGATTTTGAATTTGATTGCTGATTCAGTGCTGCGAGCGTGGAATGCGTGAAATTGAATGCTCGGAATAGGAACTTGAATGACAAAAGTATGAAATTGACCGGGAAAACCTATATCATCAGCACTGTCGACACCGCGTGGATGGTACTGAAAAAGTTTAAAGGGATGAACAGTACTGGTGGAGATGAGAATTGGGCTTTTAACTTTTTGCGAGATACCAAGAAAACACTTATGAAATAGTACAGAGCATACCATTTTAATAGGAATTCAAAGTTTATTTGATGAAAATCGGGTTTAGAATGACTGAAACATCCATAAAAAAAAAATAAAACAAAGCGATGGTAATAAAAGGTGGGTCCCACACTTTATCACAATCACACTGTTTTGGATATCTCAGCCATTATTATTTTCAAAACCAATTTTCATCAAATAAACGTTGAATTCCTCTTGGAATTACATGCTCTTTCATATTAGGAGGTTTCTCATTATCTCACCAAAAAATGTTAGAAACCTGAAATTAGGTCTCAACCAAAACTATACGATCCCTTTAATCTTTACCAGTATTCGCTTTAAATTTTAGCAGGCATGCAAGTCTTTGCATTGTGCCCCTCCTGTGCTTACAATCACTTCTGCTTACTGCGATTTCCATTTTTTTTTTAAAGAATGTTATAACTGTGTGTGTCCATCCGTGGCACATGGTACAGTGGACTCCCGTTATAACGAAGTCCTCGGGACCGGCAGTTTTCTTTCGTTATAACCGAATGAATAAACAATAAAAATACATAGAGTTGATAATGTTGCGGCCCTAAACTTTATTTCGTTGTAACCGGAATTTCGTTATACACGTGTTCGTTATAACGGGAGTGCACTGCACTCTTGATTAAAGTCGTGCTACTTAGCCATGGCGTTGAATCAATTATGCCTATGTGGAGCAGCCACCGAAATAGCGCTCTATATATGCCCATATCCTCGGAATACTATTAGTGTTCACCAAAACGGGTTGTTAAAAGTGTACCTCGCGTGCGGCTTCTCTGTACACGGTTCTGATTACAACTACACATTTTGCATTGCTTTGATACAATTTGAATTCGGAGCTGTTCCTGATGTACCTGTGTGTTCGGCAGGATGAATGCACATGCCTTCTACTCATCTGTCTGACCATGATCACAGTTTTCAATGAAGTGGGACATGACCATCAGTGATAGATGACCAATGTGAAGCCCGCGCAGCTTAGATTGGAACACGGTTTTTCCGTTGCATCTCGCCTTGTTTTGAACTGGGGTCAAAAGCGTTACACGTGTGTGGAGGGCTTAGCTCAGGGGGCACGACGTGGATTTTGTGCACGTATTGGTAAGTCATGTCACATCATAACATTTCAAGATGAATGGTAAAATGTTTGTAATTTTATTGTTTTATGTTTTTCTGTATATGCTTACATAGAAGACGTAGATAAGTGCACCGTACTTGTCTCAATATTTGCGTCCGTGATCATTCACAAGGGTCCACTCGATCAGTGGCTCAATGTTTTTTCCTATGACTATTTTGCTCCCACTTTCAAAGTAGGCATCACTCCAGTGGAAAAGATAGATTGGCTTTGATAAAAGATAGGAATTCCATTTGAACTGGGTTCTAAAGTTTAAAGATTAACTTGATACCGATTTCTATATGCTGTGAAGTAATCGTGAACTCTGGTATTTTAAACTCTGGCTGATTTTGATTTTAGGTGTGCTCTTATATGAAATAAGTCGATTTTCCCAAAAAGGGAGGCCTAGAATGTATTCTACTATAATTCCTGTAATTATTTTATGCATGAATGTATTGTTTGTTTGTTTCAGGCAGGACGGATACATATCATATTTCCATAAAGGAACCACAGTCCTTGCACAGCTTTTAAGCACTGCTGGACAAAGTTACATGTACGATGTCCGTCACGACACCAGATGTGAGTTCAGTGGTGGAGTCGGTACCCCCTTTCAACTTCACATGCGTGAATTCTATGATAACCGTCATTGCGCCAGAAGATTGTGAATTCTTATCGGACCTCGCCTTGGGCTTTGTCGTCATCAGCGTTGTTCTGATAATTTTCGGTCTCTTCACCAACGTCCTTCTCATCTACATCATTGTCTCTAATGGCCAGCAGACGAAGACGCTTCCCAACATCTTCGTGGCCAACATGGCTTTCCTGGGTGTTCTCTTCTTGGTCATCGTCGCGGGCGTCAACGTAGTCGTCTTCTCGCAGGTCGCGTTTCAAGTTCAATTCTTTAGAAACGATAACATCACCACTGCACTATTTTTGTTCCAGATGGTAAGTACGGCGGCTGGAAAGCCATCTAATAACAAAACGGATTTGATTCATTTACACGAATTCATTTTAATATCAACAATTGCACAATTAATTGATCACAAAGAATAAACCCCTAAAAGTTTGGCAAGATAAATCCTCTCTTGAGAAATAATGGTAAAAAAAAAATGCTCGATATACCAATATGTTTACATTAATATTAGATGAAATTCGAATTTACCATAGATGAAACAAAAACCCAGCTTTAGTGCTTCAAAATATTTCTAAAATGTGCGTTATGGGTAGAAACAACCACTGTAAAAAAAACTGAATCCGTATAATCGATGTTAAGTATTGTTAAATACACAAAATATGAACAATAGTTATGATAAAAATGTTTCCAGACTATGTTTCCAGACTATACTGTCAACAGTTCTGGTTTTTTTTTATCGAGAAAAATACTGATATCTCCTTGTATTTTACGCTTTATTGCGAAAATTTTATATGGTAGGATGTTTTGTGATTCCACAGACCTACACATTTGCATTAAATGTGATATCTTTAACATGTTTTAAATCACTGCTCCAAAAGGTAAGCAGGACCTTTAAGCAACTGCAGTGTAAGGATGTAACTAAAGCTCAAACTTTGTTTTTCAATGGATTTTTCTCTCCATTAAAGTGTACATGAATAATCAAATCTCTATAACACGGCCGAAGCAACGTATCTTTCTCAAGAGTGTGACAATTAGCACTTAAAGGTCGCAAAGGGTTAAGCAATCTTTGCTGAAATAAGGTGAATTGAAACAAATTGAATTGATTAACAATTATTTCCCAACATATTTATTGCCTTTTACGAAATGATTATCTAAAACAAGCTGATGGTAGTATGCGCATTTTTTTTTTAGCTTGTTTATATTCAACATTATTTTAGGCAGATATTTAGGGAGTTTCTCTTCGCTCAATCGGTTTTGTCCCATTTTCCTTTTGACTTTTTCCTGTCTTTATATTCATCTTTCTCTTCTCTTTCTCCTCTTATTTCTTCCCTTATCTATTCAGTTTGTTGCAATCGCATTGTTTAACACGCTGGTTGTGCTTGCAATCGATAGATACTTGTCGATTGTTCATCCTTTGCGATCGTTGACCTGGCGAACGAAAGAGCGATCTTTTGTTGTCTGTGGAATTGTTTGGATAAGTAAGTACATACATACTTTTATTTTTGGTTAATTGTTGTTTTATTTTCCAGTCTAATGGATTATTGACGCTGATGAATAAAAAAAAACAACATTTTTTCCAACCGAAAGTAAGAATAAGAACCCAAAATTAAACAAAATTAATGATAGCGAAATCATGTAAACGGATAGTTGATTTTTATGTGATATGATTGATCGGATTCATTTTTTTTTTTTTTAGGAACTCCTGATAACAAGATTTCAACTCAGAATAATGACATGCGTTATTCTTGAGGGAAAAAAAGTTATTTACAAAGAGTTCTTAACCTCGCATTATTCACATCAAGGTGGGATTGTATGAAATTGATTATGCATCCTTGTGTTGTTATTCTCAACAGCAGCAGCAGCAGCGACAACTAAGGATGTATTAACCTCTGACTTTTACATCACAGAGTGAAACGATTTAAAATGGGAGTGAGCCCTAGCGGAACTAATCCCGAATGTCCCTGAAAACAGAGGCTAAACCATGAAAGATCTTTCTTGTCTTGAAGATATTGAGGTCGAACTTTTCTCTCTCTCTCTCTCTCTCTCTGAATCGGCTGCGTGGGTTATAGTCTTATATCGTCGGTCCATTTGCCCTCATTTTGTGTTATTTTCCTTTCAGAATTATACCACCCGAGTGCATACATGCTTACGCAGGTCGAATCAAATGTATAACATTTCAGGTTAAAACAGAAACTGTGTCGATATTGTAGTAATGTTCAAGAGTGTGCAGATCTTGATGTTTATCTGCATATAATAATTATCATCTACATTTTGTGTAAAAGCTTGCAATATATCATTTCAAGAAATTGGTTTATATTTTAATTTGCCGTTAATGAAGGTTAATACCGTTGTAAAATTTCCTATAATTCAATCACTTGTGGCGGTGTCAGAGGTCATGCGGCCAGGACTCTATCATTATCTATATTGCAAGGAAACAGCAGGTCCTCCTGTCTACTCACAGATTTTTTTTTCCTCGCATGCCTTTAAATGGACAGTATTATTTATCCTCAATAAGACTACATTAAAGATAAATGGGGAAAGAGAGCAAGGGGTACTACCCCCCCCCCCCCTTCCCATAGATTTTCCTGCGTATGGCCATAACATAGTTTCGCCTGTTAGCCCACAAAGCTGTATCTACTGTTGAGAAGCAATTGATTGACAGGTCGTCTTCTCGTTTTATTTTCATTTCTGTTCTTTTTTTTTTCTCCGGCTTATGCTTTTAAATGAAACACTATGATTCATTCTGTATGGGAATAGTAAAAAAAAAAAAAAAAAAAAAAAAAAAAATACTGGGGAAAGAGAGCACGGGAATACCCCCCCCCCCCCCGCCCCCTCTCCCTTATTAATAGATTTTCTGCGTACGGCCATAAAGTAGTTTCGCCTTTTATTGAAATACACTAAACAAGGCCACAAGAGCGCAAAAGCACATTTACACACGCACCACACACACACATACACATAAAATAGGCACAATACACAGCACACAAAGAAAAGGAGCCAGTAAAAAAAAAAAAATTAATTAAGTGTTCATTATAGGAGCTTTCTCTGACGCGATTAATTAACTTTCTATAGCACTGGTTTTTGGTTTTGTTTATTTGTTTGTTCGTTTGTTTGTTTGTTTTGGGGGGTTAGGGTTATGGATGTTA
Source organism: Diadema setosum (assembly GCF_964275005.1). Classification (NCBI taxonomy): domain Eukaryota; kingdom Metazoa; phylum Echinodermata; class Echinoidea; order Diadematoida; family Diadematidae; genus Diadema; species Diadema setosum. The sequence goes on from NC_092705.1 coordinate 22,863,071, forward strand.
GTTCTCCCTTCTGAGCATTTTCACTTATTTAAGTTCATTGCAATACGGGAATAGTGTTTATTTTGCAATGAGTCTACGGTGATTCATGATGTTCTATAGGCTACGGGTCATGAATTAGTTCTTATCTATTTTTACAAGACAATGACGTAGCCTATAAAGTATCTTGAAGTAGCCAGCACAAAAGGTAAATCGATCCCAAGACATCGACTTCACATTGTAATTCACTGTTCAACGGTACGATGTCAATAATGTCTGCTTTTCAAAATTGTTACTGTTATAAATATCCTCTAAAACCACTCACTTCTTTCTTTATTTCATATCGTTATGTCCATCACTTACCAAAATTTGGCAAGTGATAATTTAATCATATCACTTGTCTGATCTAGTTTCAGGAATAAATTTGCTACCAGTAGCTCTCAGCGGCCGGGGTCCTAATGTGTTCGAGGTCGGTTACGGACGTTCGTACACACAGGTTGCCACCATCTTATTTGTGACGCTGTCCTACGCCTTACCACTGCTGATCGTTGTCGTCTGCTACGCCGCCATTTTGAAGACGGTGTGGGACAACCGGACCACGTCTGGTCTGTCCGCCAGCGAACGCAGCAGACGGTCGAACCAAAGAACGCAAGTCCTCAAGACAATCACAATCGTCGTGGCGTGCTATGCGATTAGCTACGGCTACTATATTTCAATAACCTCATGGATAACCTTCGACAGGCGCGCCCAGTCTTACACCAGGCTCGGCAACTCCCTCCTCTATTCAGCCATACTTGTTGTCTATTTCAACACCTGTATCAACCCCCTGATCTACGCCTTACACCTGCCCACTTTCCGACCGTATCTCTACAAGGCGCTCTGGCCGGCATCTTGTAATCAGCAGCGTAGACAGGATGCAGACCTCACTACCATTCGCGGAGGTCCAACTCTTACTTTAAACGCAATTATGCCCCCTTAGTTTCAGACGTAGGAAGAACGTCGATCCTATCTGTCATGTGTGAACATATCACGCCCGAATACAATCAGTGGAATAAACAACAACAACAACAACAACAACAACAACAACAACAACTACTACTACTACTACTACTACTACTACTACTACTACTACTACTACTACAACCAATCTGTGCAACATTACCTTGCCTGGAGAACACATCAAGATATTGGATGTGTATATGTACTGAATCAAAAATCAAGGACAGTCTCGATCCTGAACCGTTTTGTGCCTTGAGTGCGAATCTTATATGTTAGCAAGGAGCTTCAAACGAGTTCCTTGATGTTAGAGACTTTGTGAAAAACGGACCCAAAATGAAGACCTTATGAGATTTTAAAAGTTCCACATAGTCACAAAACAGTGACAGTGGGTCCAACCATTTTAAACCAATCCCTGGCGCAGATAATGCCGTTATACATCCTTAATCGCTGCAGAAATCATCATCAATATTCCTCGTTTCATCCATGTTAGAATCGATGAGAAGACTGATAGGTTGAATCCTTCGTATTTCAAGCTATTTTAGTCCTGTGATGACCAATCGACGTTGACTGACCAGAGGAAATGGTGTTGCTGGCAGCTGGTGCTAAATTGTTGGCCCAAAATTGTTATTAATTTTGTTTCTGTACAAACCAACTGGAGAGCCGTATCGAGGTGGTGACTTCATTGCATCTTCTTATTAGTGCGAGTGGTTCATACGATTTTTTTTTTCCGGCGAAAACGTGTAACACTCTAAAATCCCTTATATTAGGTTAACCCTCCGCATGTATTTTTTTTTTCTCTCTCTCTCTCTAAGCTCACTGTCTCTATCTATAACAGAACTTGAAATCTTGGTGAGACAGGAACTGTGTTTTTTTAAGACATTTAACCCATTCTATGCCAGGGACTGTGGACAGTTTAAAAAATGTTGTGTGATTTCATGTGCTAATAAGCACACAAACAGATAAAAGGGTTAATCCAAGCAGGCATGGCAAGGTGAAAAGACACATGAAACAAATCAATCTAAACTTTTGAAATCATTTCTGTTCAACCCTTGGAGAGTTATGTATGGCCTACGTCTCTGCTTCAGAAGGCATTCTAGAACTTGATGGTTTAATTAATCCATTGTGAATGATACGATTAAATTTTGTTAAGTGTAGGACACAATTGAATTGAACTGAATTGAATTGAATTGAATTGAATTGAATACCATTACCATAATCTTAGTAGCCTACATTACTCCGCTGTATAATCGACACAAGAAGCCATGATCACAGTAATTATTGTCAAAGATTTGCATTGATGAATGCATGCTCGTGTAAGACTATGTGAGGGTGTTCTACGTTGTTTGCGGATGTGTGTTCATTAACCAGTTACCAAATAGATAGGTTCCTACAGGTAACCATTCTGTCAAGCGAATGAGGTCGAATGCAGAAAACCCTTTTTGTGGAGTTAGCACACAACGAGGTAATAATGAGAGAATTTAAGAACGATGTATCACAAAGATCTTTATTAATTGTAAGGTGGTTGAGGTGGTATACTGGTCAGTGCTGCTTGCTGGCGGTGATGGTGATTGTGATGGTGGCGGGCGATGGGGCGATCGTGGAATGCATCATGTGTGTTGTGTGTGTGTTGGTGTCGTGTGTGAGCGTGCGTCTTTTGTTTTCAGCAACGGCTAACCGAATTAAATAACATGTAATGGGTTTTTTGTTTATTTAAAGATATGTTATTCGCTTTTATCCAATTAGTTACATGTGTAAGTTCTGCACTTAAAATTTTTACTAACTTACTAGGATCACTATGAGTATAAAGAATAAATTTGAATAATCAGCAAGGCGGTTAAAAGAGAGAACACTCGAAGAACAATGGATGTCATTTAAATAAAACAATAGAGAATAACAGTGGACCAAGAAGGCTTCCTTGGGGAACTCCCCACGTTGTTATTATGAAGAGAATTCCACAAAATTTATTTTTCATGAAAATTACACATTCCATCAACTTCAGACATTGTTAAGGTTAGTAATTATTCCCTCTGCTTTCTGAAAGCGCGGTTATTGAAGTGCTCTTTCATAACGTTAGAAAAGTAAAAGCATGTGGAATTTTCTTTTTTCTTTATTTGTTGTCCACACATAATGTCATAAGCTCAAATACTACAGTAGTCTCCTTATCCAGTGGTTTCAACACGAAACTTTTACAATTCATAACTTTGCATCGATCGTCCCATTTTCCTCAAACTTTCACTGATGTGTTCTACTAATGTTGCTGTTTTCACTCAATCCACATTTTCTTTTGGTTTTGGTTTCCTTTAAGCACACAAATATGATTGCTTCAGTGAACTAAGGAAGGAAGACGGGGATGACACACTATGAGGATGGCGGCAATTACTTCAGTTGGGAAGATTATTTCAGATTCTCGGAAACCGCCGTGAAGGGGAGAAGTACAGAGCCTGGGTTTGAGAGGGGAGGTGTAGAAATGTTAACACTTCTATATAGTTAACACTTATATAGGTTTTCCCGGTCAAGTTCATACTTTTGTCACTCAAATTCATTAATGTGCATTCAAATTCACGCTGCGCACGCACGCGAAAATATTCGGGCATTCAAATTCAGAATCCGAGCGATCAATTTTATTTATGGGCGTTCTGTTTCGTTTTCGTGAAATCAAATTCACGATTGGGCATTTAATTTCAAAATGCAAGCACCGACTTTCCTACTCGGGCATTCAAATTCATGCGATAGTCACGTGATAGTCCTAATGAACTTGTTTGGAGCGTTCAAATTCATTTTTAGGCGATCAAGTTCCTACTTCATGCAATCAATTTAACGAGTAAAATGGAGTAGACTATTAAGAAAGGAAAAAGGGCTAACACAACCAGTGAAGGCTTGCAATACAGTGTAATTATGATTGTGTACAGGTTCTACATTGTTCTCTATTCATATACTCTTTGTTTTTCATCTCTATAAATTTCAAATTGTAATGTCCAATCAGCAGTGCATCCAAACAACACAAAGGCAATTTAATCATATCTCTTGATGATACTGCATGCTGAAAACGCTCCAACACCAACCCCATAATGACAATTCATCAAAAACAAACTGACACACAATGATCTCACATAGCCCCGCAAAAGTAAATCAATAAGACAGCAATATACAACAAACAAGACGTATAAAATGTTCATGTATCAGTGTCAATATAGTCGAAATTGCTTTTTTTTTCCTTCGGAAGTGTCAACCAACCCTCAGATGCTCGTCTGTAGGCCTATACAGTGCCTAATGTTTGTTTGTTTCATTTTCCATCAAATAAGATGGCTGGATAACCCATATTCAACTGCAATAGCTGGTCTTAAAATGGGGTCCAGTTGGATGTTCTGCTCTCTGCGATGAATAAATGAAGTGGGATCTTTTACGTACATGAGTTGTGACTCTCTCACACATGGGACCTCCATTTTATGTCCAATCCGAGGGACATGTGACTGTATATTCCTTTTTGCTTGGCGCGAGTTCAAAATTGTCAATGAACAGGTGGACCTCTACTGCAAATCAAATAATTATCATAAATCCCAATATATTCAAATCCAAATGAGTAACACATGCATACACGGCCCCAAACTAACTAAATTCAGGACTTCTTTTAAATTGAATGCAGTTATTTGGAACATGGTTGCCTATTCACGAATTTGAATGACCGACAAGATTCCGTTGCCAGCTTGACATGAATTTGAATGCTTATTGGTGAAATGCGTGCTACTCTCTTAAATTTGAATGCTCCGATAGTGAATTTGAATGTTCCGATAGTGAATTTAAATGTTCCGATAGTGAATTTGAATGCTCCGACAGTGAATTTGAATGCTCGGATAGTGAATTCGAATGACCGGATTTTGAATTTGATTGCTGATTCAGTGCTGCGAGCGTGGAATGCGTGAAATCGAATGCTCGGAATAGGAACTTGAATGACAAAGTATGAAATTGACCGGGAAAACCTATACTATAGTTACCCAGTGGAGACGTGTACGTGTATACAAAAGTTGTATTCAGATTTTATTCACACAACGCACATTCTTTTTTTTTTCTTTTTTTTTTTTGTAGGCCTAAATGGTCATCACGAGAGCAAATCCCCACGAGACACATGTATCATGCATGATTAATCCCAGCAGGGATTCTTGGAATCGTATTATCAAAGTTGGATTTTGACCTATTTCATCTAATAACACGAATCTTCTTGGCAAAATGTAATACAATGTCATGGCCGGTGCCACGTTTTTAAAAGTGTGTTTGTGTGTGTGTGTGGGGGGGGGGGGGGGTAGTTTATATTTCTGTTGTCACTTCCGGGTTTCATAACAAGCAAGTAAAAAAACAAATAAACAAACAAAAAACCCTCCGCGCAAATTTCCTCTTCCAGAACCAACCACCTGAACCTGCTCCAGTTTTCGACGTTGAGGGCGTCAATACTGTACTGTTCGGTATGTACAAGTAGAGGATCTACCCACGTTCTGCTGCCAAGTGACGAAGAAATCCTGAATGAACAAATAACAGAAATGCAGGTGTTTCATTTTATATTCTGATGTTGGCAATGACGGGAGTTGCTGGATGGCTGTGATGTAGGTGTGCCTCAAATTCTCTGTGTAGATGTAAATGAACCTTCCTTTGATTTCCGGAAATTCTCCCAGCTCAAAAGATAGGAAGTATTTGTAATAGTCCCATATATAGAAAAGCAGTGAGATGTGCACGATCAACATTATTGTTCGTAATCAGTCTTTTGCGGGCACCAAAAACGGCAAAGACCAGTCAACTTTCTCCAGATTAGGTAAGCAATGGCCGCAATATCAGAAAACTGTCTAGTTTTGTAGTAATTTATATTTCTATCAAGCTTTTATTAAAATAAAAAAACAACAATCTGCTCTGTATCTGATAATATATCTCACGATGCTCACGTCATCATACACATGTCATCACCGTGGATGATCACATCATAACTAGGTCTAGGTGATCTGAGTATAACCAATAACACATTTTATTTACAGGAGGGGAGGCCTATAATTTTATTTTTTCACATTTGCTATAGGGTTCTATATAGATCTACATACACTAGACCTCTACAGCTTGATTATTTATAGACTACAGACAGACAGAGTACATGTATGTAGAGTCTATAACTTGCATATCAACCATGTCAGGCAGAGAGCCTCCAACTCATTATCTATTTTGTGAAAGGGATTCATTATGACACTTTAAATACATGGTCATGTATAACACACTTGCCCTAACCCTGCAACAAAAGTGTATTAGATGAGACTGTAGAGTGCAAGTTCATACTGAACCATAATTTATACATGGAGAATTTATATATGACGGCATTCTGTATTTTAGAAGTATTTCTTTGGATTGAATGCATATAATTAGTTCCCTTGACGTGTTTATCCTTTTCTCTCTGTTTGCTTGTTTGTTTCTTTAATTTTTTCCAGGATGTAGCAGATAGCTTACTATGATCTAGCCCGACCAGACCCTGTGCGCGACTTACACTTGTGTACAGCGACAGGACTGTGTATAGTTAACTATGATCATGATGATAAACATTTCAAAGGAGCTATACTGGCTGATGCTGCTGTATGGTATTCAGGGGGTACCATATGGATTTCAGGTAATTGCTGCTCATGCATCCGATATTGGAGTGTAGTCATAATTCACATCACATATTGTAATGTGTACCGGTAGTGTGTGTGTTCTGACTTTTCAACAGAAGAGTTGTAATGTATTAATGTTATAAAGTCTAAATACACGAGACACTGATATCTTTTGAAAAAGGAAAATACTTTTTTTTCTTAATTAGTATATTAACTGTAAATTGTTGATGCAGACAATTAGAGAAAAGCTCTGTGACCCCATGGAATGTTATGAACATAAGCTTAATTATGAGACGATATGAATTGCATGATATTCTTGGAATATTAATGACTCATGTAAACATGAATTTAGTATGATTTGTCTCTATTTATAGTCGTATTTATGAAAGAATATAAATTCTTATAAACAAAATAATGAACAATAGAAATGTGTGTATAAACAATACCATGTTACTCTCTCTCTCTCTCTCTTTCACCTTGTATGGGGAAATGAAGAAATCAAATTTTGATAAGTGACTTGTTCACACTTTTCAAAGGGAACTTCTGTAACATCTACACGTAAGTTTCCCAATTTGTCATCCACATGATGACTTTAGAAAATGATATTCCTACAGGTACAATGTAGAAACAACATTTTACCACTTTTTCTTGACACAGATATTAATTATTCTCTTAATCCTGCTGTTTATTATCTTTGTTGAAATCTTTGCAAATTATTCCATTTGTTTGCTGCCATGGAACTTTTCAAATAGTGTAAAAATGTTACCTGCGAATTGTACTTTTCCTTGTCTCTTTGCATTTGCACTATGGATTTTATTAGGTTGCTTTCCTGCCCATCTTACTGCATGCTGGGGGCACTTCACTGACAGAAGTCTCACTCCTCAGGTTCCTCAACCTCCCTTGGATGTTGAAGCTCCTGTGGGTTCCCTTGGTGACCAGCTCAGGCTCCGTGCAGCGGCCTTTGTCCTACACTCTGGGTGGCCTGGCTCTGGTCTTTGCACTAACGTCAGTCGTCAGCATTCAGTCAATAGGCTTACTGAGTGTCGCGATGCTCGCTGTCAACATTCTAGTGTCTCTCCAGGACATATCTGTGGACACCTTTGCCATCCGGTCACTGTCGCCCGGACAGCTGGCCGCCGGTAACGCCATCCAGGTTGTTGGGTACAAGCTTGGAGCAATGCTGGGTGGGGGTGCTCTAACCTTGGCCTGCGAGCTCTTCCCTTGGAGTGCCTTGTTGCTGTTTATAGCGACGCTGTACTCAGTGGTCACCCTCTCCGTGCATTTTTTCCTGCCACAAACTTTCGCTGATGACCATAAGTCAACTCACAACTCACAAGAGGGGTCACAGAATTACAGTGCAATAGTGCAGAGTGACTCTGCATATGTTCTAAAGAGGCAACGCTCTTCAACCAAACAGGATGGAAATGAAGAAAGTGCCTGTGAGCAGTTTAGATCACCCGATCAACCTTGCAAAGAAAATACTGTTTTTCTCAGACACAGATACAATCTGAGAAAGTCAAGCATCATTAAGACTAACAAGGGCATAGGAGCTGAACATCAGTTAGAAACCAAGGACACATCCAGTCATTGTCTTCCACAAAAGGCATCAAAAGAACAAACCAACTGTAAGAGTAGGAACTGCGAAAATGAATTTTCACGCGTATGTGCGAGATCGAAGGAAACTCTACAGCCATGTGCTCAAAATGTAGACGGTGACCACAGTCACTATTCAGAATGTTTTTCGACGTGCCAGACACACCTCGACAAGGCTGAAAGGAAGCTGTCAACCATACAGAACTTTGCTGCTATTTTCTCAGTACCGGATACAGGATGGCTGATACTATACCTTCTGACATACAAGCTTGGTAAGGCTCCTATGAATTGAATGCATTACAATAATTTTCAAGTAAATGCTTTGTAGCACTTACTTTAATAGTTAATGTATCATTTTTTTTTTATTGTGATATTGATGAATACAGTTTTTTTGGTCAGATCATCTGAGTCTTGAGTGTGGCTACTACTTGAAAGTTTACCCAACCTCTTCATCCATAAAATGTTGATATATTGATACTGCTCCTTTTTACAGGTATTAAAGAGAATGACACAATCCATGAGTTTCTCCGGCCCTCTTGCTTCCAAAGAAATCAGCCTTGCTTGTAGGCTAAGGTGACATCAATAAATTCACTTTTGTTTGTTACCATGACAACAAGCAGGCAATAAAGCAAGCAAACTAGAGAAGCACTCTGAGAGTGCAGACCTCTGTCAGGCAGCTCATTTCCACCACTGCTCTTGTTCTTCCATTATAGAGATCAGTGATACCCATATGTATCATGCATGCTGAAAATCACCTGATTTTTCAATATAGAAGCCTTTTGTTACACCATCAACTTCCAGCTGCGCTGTGCGCCTCACCCTAGCAGAAACTAGAGCATGCGCTTTAGTGCGCATATGGAAAGCCTTTAAAAAATGCACAGCTTGAACTCCCAAGTTCATTGACCTTACTTGCCAAAATACTGAACATCCTTCATTTCTCGGATGACTACCAAAAGTTAATCATCTGTTCCTTGTGTCATTCTCAACCTTTCCTGTAAGTTTCATCCAAATCTGTTCACAACTTTTTGAGTTATTTTGCACACAAACAAACAAACCAATGAACAAACACTGATGAAAACATAACCTCCTCTCTAATTGGTGGAGGTAATTACCTAACAAGCAAACAAATGAACAAAACAAGCAAACTTCTCTTGTCTTTCAGGAGAGCAGGGAGGAACCAGTCTCTTTCCCCTCTACCTGCTGGACACCGGTGTTTCCTCAAGACAGGTAGCTGTGTGGACCGGTATGCTGAGCCAGTGGCTCTCAATCGCCGGTTCACTGATGGGTGCCCGGCTGGTCAGCAGGATGGACGGAATAAGGTGCACCAGTTTGACATTTATGGACGCCAGTCCATATGTTACATAACATGAAATGCTGACACCCTTCTAAACATAGTGAAAACATCTTACGATTGCCAGAATGATATGTTGCAAAGCTTTTTTAGCACCACAATATGGTGAACATTTGAAGCATACATGTTATAAAGTTCTGACTATTAAAAATAGTGTTCATGTTACAGAACAGTGACACATTTTCACCATGCTTAATCATTAGATATGATACATTCAACAGCAGGTTGTCCTTTTCCTTGTGGCCTGTATGAAGCTTCCATTATCATGCACAAGTGATTCAGGATTTTTTTGGTCGAGTTTTACTGACACAGCACAGAAAAGTTTTTTGACCTTTCACAAGTCACAAGACTCTGTGGCAGGACTCTGATAAATTCAGAAACCCCCCACAGTGAAATGTGCACAGTTTTGTCTGCATGAGCACACATTTGGCTGAATCTTAACGTTTTGGTGCAGACATTCGCTGACTGAGCGATTCTTCCCTACCAAGACTGCGCTAGTCGTGGTTTTCAAATGTACTCTGAACTTGAGCAGGTGTCAATGGGAAATATGTGTTAAAGCGAAATCAACCCATCCTCAATGAGTTAAAATATATAGGATGAATACAAAACATGAAAACCTTTGGGTAATGTGGGATAACTTCATATAATTAATTGTTCCCTCGTTGTTTCTCAACGGGTTGAAATATGATAGGATGAATGCAAAACATGAAGGCCTGAAAAAAAGACTGAAAGTCACAAAACAATTACCGGTATGTCTTGTCTATTGACCATGGTTAAAAAAAGAGCAAGTGTTATCCGCCAGTTATAGTTGCCTAATTGTATCTTTCTTTCTTCACTTTATTTTCCATTTTAATAAAGGACTCTACCCCAGTGGCTGGCAGTGCTGTGTGTGCTGCGTGTCATAGCAATATTTTTGCTGTCGACTGTTGTAGAATGTAACAACCATTACATGCGGCTCAAACTGATTTGTAAGTATCTCTTCGTTCAGGATCAGTGACATTTTCTCCTGCCACAATTGCTCCCATGAAATATCTGCATGCTAATTAAGCTAAATACGTACGTATAATTCTGCCCACAAACATAACCATAACCCTAAATATAATTCTCACATCAAACTAAACCTAAAACCCTATCACAACCTAACCTTAACCCTACGAGTAAGTCTTTGGAGAAAATAAGACTGCAGCATTTGTCGCTGGAGCAAATGTCGTGTCACCCTTCTTTCCGCTCCTGGATTGAATATGTCAGTGTTGCAACATGGTGTTTTGCTATTTCTAATGGAACAACTTTTTCATTAGGGAATATTATATCTACATGACTGTGATTTCATACTGTACACTCCAGTACAATTAGTGGAAGTGATAAGAAGAGAGAATAATGGGGAAAAAAGAGGAGAGAAATTCAAAATTTGGTCCACGAACGTTGGCAGCTTAGATTACAGTTTAATACGTAGTCATAAGGTCATTTAGATACAGCTGTATCTTCATTTTTGTTTTCTTTGTTGATTACAGTGAAGTTAAGACTTTGTAGGTTGCCTGTTGAAGCTGTGGCTTCATTTGACACCCTATTAACATTTCAACTTATTGTGTATTGCTTTGGCTTTGATTCTGAAGGATTAGTGCCTTTTGCTATTATACCAGCTGGCGTCTGGTTGATGGCACATCGATCAAAGTGCATGTCAATTTCTGAGCAAATTCCTTTTTATTCACCTTTAATGGGTAAAATGAGAACTTTGAGGCAACATGATTTTGGCATGACATCTCCATGTACTACATCAAATCAGACACAATGGCTTGAATTCATGAACAAGGTGGTTTAAATTTAGACCATGTATGGTTTATGCAAATTTCTTCTGCATGAATACGATTGACAGATTGCATACACCAACAGACATCCAGTAACAAACACGCATTGATGCGTGCATGTCAAAGGTACGGCGTATTATTATTTCACGCGTATCTTACACTGTAGACCATGGTTTGAATCTAAACCTAGCCTTTTGCAAAGGCAGCTCGCAATAATTTGTGGACGTGCACAGTCACAGCGAGTGTAGCGACCTGCGAGCAGAGCTGTGCGAGTCCACCGCTCGCTGTGTGCGAATCCACCGCTCACTAGCTGTGTGTGAGTCCATTGCGAGCTGCCTTTGCAAAAGGCAAATTTAAACCACCGTCGTGAATTTGGGCCAAGAAATTGTATCTGTCATTAGCTTGAGTTTTAAGGATGAAAGCATAGGGAGGTTCGGTCTCACATATTTTTTTTTTTCTTTACCTTCTCTCTCTCTCTCTGTCCTTTCTGACTAGACATGTGTGTTCCAGTGTACCTCCTGCTGCTGCTGGGCGGGGCCATCACCACGGCAACATTCACCATGATGATGCTGTACTCCCAAAGGGCGGAGGACCCCACCACACAGGCCCTTCATCACACCACCATGGCCACTGCAGAGGTCGTAGGGAAGGTCGTCTTTACCTCGCTGGCAGGTCTCGCTGTTGATCACCTCGGCTACGCCTGGGTCTTCCGCAGCTTCACTCTCTTTTCGTTGCTACCTCTCTTTCTCCTTTCAAAGATCAGTTATAGCAAGTAATGCTCTCGAGAATGATGACGACTGGACAGAAGGGAAATATACAGAGGGTCAAAGCCTCTATCTCAGAGCAATTCTGAAATTTCAGCAATTCTGACTATTTTGCTTACACATAGACATTGCAGAGCATGATTCTAGCATCTCATCTATTCAGTGGCCAGTGGTGTTGAAGTTGAAACAGATTTACACGTACAGGGAAACGATACCAGGAGAATGCATCATGGCCCCTGATCGATGAGTGAGGGAGATAGGTGATAAGAACAGACAAACCTGTCGCCACAAAAATAATCATAATTATTGTCATGCAATAGACAGATGTCAAAACACACAGAATATATTTTTCTTAAATCTTGAAGTGACACTAAACAGAAAAGAACCACATCCATGTGGCTGTAGTCTGTGTAGTGTCATTTTGAGGTCATGACTGCACATGGCCAGAACGCCTGGAGAGAATGTATCAAATTGGTAGCATAATGGAATATAGTAAAATTTGTTACAAAATATCTATTCTGTTTCAGTGATAGTGAAGAACTGATATTTCTTTTTTTTTTCTCTCTCTCTCTCGCTGTTACCTTCTATTAGTCAAAACCTATTCAAAATACTGTAAGGTCTGATGCAAATGCTTTCCTGAAAAACAACCACTGTAACATTATGTTTAGACAGCTTAAAAATATGTTTTTATAACCAAGTAATATTTGGTATGTTGCCGGAAATTTGTAGTTTATCAGTGCTAATGTAATTGGTCATAGTTTCTGTGGCTTCTGTGAAATAAAATATTTTTAATCAAACGAAATATATGACCTTTTGTGCCTACAGTGTACACTTGCACTACTTTAAAATCATTATAGTAACATGTTATAGAAAAATTAATAATTTGAGAAAATCATCCTTTCATATCCCCAGTGGACAATCAGAAGTGTATAATTATGTAAACACAGTTTTTTGAAAAATATCTTTTGAATCATAAATACATAATACTTACCCGAGTTTTTTTTTGTTTTTTTTTTTTGTTTTTTTTTTTTTTGGTTTTTTTTTACTAGTGACGGGTCTATTGATACCATGTTGTCGTACTTATATTGGATGCTAGTGTTTTTGTGCACAGCAGCATGATTTTCTCTGATAAATAGCTGACATGACGTTTCTTTGTTGAAAAATGTATACAGGTATATATTTTGCAGGTATCATCACTTTGGCTGAGTAGTATTTATATGTGGATATTATTATATAGTTTTATACTGGATGACCTACCTCCCTTCACACCGTATTTCTTAACTAATGAACAATCTTTCTTTGAACCAACAAGTACAGATGATCCTGCAAGAAGAACTACCCTTTTTTTCATCGATAACAGAAAAAAGAAAATGAGGAGAAAAGACCAGAAAAAGAAGGGAAAATCATGAAGGTAAGAAAAGATGAGCATACAGTTCAGACAGGAGCAAGTTGATGACTGAATCCATCTCAAGTGAATCTGACCACAAGTTTTAACAGATAATTGCCTGTAAATGGCAATTACTAAAAAACAGACAAGAAAACAAACTTTCCATGACAAGAACAATGTATATGTATAATAGCAAATGTGTGTGTAGCGAGTACATTCTTTCGCAACGTGAACTTTAATGTAATTAACTACTTCATATGCATTTTCTTTTCCAAGACTACAGTTGTACCTTCTTATCTGGTACTTTTTTCTACAATGTATTTCACATATCTTTTGAACAAGTTTGTGGATCATTTTTATGTCGTATATTTTCAGGGTACTAAACTATATGAATCTACTGTCAGTAGGGTACTTTCATCTGAACACACAAATTATGAGTAAACCATATTCTATACCATGACCACCATGAATATTTTGGTCTTTTCTTTTGTATCATTGTGTATGCATATTGTACATGTGTGTGCACTTACCCATGGTGGAAAACGAGGACACACACATAAACTTTACATTTCAACTGAGGACACACAGAGAACCGAGGACGTCCTCGGTTCGCAGACCATTCCAAACGGTCTGCTTTTGCATGTAGGGGTACATGTTTGTATGTAGGTCCTCTATTAGCATTTCTGTAATCCTCGGATGTATTGTAAGTCCTCGGATGTATGGTAATATACGAATGAGTCCTCGGTTGACAAGAGTCCTACTTACACACAGGTCCTCGGTTATGTGGTAAAATTCTTATGGGTAAAACAGGTCCTCGGTTTGCACCATAGACGTGTGTGTGTGCGTGCGTGTGTACGTGCGTGTGTACGTGTGTGTGTGTGTGTGTGCATATTATAATGGCAGGTGATGGGACATTTGCTTCTGCGACATCAGCTTTGGTCTCGATCATTTTCTCCAAGGACTTAGGGTTAGGGTTGTGATAGGGTTTTAGGTTTAGATTGATATGAGGATTAGGGTTAGGGTTATGTATGGGTAGAATTTTTGTTTAGCTTAGCATTCAGATTTTCCATGGGAGCAATTAATTGTAGCTGGAGCAAATGCCATGGAACCATTAATGGCAGCACTCTCTTTGTAAAACTAAATTTTATACTTGGGTAAAATTCCCTCTGAACACACATTCATCAGCCATTGGTACTGTATGAAGAGAAAACAGATACCCATCGCAGTATAAGACCAACTACATTATTAAATGCAGGTGTCACACCGTCCCAAAACTGAGCAAAGTTGCACACATGATAAAGAAAATGCTCATATTCGGCTCTGATTGTAGAAACATTGGGTCATTCATGAGGGCATCTTTAGATATCAATGACTTTGTGAGTGGCGGCAAAATCTTTGTCAAGCCATCAGTGACGAATCTAGGTGGGGGGGGGGGGGGGGGGGGGTACACCGGGCACGCGCCCTCTCTTTATTTTTGGCTAAAACAAAAGATTTTAACAAGGAAAAAATGGGAGGGGGGTGCGTGCGCCCCCCCCCCCCCCCCTTAATTTTGCAAAGGCGCCTCCCCTTCACAGAATTCCTGGATCCACCCCTGGCCATTGCGTTTCCTTCATGTGGCTATCGGATCGGGTAAACTTTAAATGAATATTTACATCTTTGTGTAGCCTTCATGTGTGGTTTGGGTGTCGTATCGTTTGACCTTCTGCAGGGCTTGACATTCGTGGTGACAAAGTGGCCTGGTTGCCAAGGCAGAGCCACTAAAATTGGTGTCAGGCCACCAAATCTATCTTTAAGTGGCTAAATAGGGCAACTAAGATTCAAAATAGACTGTTTCTTTTGCTTTTATTTCGGGCCACTACACAAGGTATCTTTTTTGGTCACTAAAATTTCACATTTAAAGATTTTAGTGGCCCAAACAGGCCACCAGACAAAAAGGTTAGTGTCGAGCCCTGCCTTCTGTAGGCATTGTATATGCTTTGGCTGTCGACTGACTTTTTGACCATCTTCAATCATGTTCCAAGTCCACATATTTTATGTATAACATTGAAAATTCCTTATTCGTTTTGCCTATCTTGCGTCAATTATGGGATAAACATAATGTGGTGCCACCACTAGAGAAAATCAATTGAAGTTGATAATAGCAGCATTGAGGAGGTACTTCCACAATCTTGTATACAGTTGTCGAGTCGGCATTTGGTATCAAGGAAAACTATTTTGATGACAACGACATGTATCAGAGTCTTGAGTCTTGACTGAAAAACAGTATCACTTTAGCAGACACACCACAACAAACACCACACTCACTTCTCTTATTAAATGAAAATATCAGAATCGTACGACAGGACATTGAATATGGAAACACACTAATTTCTCGTGTGTTTTTTGTAATTTCTAATCCAATCATTATCATACATACTTACAATGCATACATAGATGTACAGATAATCAATAATAGAATTAAGATAGTTCTTCTATAGTACACTATGATCGAGAAATTGTAAACACATAATCAACACACATCGGTAAGAAACAGAGTAAGAAACGACCTCCCAGGAAGAGGAAGATTTCACAAAATTAACACTACAAAGGAGGGTATCAAAACGTGCTACAAAAATGTCTTTGTTCTTGATGCTCTTAAAGTTGACCACAAGAGGGATGATGCCTACTTGATTTATTAAATACAAATGTATGTCTATTATATTGACGTTGATTTTACACACTGGAAAATGACCTAAAATGTGAGCACATAAAATTTCTCATAAAATATGGACAAATTCATCACCCTCCCCCATCCCTACTCCTTAACTCAAAAATTTATCAAGAATCACTCGGAGGGTAAAGGGAAACCCTGGTATAACGAGGTCGCTGGAACTGCCTCTTTTGCCCTGTTATCACAATTTGCCTTCTTGCAAACATAGTAAAAAAGAAACCAGTGAAGTACAATAATGGAAACTCGGCACTGCCAAATCACCTTGCTAAAAGCAGTACCTCCTCAAAAGTGAGCTTGTTATAATAGGGTTTCCCTGTGCTGTAATTGTGTATTTCAGTTTTAAAGAATTACACATGAAGAATGCTGTACGTGCTTACATATCGAATATCATGATGTATTCAAATTTTATGTGTTCCATCTCAAAAGATTGTTCTTGGCAATTCACCAAACCCGTCTAAGATATCCCGTGGATTGCCAGACATAGCAAAAACTCAGTGTTTGCAAAGAGCACTTCCAGCTGTAAAAGCGCAAGTACGAGATAACAAATGAAATTCTAACACATTTGGCCTCCGTAACATCAACAAATTTGAATACATCATGCCAAACAGGCCCAGCTACTGTAAAGGTACATGGTCCTTGTAAAGTTAAAATACTTGATTCCGAGACCGTTAAAATGTCTACAAATTATTTCCTGTCATTATCATTTGGCATCAATATGATAGTACTAGTTTAACTTAAAGATCATCACGTCTAAGGTAGCTAATGATCACACAAATGGAAATTACATATGCTCACTGTTTTTCTCTTTGAAGTTATGCACAAGAACTCTTCTCATCTTTAAACTAAATTGATGTACAGTGCACTCCCATTATAACGAACACGGTTAAAACAAAATTCCGGTTACAAAGAAGTAAAAATTCAGGCTGCAACATTATTGGCTCTATGTCTTTTATTGTTTATTTGTTCAGTTATAACGAAATTTCAATATAACGAAAGAAAACTGCCGGTTCCAAGGACTTCATTATAAAGGGAGTCCACTGTATGAAACATGTGCAAACTACATCATGTGAGGCAATTCTGAATAGAGAATGCCCTTGCTGTTACTACATGTACGTATGCTTCAATAAATGGCATTTATCTGTATGGACTATGTATGTAGGTATATGCTTACACTGACCCGCTCTTTGGAGGCAACGGAATGAGAATGACGTCTACAAACATGACAGAACTCAAAATGCCCATCAATCTCTGTTTAATAGAGTACGATGTCATTGATATCAACTATTATGCTCTCACTCTGCGAGACCTACATGTACATACAGTATATCATCAAATCAGTCAGTTTATGAATAATTCTGCTTCAGCTTGATATGACTGCACTAAAGCACATTCAACTCCACAAGAGTCAAACTTCTGCCTCATTCAAAGTACATGTGTAAATTCTCAGAACCATCATGCGAAAACTGTGTATTCATTTCATTGTCTAAATCGAACACTGTCCAAGCTGAAGCTTATTCTGAAGTCTAGACTGACCCGACTTCAGCAGAGTTGATAGTCATAGAATCATTTTCACCAACTACTCGTAGTCATGAAATTGTGTTGCATCTTGGAAAAAACAACATAAAATAAACATGCCATGATTTCTCAATCATAACAAACAAACAAACAAACAAAAGTTCCAATGTTCAAATGGTTTTCATGTACAAACACATGATCAAACTTTAAGGGTATGGTGGCTTATTGTAACCATATCATACACGTATGTATTGGCTACATACACTGTAGTAAACTTGATTCCCGTCAAGAACATTATATAGCAGTCTTTGTGCACACATAGTATTTGACCATCCATGCATTGCTTGCATGAAATAACAAAATTCTGTGCTCCATGGAAATTTGATGGGGAAGAATGGAAATCTCCTCTTATTCCTCTTAACATAATAATGATCAGTGCATGGTACATGAGCATACTCGTGTACAAACGGCCCAGGTCTATCATTGTTATAACATCTAGGGTGACTTGGTTCTGTGTCTTATCTAGGTAACATCACAGTTAAATACTGGTGGACACAATGCAACAACCCCCCTTCCTCGGAATTTACATGCTGCTTAATACACTGACATTCAATCAATCACAAGTTCTGACACTTTGCAATTATGGGTGAACATTTTCACAAACTTGTGTCATTGTGTCACTAAAAGACTCATTTTTGCACAATCCAACACCACTGGGTAGGGCAAAGTTCTATCAACATTATCCTCTTTAGCTGATTTAAGGAAAATATAATGTACTTCCACCAGTGCACCGCACATCCATACTGATCAAATGTTAGCAAGGACTTGTAGCACAAGTGGGGATGGTTAAATCTGGTGGTACAAATAACACAAAGATGACACTTTGCCTTTCACTGAACTTAAGAAACCGCCCGACTCTAATCTACATACACTGATAAGCACATGGAAAAAGCAACCTACATTTTCTATAGAATACCAGCACAGCGTAAATTCTCTTTTTTAATGATGCTATTGTGGTGATCTTGTACTTGTTTTCCCCTAGTATTCAGATACTACAGCAGATATTTCATAAGCAGCCTTGTCACGTGAAACCATGAATCTTGATCTTACAGGACACAAATAAAAACATGGTTTCAGAACACAGTTCGTCATCCTACATTTACGATCATAAAGAGTCTACCCTTGTGTTTATTTATTCATTAATTCATTTTTTAGCACAAATACCAGCACTTTACCATTTGCAGGTAGAGTATACATAGAGGGTATTTCCATGGCAGCCACAGACCACAATATACGCAATTCCACGTAATGCATCTTTCGTTTGAATGCGGGGTGTCTTTCAAGACTTTATAGCAACTTCAAATTTCTACAGGATGGCTTGTTACAATGTGGGTTTGTCGCGACTAAAATAGTCAGCGATCCATATGTAAGTCCATCCACATTACTAAAATTATAAACTGATTGGTATCTATGGAAACCATGAAGACAATAAAGTTTTAGAATGTGGCTCATACACTGCATGCAATCATGATCTGGAAAAGAACTGCGTAAGATTTAACCTCTAGTTATGGTGCCATTAAATTGCTTTGGATGCATTTAAGAATTACACGCGAGAGAGTTAAGCCTGCCTGGTTCAGCGACAACATTTACCCATTGAAGATGAGTCCCAAGTATACTCAGGCAGGTGTCTATGGGAAATGCATGTTGTAGCAAAACAGCCCATCCTCAACGGGTTAAAAAAAAAATAATGATAATGATTAATATTCAAGGGATGAAGTTCTCATGTTTGCAACACACAAACATCCATCAAATAATACATCTTGCTCATAACCTTTTATATCCCCAAGTCCCCAACAGAATACAGATCAATGTATAATAAACCCCATCCTGCATTTTAATAGTAAAGTTATATGAGATGGAAATTAAAGCAGAAACTACATTTAAAGAATAAACTCAAATAAGCCTCTGAGAGTATTGTAAAACAGAAAAGTAGCACCTAAAAATGACAGTACACCAACAAAGCAAATGAAGTACTGCTACTACATACACACAGAATACTGAACTTCAAGAATACTATTCAACCCTGTTTTCAATGGCTACAAACACACAGGTACACTAGAGATGTAAGGTGAGTTGAAGACAGCTGATGACAGTCACATCCTGTGCGCATTTTAAATTACTGGCATCGTTGGTCAAGAGGTCAATTTATATGGACTGTCCTAATTGTGAAACACAGGCAGCCATACTATCAATCCACAGCTTTAGGGACTTGTTTAAATGCCATACATCTTTTAGAAGCAGGTCCTCAAAGTTTAATATGGAAGGTCCAACCTACATGGGTGGAATTTTCTAAAGCACAGGTAAAACACACAAAGAAAAAAACACACAAACATACACAAGGCTGTCTTAGGAAACCTATCAAAAAGTTATTGCAAGAAACCCCACTAGCAAAGGAAGAATACATCTGCAATTCAATCTATTTGGCCTTCAAGATATGTCCAATTTCTTTTGACTGGTTTGTCAAGTCCTGATTTAATATCCTGGGTAAAATCAGCAAATAAGTTTTTTTAAACAAAGCAATTGAAAGAAAGAAGGAAAACCCTGCATGAGAATTTATTTTAACAGAGATAAAACTTTGACAGAACAAAGGAGGATTGTAATTAGCTTTGCTGACATCACAGCTGAGGGCACCAAAACTATTTTCTTGAGATATCTATGTTATGCTCCTAGATTCTCTTTGTAGGATTAGCTTCTTTCTAATAATAAAACCACAAACAAACAATAAAGAACAATTAAAAAAAAAAATTAGAAAAAAAATATATGAAGCTCTGGAGCAGTCACATCATGAACATGATTGATTGACACAGCCATGTAAAGAATGATATAAGGAAGCAGATTACATGGAAAACAACAAGAAGTTGTTAATTGGAGTTCCTCATGTATTTAAGGTAGTCTACACTTAAATCCTGTAAGAGCCGGAAGCTGATGTTGAAAAAGAAAAAAATAAATGAGCTCAAATTACCCTTCAGAGTATAAGACCAGTAAATTCATTAAGTGCCCTCTAAAAGCAAAATATAAACATCTATTAAGTGATCAACAAAGTTTGAAGTGCAAGCTTAGGATCAAAGAAAATCTTAAGTGTAATGAGGCAAATGCTAAGACGCTTAAAGAGCCATGCAGAGCCTGCAAATATACTGCTCCGCTGACAGCAAAATGCAGACGGACAGAGCTATCAAACGAATGCACAATCCTCATTTGCTTTATGAATTCATGACCTGAATATTCATATTTTCATATAAAAAGACATCCAAACCATTTTCTATTGGTGACCATGTTCAAATCATCAAATTCAATACACTACTTCACATCCTCAAGGATAATGACATTCAGTACTTTAATACAAAATAAGATAATCTAAATTTGGAGATATCATGCTTTTTTTTTGGGGGGGGGGGGTTTACGTGCCTGTATTTGGGGAAAAAAAGAAATTGTGTTTTGCAAAATCATTTCACAGTCATGTCTTGCACAAGCAAACAAAAATCATATTTTCACTGATCTACAGCTTAAGTTCTACCACTGTAAAGGTTCTATACCTCATGTGCACTGGTGATTTGTATTCCCAACATGCCATGGAGAACCATTCGCAGTCGCATCATAAAATTGACCGAGTTGCATGTAATTTTTACTTTCCTGTAGCCCGAGGAAGATGTCCAAATAATCCCCCTGTATCAAAGGAAATTCACGAGACTATTTTACTTCTAGAATTCTTAAGTCTCAAAGAAAAGCTAAACCCTCGGCATGTCCTTCTTGGATTCTATAATTGTATAATTCAGAAATAATGTGTCTAAGTTCTGCATGTTGAAAAGCATAGCAAATGAGGCATCATGCATTCACAACATATCAGCAACCTTGTCATTTTTATTTTTTTTTAATGTAAATTACTCCTGCTTTTACAGGTATTAAGGAGGGCAAGTACCACTTTTGAGCTGTAAAATTGATTCTCCTTCTCGGCATATGCTGCTAGTTTGTGATGACACAAAACGAGTTGCTCAGAAACCTACAGTCAAGAAATGTATAAATAGTATAAACATATAAAACAAGTACTAAAGACACTGTCTACATACAATCACCGCCAACTGAGTTGCTGGGACATAACGCTAGAGAAAATGTTCACAGTTTCTCCAACACATTACCACTGAATACTGGCAGAGAGGAAGGGAGATATTAGAACAATGTTGAAAAATGCAGAGTTTTTAACAACTAACATTAGGGCGTAACAGCGTACAGCTGTATTTAACATCACAAAGCTGTTGGTGCTCATCTATGATGTGTTTTGTTTTTTCATCCGTTTTAGCAGTAATGGTCAGGCCACTGACAGTAGCATTTACAATAGTATTCAGTAACTAATGTCAGTGAACGTGTATCATCATCTGCGGGATTTTAGTCATTAGTAAGCCATACAAACAATAATTTCAAGCTTTCATGGTACATGAAAATTGTTTAATATATATGTATAAAGAGTGCTACAGATTGCCACTGTTTACTATGCACGTGGTACACTAGATCAGTGGTGTTGAGATTTTTAAAAATAACTGAGAGATCAAGAACAATACAGAGAAGCCAGATGGTCAAAGCCGTATTATTGCATCAACCCTGTGACGAAAACCACTGAAAACCCAGAGCGACCACTCTAGACGGCAAAAATTAAGGAAATAATTATGGCATCTTGGGTAAAAGATCGCCACCAGGAATCGTTTCCCCTGTTTTCATCATCAAATGTGCATCTTTCTACAAACTAGAGTTGAAAATCCTCATTTATGACATCATTACTTTCATCCGTAGAGATTCACATTGAAGCAAACTTTTACGTTTGTTCAGAGGATGTTTGCAACACCTCATGTCAACAATCAACAAACTGTTCAGTGCACTTCCGTTATAACGAACATGGTTAAAACAAAATTCTCGTTACAACACAATAAAAAAAAAAATAAGGTCCCAAAATAGTCATCTATACATCTTCATGTACTTTGCTGTTCAGCTTTAATGAAATTCCAATATAATGAAAAGAAACCACCGCTCCTGAAGACTTTGTTATAGAGTGCAGTGTAATAAGATCTGTAATGATGCCTGTGTCAATAATGATCAGCTTGTTGTTCACAGTGATGATGATGATAATGAAAAAAACAAAATGATAATTAGGACAATGAATGCTTATAATCATACTGACTAACATAAACATCAGTAATACAAACATTTTTAAAAATCTAAGGAGATGTATTACTGAATACTGTCAGCAGAATAACAGCAGGATGTAGAAATTTAGACCACAGTATTTGTTTGGACTTTCAGCACGTCCTACTCACTGTCGTTCACTCACTGAGATGGTAGATACAAATTTGGGTAGTTAAAGGGATGGTATTAAAATGCATCTACTTTCCCAAACATTGCTTCACCCCAATCACATCATACTAAGCTTACACCAAAAGTTTGGCTGGAGTAATCCTACCATTAATTATTTCTGCTCGAAACGTTGTTCATGCTCCATACATGGGGCAGTTTCACGCCATTATAAATTTGATACAGGACTACCAACAGTCAGACACCAAAATCACAGCGGTTCCAAGTGCAATCGAGGAGATATTCAAGCACTTCATGCCCCTAAATAGGTAGAAGCAATTCTTATATTAGGGTTTCTTGAGGTGTAAGTTTTCTTCAAATTTTTGACTCCCTCTAAAAAAAATAACATTGGAAAATCACAACTGCTGATGTCTGTTTTAACAAGCATGTCGGGAAAAAGGAACCACAGGACTCGAACCCGTCATCTACTGCTTTCCAGGCAGCGACACTACCACCAGGCTATCCCTGGTTGCCGGCAGTGACACAATGTACTAGGAACGAAGAGATGCTTGTATATCATTTTTTCTGAACACGGAAAGATTTTTTTTTTTTTTTTTTTTTTTTTTGGGGGGGGGGAATCAATCACCTAGCAACCCTATTAACATTTAAAACCACTGAAGAAAAAAAACTAGAAATGTCGCTACAGCGACTGATGCCTCCGCCATAATGCATGATTCTCCCAATAGGTGTATAGTACAATGTCTTGACAATGTGTGATGACAGTTTCACATAACTGGCAAAATATCGAAATAACAGGTTTGTCAGAAATATCTTGAATGTTCACTTTCCACGAACTGGGTTTGCTATAATTGTCTATTAAAGAGTGCAGGTACACATATTTGGGGAATTGAAAATTTTTACTTGACTTCTGACTGACCTTATTATAAGTTTATAATGCATTGAGTATAATTTTCAAGGTATGAAGAAAGAGTGTAATTACAGTACAAAATATTTTTTTTTCATTTAAACCTGACCTTTGACCCTTAACCTTTGACCTTCTGGCTGGAAATTTCCAAGAGAATCTCCATCAAGTAATACATGTACATATATTAAACACTTTTAAAACTAATAATGCAATCATTGCATATACTAGTATACATGTATGAGGGAAATACAGTAGTAACATTTTGAGGAGTTGACCTTGACCTTTGAACCCCTGACTATTGACCCATGACCCCTAAATTCCCTAGATAATCCCTGCCAGTCAGTACATGCATATGTACCATGTTCCATGAAGATACATTGAACCATCTGCGAGAAAAGTGATATTGCAACATTTTACCTAACCTTTGACCTTTTGACCTTTGACCTTATGACATGAAACTCTCTCTGGAGAATCCTTACGCAGTAGTACATGTCTACACTAAGTTTCAAGAAAATAACTGCGGGCATTGCATAGATATGGGGGAAATAGCAACATTTTTAGCATTTGACCTTGACCTTTTGACCTTTGACCTCTTGTCAATGTCACTAGAATCTACTCAACTAATTGTCCCATCATACATCATCCTTGGACCAAGTTTGGTGAAAGCTGCTTCATCCAGTTTTTGAGTTATCACATAAACAGATAAATTTTAGGATTTGACCTTGATCTTTGACCTTTGACCTCTGTCCGATTTCACTGAAAAACTAATCAAGTAATTGTCCCATCATACATCATCCTCCAACAAAGTTTGGTGAAATTTGCTCCATACAGTCTTGAGTTATCGCGTGAACGGATACAATTTCATGATTTGACCTTGACCTTTGACCTTTGACCTTTAGCCGATTTCACCCAAAATCTTATCAAATCGTTGCCCCATCATACTTCATACTTGGACCAAGTTTGGTAAAATTCCAGTAAATATTACTCAAGTTATCGCGTAAACGAAAGCGGACGGACGTACGGACGTACAGACGTACGGACGTACGGACGTACGTACGGACGTACGTACGGACGGACGGACAACCCGAAAACATAATGCCTCCGGCACCACTTCGTGGCGGAGGCATAAAAACAGTAACAAAAGGTGTCCATATTTCTTGTTTAGATGTCTCCACGAGCTGCATTCAGATTTGTATTACCAGCTGACTTGAGCATCTCAACATCAATAAGGAATAAAGCACTGATTATCAACAAAAATAAACCAGGGTTGTCCAGGCGATTCTTTGAACCATGCCAACACGAGAACAACACAGACTAATGCCCTGCCATTAAATGTCATACACATGTACCAGTATTTAATCACTTATTCACCCATGTCACCGACACCCAACAGAATTAACTCCGCTGCAACATTCAAAATATGCATCATTCGAGATTAAGCTGGTTCGATTCATAAACCATGATAGAATGATCCATGGAGTACTAGTAATGTTTATCTCATCATACCTTCCTTGCCTTTGGCATATGGCATACAATGCACATGTACATACAATTGTACATTTTTCATAATGACAACATACAGCTATAAAACGACTTACAAGTATAGAATTGTACAAAAACATCCAAGGGGTAATTCAAGAAAGAAGGGGGAAGTAAACATAATCTTCTGTACCCTTCTAAAGTTTTTTCCTATTCTAGATACAGGTGAGAGGAAAATAATTGCGATCCAATTAAAATGATCTTTTTTTGTTGTCTTTTCACTGTTACTGTTGACTTGGCAGTATGAATACTTGTCACAATTTGAGTATAATACGTGCTTACAGTAACTGATTCAATATCAATCTATTATGTTGCATTCTGTTCTTACCTAGCTGTATGTTTGCCAGATTGAATGTGCGGTGGGGAAAATATGGTCCAAGTAACCTCCCATAAAACTAATAACTGTTGTGTTCTTGAGGATCAAATGAAACTTATGATACATGTATGGAGGGGGATATTACTCTGCCACTGGTTTATTTGCAGTCTACCCGGTCATGTAGCTCTGCGTACATTGAATTTTGGGCAAGAACTATTCATCATTTCTGAATCTGCTACAGCATCATCAGATCCACCATGGTTCTTGTGGTAACCTTCTGCATTGTCAATTGTTGTATGTTCACTGTCTCATCCATTCTAGCTTGAAGTCTGCCCTTAATCATATGGACCTAAAACCAGACATATTTGAAATTGTCACAACTGTTCACAAGACGAACAATATGCAGGATTCCCATCCAAGATACTTCTATTTTCAATTTTAAAAAAAGAAAGGAAAACATTTTTTTTTTTCCAGGCTCTGTACACATATAGGAATATGGGGATGAACAGAATATCATCTTTCTATCTTCAAAAAAATCTGATTAATAAGAAAAAGAAAAACACTGGACTTTATGTATTCATTTTCTGTCTGTCAGCTACCTATCAATGCACTTCTTTGACTGTCCTGAATATGTATGGTCACATTGTTCCGTCAACTTGCTATAACCCCCAAAACAATATATTTCTGGCATCCTTAGGCCAGCGGCACTGGAATAAAACAAGAATAAATAATACCACAGAAAATAGAGCTCTACTATCCAATGCCCCGACAGATGGATGTACGTACGTACTACGGTAATTTTATGTAGTCTTACACTCTGCTCTCACTACCCGGCTAATCCAGCCCGACCTGTCCAGCGCTCATGTGTCCTACGGCAGAGACTGGAAGCCCGGGTGGTAAGTGGGGTAGAAGGCCGGTGAGGGGTACATGGCACCCCCGCCGGAAGGGGGCTGGGGCGTCATCATGGTCGGGAAGTAGCTCTGGGGAAGGGTGACGGGGATGGTGTGCATCGGAGAGCCCCGGGCGGTCAGACCTGGGGACAGGCCGAGAGCTGGATTGACCGGTGGTTGCTGTGATTCACATGAGTAAAAGATGGGGGACAGGTTAGATGGCACATGATAGAATAAAATTGAATTGATCGGCAAATAATCACTGTCCACATTTGGAAATTTTTCTTTACAATTATTACTGTAAATATTCATAAGAGTGAAAGCAGCAAATCAAGTTTCCAAAAACACTTGGGCAGAAATAATGTTATATACGCGTAGTGCATAAGAATGAAATTCAAGCATACCTGAGCTAAACATAACAAAGGAAATGTTTCCACAACAGGCAATACCGAGAGCAACAGCTTCATTGCACTGCAGAGCTGGATTGACTGGACAGCTTCTGATTTCTATTCACTAGTATTCTGGACAAGTACGGCCCTTCACTTGCATTTGGATGCAAGTTCATCGATCTTGACTACTGACCATGAAGATAGACATGTTACCCTTGTAGTGACAATTAAATGCCCTGCTTGTCAGATACATGGCATGATAATGATTATTGATTCACATGAAAGACTTACAATTGTACAATATCCACTGCCATGTTACAGTGAGTGGGGGACCGTTAATAGACGTGCAAAACTTACATGTATGATAGAGAGAATTATTATGCACTTGCAATTCAACTGCATACATCCCAGCATTACTGTCAATTGAACACATTTACTTACACAATATATTGCAAACAGCTTTAATAATGGACACATCTCTTTGAATGGCAAAAAAAAAAAAAAAAAAAAGAATTACTTAACCTGAGCCCTGGCCCTAGAAATCCTGATGGGGTAAATTACCTGTGTTCCACTGGGTATAAAAAGTTGCCGAGCTTGAGGCTGGTACAGAGTGGAAGGTGTCATGACTGCAGGGTGAAGTCCTGGTGGATAGGCAGTCTGGGCGTTGTATAACGTGGTTCCATTCTGCTGTGGAATGAGATGTGGCAAAAAGAAGTGTTGTTTAGGATTCTGATTTTTTTTTTTTTTTACAGTCAAACCTGTCGATAGCGGGCACCCAAGGGAGACAAAAAAATGTGCTGTTATGAACAGGTGACCACTATAGACAGGGGTCTTCAACATGTTTTTTTATTTTATTTATTTATTTTTTTTTTTGGGGGGGGGGGTTACAGAGAGGAGGAAGAGGCAATGTTGGTCGTCATGGAAACTTACTTGTGACAGAGAATGTGTGTACGCCGTCTGGCTGTGAGATGGAGCTGAGCTTATTGACGGCTGGTATGCATGTGCCGGGCTGTGGGTAACTGGTACGGCATACGGACCTGCTGGAAAGAAATTGTAATCATGACCACTTTTAAAACAAGAGCACAATATAAAGCAAGAGGAAACAGAAGCACGAATTCAAAAAAAAAAAACAAACAAACAAACATGAAAACTAAGTTTTTTACACACAGGGTAGCTTCAATCAATTTAAGAGCTTTTCTTCCAAAGGGCCTGTTATACCTATATAGTAGTCGTTTATTGTTTTAATTCACTTGTTGATCCCACTGGTAAGATGGAAATGCAACATGATGATAGATTCTCACAGCCCGTAAAAGTAAACAAGCAAACAAACATACAAAAACTAAACTTGTATAATGTATCACTCAGAGAGAGCATACCTCTGCCAAGCAGGTCATTTCCATCCATAATATTCAAACATATGCTAAAAGTAACCTTATTTCCAAATGATAAAATACTTCATTCTAGTAACTCTACCTTAGGTTCTTCCCATCCCTTGAGTTCCCTCATTTCTTGGCCCTATTTCCCAACGATAAAGGATCCTTCAAAAACATTAAAAAAGAAAATCCTGGATCCAGACGGCGATCTGGATCACTAACAAAATTCAATCATCTGTCCTTGTATCATTATCAACTTTTTTTTTCCAAAAATTTCATCCAATCTATTCATAACTTTTTAGTTATTTTGCAAACAAACAGACAGACATACCAACAGCGACAAAAACACAATCTCCTTGGCAGAGGTAATAAAGAATAACTGGCTATAAACAAGCAAGCATCAATGCTACAAGCCTTGGCCCTGTGCAGTCAGAGGAGGACGGGCACTCACTTGATTTGCCATAAGGTCTAATGAGTGGGGAAGCTGATCCTTCATACAGCAGCCCACCACCTGGGGGCGCTGCTGCCACCTGGCCATTGGCAGCTGGTTAGGGGAGAGAAAAGCATAGCAAAACACATGACTAATACAGGGCTTGGTAATACATGA
This sequence comes from Diadema setosum, assembly GCF_964275005.1. NCBI lineage: Eukaryota > Metazoa > Echinodermata > Echinoidea > Diadematoida > Diadematidae > Diadema > Diadema setosum. The sequence goes on from NC_092705.1 coordinate 22,892,165, forward strand.
TCATACGCAGGTGAGAACATCAAAAGCGGCTGGTATTTTTGCTGGGACATTAAAGGGACTGTACAGTACTGGTTGAGGTGGCGATTCATGTTTTGAACATTTCTATGTGAGATAATGAAAAGCCTCTTATGAAATATGAAAGAGCATGTTATTTCAAGAAGGATTCAACGTTTATTTGATGAAAATTAGTTTTCAAATGGCTGAGATATCCAAAAAAGTGCTAATAATAAAAGGCGACATGCCACAACTTTATTAGGATCTCTTTGTTTCACCTTGTTTTTGGATATCTCAGCCATTTCAAAACCGATTTTCATCGAATAAACTTTTGATACCCCTTAGAACTGCATGCTCTTTGACATCTCATAGAGTGGTTTCTGAATATCTCGCAAAACGATAAAAGCTAAATCCTCACCTCGACCAGAACTGTACACACCCTTTAAACTAAACTATCAACCCTGGCCAATGCCCGACAATCTTTCAAACATTACTACTAATTATTGTGTAAGAAGCGAATTTCCTTAGTTCACAATCACAGTTTGATTTTAATACCTTTGTTAGCTTTCGCCCACTATTTCAGAAGGCTGTTGTCACACTGGCATTGACTCGCCATAAACAAGGTGTTGGCAGTATTGCAGTCCGAGAGATTGGGAAAAAGACAATTTCATTGTGAGTTGGCCAGATTTTGTGATGGGTAGGAAGTAGCACACTATTTATATGTTGTGTGCAAGTATTGAAGTCTTGAGTTAAGACTAGTCTAGCCTCCTTCACTCTGTCCAGCTCCACACATCCTTTCCACATCTCCCATATCCCCCCACCCCCGGGCCAAAGGAAAACTTAAAAAGCCTGTGGTATTACCTAAGTGTTTGTGGTTATCAGAATGAATGTTCCTCAAGGATGTTACATTTTAATATTTAAATGAAGACATGATAAATGCGGGAAATAACTCTACAGCGAAAAAAAAAAAAAAAAAAAGAGCCAAAGAAACTTAGGAAGTTTGTTTGTTGCCATAGCAACTGTTCCATCATTGGCTAGCTACTCTGAGCCCCTTGCTAAGTACTACAGTACATACTCAGCGAGCTGGTAACACTGTACATACTCAGCGAGCTGGGAACACTGTATGTCGGGCTGACTTGTGAGTATACGCCATGGGTGTAGGCTAGTGGGGGCATCACTCCAGGAACTGCCCCTATGCCCGTGGTGATACTGGCCACACCTGCAGGCATTTGCAGATGAACATCAGAGGAAGAGAAAGAAACGTATAATAATAAGAGGCACTTGACAATTCAGCAATACTAACTTTAAATACATAAAAGACATAATGACACATGGTTTATAGAGAGTAAAAAAGCTAAACAATTATTGTAGAAACCAACAGAATGTAAAGACGTAATACATGAGACAATGACATAAGTGTACGTGTACATGCATATGTATACAGAGTTCTTTGATATACATGTACCACAGAGCACCATAAATAACAGATGAGAGAATGAGACTTTTACTCAACATTCTAGTGAAAAAAAAAATGGAAAAAAAACAAACAAATATGAAAAAAAATGGATTTAAACAAAGTAAGAAATACACCTCTCACCTTCACTAGTATTACACACCATACATTTTAAGGTGATTTTATCTTTGCAAATGTTGCATTTTTTAATAGAAATTTGTGAAATTAACAACTCACAAATATTCCTCCATAGGAGAAATGCAATGTAAGGGTGGTGGTGGTGGTGGTGGTGGGGGGGGGGGGGGTATTGGATTCCTTGAGTTTTTCCCTTCAATAGGGATAACACTTATTTCTCATTCTGTTGCTGTGGTTCCTGATCATGAATTCAACCACTTGTGAAAATGGCTCACAAGTCCCAATAGGCAACAAAATGGCCCTCACGACATTTAATATATGGCATATACACCATAAGAAAGATTATAAAACCTCATCATGCTAGTTTGTTCAACACTTCACCTGGGTAGCCCGGTGGTAAGCCAGCTGGATAAACAGGATTCATCGGGTCAGATCTGTGGCAAAGAAATATGGACACACAAGTATGAAAAGAAAATATACATGCGTACATTGCATGCAAGTTTCGACTATGAAAAGTTGTGGTGGAAAAAAAAACAACAAACAAAACAAAACAATCCTCTTCAACTGAATGATGGCTTTGAAAGGTTATAAATTATTTTGGCAACTTTATTCTTTGAAAGTTGAACACCTATGTAAATACCGGATGCAAGATCTCTCTGTACATGCTTTTGAATCCAAATGCTTTGCCATCAGCCCTCTTGATGTAAGATGACAAACATATAATGGCAAATCACACATTTTACAAGGCATGCTCATAAACAAATATTTTAGAGAATACAAAATGACTTCAAGGCCTCAGCTCTTCCGAATTAGATTGTACTTTAACTGGCAAAACTCTCCTGGTACAGATGATCACAGTGAATTCTGGGCAGCTTTTTTTCCCTAGAACTCCTATTTTCAGAAATTTAATGGCATTTTGCACGACCACATTCCCTGGTTTTTCTTACCTTTTCAGAAATCATTTTTGTATAATATATCATCAAACACCATACATTTGGAACTTTGTACTATTATAGATCTGTACCTTGTGTGGTTTTTCTCCTTGTACATCCAGCCTTCCATATGAATTATGATGTGTTGGCCTGTTACTTAGTAAATGTAGCTCTCCTAGTCCTTCAAAATAGCTGTGATGTTCAACACTAGACTCACAGCTTCTGCACTGACGACTGGAAACTACTGTAAAACGAGGAATGTTTGTGTGCATTTTAATTTCGTGAATTTCGCGTGAGCCAAGATTCGCAAAATTAAAACGCATGTGAAAGTTCTTGTCTACACTATACCCATTGAATGTTACAGGCAACTCGCGAACATTTCATGCCGCGAAGAAGGCCGTCGGCTCCAATTCGTGAAAATTTCATGCCGCGAAAATATTGTGTTTTACAATATGTACATTGTACAAGTAGGTCTACTGGGAAGCAAATTGGAAAAGCAAGTAAATGACTGGAAGGTAGAAGGTGGCACTTGGTATGAACCAATTTGTCTGCACATCTAATGTGTAGTTTGTTCATTGAGCCAAAGTTGATTGTTATGCAGTTTCAAGACAATGTGCACTTTTATAGTACTTAGTACACCATACATGGGCATTTCTTTTAAAGAAGTCCTGGTGGGAATATTCCATTTCATGTAGCAGTATGTACACATGTACAGTATGACACCTAACACCTATAATTTTGAAACCCTGTAATTGTATAATAATAATAATAATACGAGGGACTATTCAGGGTACACAGAGTCTTTTCACAGTAGTACTTTAGGGGTTAGGGAATAGAGTAAGAAAGTTTCATCATCATTTTCATATTTCTTTACTTCTTTTAGAATTGCCCCCCCCCCCCCAAAAAAAAAAAAAAAAACATTAGATCTAATCAATAAATTCCAGGTTCCATACTTTACTCTACCCTTGTATCAAAAAAGTCACCCTAAAATACTAGTTTTAGAGAAGGTCACAAAAGACACACTACACATGTAGTTCTACGTGTACATGTACATGTACAATGTACATGTACATTTGTAGGTCAGATTTAGTGCAGGGCACACATGGAGCTACTTTTCTTGAAACTTTACAGATCCTGAGATGAAGTTGTACTTTCAGCAGATTCTGCAACATAAAACAAGTTGCTTTAAAATAGTGAAATAGGCCTTGATTGATGTTTCACTCAAAATACAACTGTAAGAGAACAAAGACGCCTTCATAGGCACACAGGCAGGCAGATATGGACAGTCTGTCCAATGTTTTTCCTCCCCTTGCACATCATTGGACCCTGCTACTACTGTGTTACTATGTAGTGTCAGATGTAAGGTTACTGTGATGTGTCTCTGCACATGCTTCTCAACCAGTGGGCTGCAAAGCTCTCACAGGTGGGCAGCGATGTTGATCAATAATAATAATAATAATAATAATAAACAAGAATATGCATTTGATCTACATGTACAAATCTTAAACAGGGCCTTGAAAAAAAAAATTACATTGTAGTCATGAGCTACAGCGGGCCTCAGGTTAAAAAAAGGTTGAGATGGAAGACTACTGTTATCAGCTTCTCTCTAACAAATGCTAGACATGTTCTAACTTATAGGCAACCTACACCTTGTAGTTGTACATTAAGTGTACAAGCAATCTTGTCTAGCCAGATTCTTCTTGTGAACTGTTGTTTTGTATGGTGTTGTGTGTAATCTGTAATATTACACCTACAAATTGGCCCACCATGACATGTATTAAAAATGACACTAGGACCTACAATGTACATGTACATGCTGTACACTGCAGCTGTAGTAGGCTTCAGTAGTACAATGTGTAGACCTATACAATTTACAAGTAGAATAGGCCTACACTGATAGTGTACTGTACTGTAGTACACACACAATTCTACTAAGTACTAGATCTACAATGTACATGTTGATCCAGCTACAAGTGACACTGCAGAAGATGCAAGAATACAAGATACAATGTAGCAACAGACCATCACTGTATAAACAGCCCTAAACACACCCCTGCAGTTTATCTTCCATGCTTAGCAGAACTGGGGTGAAAACACCTTGAAGACTGCCGGGCTACTTCCAGACTTACACTTCTGTATGAATCTATTTATTACATATTGCCGCTGTAGACATTGACCGGTATCAATCAAAAGTATCTTCTGATGGAATCCAAGCTACAGTGTAGGAAATCTTCTTCGATTTCCTTCCTTTACCTGCTGACTAAGACGGACTGTTACAGATATTCTGCCCTCCAGAAGACAATGGCAGAGTGGAATCTTAGCTACCAACAAATGTTAGGGACACCCCGACTGTTGATGTACAGTGTATTTACAACAGTATGGCAAGGTTTAGGTGATGTGGATATTTCAACTCTCATTCCAGGGGCCCATTTTAATGCACTGCTAGCCACCTTGCGCCTGCAACTGAATAAAATCCCAGCTGTGGAGTCTTGTTTGCCGTAGCCAGAATAAGAGGAAGAAGGTTGCCGCAAGTACTGTAAGACTGCTTTCCAATAAATTCCATGCACAAGGATGTGTCATACCACGCTCCAAAACAGAACACCACAAAATATTTTTCTTCCTCAGAAGTCAGAACACTAAAAATCAAAGATTGAACATGGAACATCCTCCCACTGAGCACTGTGTAACTGCACCATCCCTGGAAGGAGGCTTTCATTCCGCCATGGACCGACGGAAGGCAGTGGTCCCAGGACTGTTTTTATTGGCACTGTGTAACATGTTAGTGTTAGTGTGTAGACTCTAGATCTAACGTTACTTGTAGACCCTACATAGACCTCTCCAATTGTCGATTGTTATGTAAATAGAATAGCTCAGGCCTACGGCCTACTAGTAGACTAAATTTACAACGTAGAGTCATTGCGTGTCGTCTGTATCAGGTGTATAGAGTGGACCCAGCTGAGCGCCCAACTCAACCCTGGCCATGGCATGGGTCCGTGGCATTTAAACAATCATTCACCGAACATACATTGTACAACTGTACTGTACAATCTAACATGTACTGAACTGTGTACTGTGTTCCCTCGACTCGGCAGCTGCAGCACTCTGCACAGGGCTGTAATAATCGCCTGCTACTGAATGCCTGAAAATATCCCTCAACACCCATGCAAGATCATTTAAAACCATCCCAGTGTAGCCTACCTTGCTTCTGCCAAAATAATGAGCATCGATCTTACCTTTTTGATGCTATCAAAGGAAATGTGAAGTAGGATGTTGTGGTCGTGATTCTCAGTTCTCGCTCACAATCATCGCAGCCATGTTTCCGTATGTACTGGAGTACTCAATCGATGGGTCAACAAACTTTATTGTGTATAGTATGCTGCCCTCCACGTTCAATGATTCCACAGGCAATAATACATGTATTATTCTCTCAAAGGATCCCCTCTCAAAAGCTGCTGCTGTGCTACAGCAATATCTTTCATGTAAGTCCGAAAACTGCCGTTAGTGCTTTCTTTTCTACTTCTTCTTCTTCTTCTTCTTCTTCTTCTTCTTCTTCTTCTTCTTCTTCTTCTTCTTCTTTGATCTTCTTCTTCTTCTTCTTCTTCTTCTTCTCCTTCATTTAGTGCAGTTAGTCTCGGTATCGTACCTTCTTTTGATTTTATTCGATTTTCTACTAGATAAGAGAGTTTAATTGAGCATAGTTGGTTATATGTATTTTTGTGAGTGTTAATAATATTTCTGTTCTTCTTTTTTTTTTTAGTGCAGTTAGTCCCGTTTTATCGTACCCTCTTGTGATTTATTCCATTTTCTACTAAATAAGAGAGTATAAAACGAATATATTTTTTTATTTCATTTACACTGTAAAAAAATTGTTTAGTTTCTAAACACCTAACTAAACACTTTTCTGTGACAGTTTAAAAACACTGCGACGCGTTTATTTATTAAACATGTTTAGGAACTAAACACATGCTGTGTTTATTTTCAGCACACCCGAGGTGTTTATCACACACACATGTTTATGTTTTAAACGGTTCTGATGTTTAAAAACTAAACACCTGCTCTGTTTATAGCCTAAACACCAAACGTTTACACCATAATCACTCACAGTGTTTAAATACTAAACACCGCACAGTCACATAATCACCCACAATGTTTAAGATCTAAACACTGAACCAAAAAATAAACATGACGCACTGTTTACAATGTAAACACTGCGACATGTTTATTCGCTGTGACAGATTAAAAACACTGCGACATGTTTATTTGCCATTTTAGTGTTTATTCTCAGAACACATGTCTGATTTTTAGATCGATCACAAAATTGCATACACTAAACATGTGACATGTTAAACATCGCAATTTCTCAGTGTTTATATGATACATGTTTACACCTTATACATGCTGAGTGTTTATATGAGACATGTTTACACATCATACATGGTAATTTCCACGTGTTTATATGAGACATGTTTATATGAGACATGTTTACACATCATAATATGTGAACATCATAATATGTAAACATGCGATGTTTACATATTAAACATCGCAATTTCTCAGTGTTTATATGATACATGTTTACACCTTATACATGCTGAGTGTTTATATGAGACATGTTTACACATCATACATGGTAATTTCCACGTGTTTATATGAGACATGTTTACACATCATACATTCATACATGCTAATTTCTACGTGTTTAAATGAGACATATTATCATGCATGTTAATTCCCATGTATTTATTAATGTAAAGTGAATTGTTTCCACTTTTTATGCATGGAATGAGATAAACGCATAACATTATATAGAATTAAATTTACCCAGTATGTACCAAATCATCAGCACACTTACATCGCATAATACCAGGGAAGACCTGGGTTAGCTTTCACAAACATTTTGGCTACAAGAGTCAAAGGCAATTCTCTGAATGCAAGTTATCAAAACATCAGTCAAAGCTTGGGCAATATCTGATGAATAATAAGTTAAAATCCTTTAAAGGGGAAATCGAGTCCAATAAATAAGATAGTCTGATAAAAAAGAGCAAAATCTTACAAGTTTAACAGTAAAAATTTTTAATGAAATTGGATGAAAAATAAGGAAGTTATAAAATTTTGAAGTTTTGTTAATTTCTGCAAAGCAGTTAAAAGTGGATATGAATATGCAAATGAGTGGGTTGACCATGCCATAACCTCACAATTTTCCGTTGATCGTGTACAAAAAATGATGAAATGCAATGTTTATGTTAATGAAATGTGAAACATTATGGTATTGCTGGTTGAATAACTTCAGAAAAGTGATCAGTTAGATATATCAGGACTTGAGCCTCGGGAATAATTGCGTTTGAATGAAAAACTTGAAATTAAGTAAGTTGTGAGGGAATGACATGCCCACGTTGCCATTTGCATATTCATATCAACCATTCAAGAACTGTTTCCTCAAAAATTAGCGAAACTTCAAAATGTCATAACTTCGTTATTTTACATCCGATTTCGATCAAAATGAACTCTTAATATTTTACTCTTTCTTATCAGACTAACTTGTATTTGGACTGGATTTCCCCTTTAAATATTGCCATGTTTTGCTATACGACACAATACTGAGTTAAATGCAAGATACCTGGGAGTCACTGGCCTGTACACGAAGACGTAAATGAAATTCTCTCCTATACACACAATAAAGTTTGTATATGCAGGAAATGGCACACAACTCATTTTGGAGAAAAAAAAATATTGCATTTAACAATTAATTTTCAGTCACATGTAATTCTTGGCCTACTTTCAAGAATTGCCGTCTTTCTACTATATTCAGAACTAATTCTTAATAGTATTGTAAAACAAACTAATAAACTTGCTGATTGTGAATTGCAACTCAACGCTTCGGAAGCTTGACATGTATGTAACACCTCCAGGAACATAACTGCAGTCTGTGAACAAATCCATGCCGACCTTGAAGATTGCATCAATTATTGGCAAAGTGCTTTGGGGTGTACCCGAACCAGATTAGCTCAAGGCAAATTATACCATGCACAACACTATGGTCGTATTGGTACTGATCAGGGAGTGTAGATGATGCACTCCATCATAAGGAGACCAAAAAAAAAAAAAAAAAAAAAATGTTTTCACTGTATTTAGCCTGTGGTGAACATCTGCACTCCCTGATCACTACCAATAATGGAACTTAAATACATACATGATATTGTTCTTTTCACTGCGACGATCACTGAAAGCATACATGTATGCTAACAGTACTGTATGGATTTTTCACTTTTGCTATTTTGAGAGAAATATCAGAATGTTAGCGGATTTCAAGGGGTGAGTGAGAAAAGACGTCTACCTTGCTAGAACCTTGGAGAAAGAAGTCAAACCCAATGGGTATACATGAATAGTCTATTAGAGTCTAATCAGTCTCATCATACTCCACATAATCATGGTATGGAGGGCTACTTTCAATCTCGACACAGCAGAGTTTTTGGTAAAGACAAGAGGATATGAACAAAGAAAAAATAATGCATTGCTACTGGAGGCGGGAGGGTATGCAAGGCTGTCATGAACACGCGATGTGATCAGCAAGACTCCTCCCTTGTCAATTTGTCATTCAGTTGGAAGACTCCTCCCTATTTTCCATACATGTTGTAATACATTTCTAATACCTCTCTCAATGTGACCGATTTCAAGAATATCTCAGAAAGAAAATATTAACTACCGAATACTGCATTTCCTATCAGGTCTACAAGAAAATTGCAAAGAATTCCAAACAAATGCAACTACTGGCCTCTTATTTGCGTCCAATATCTGCTGATTGGTTGGAAGCACTTGAGGGAAAAAAATGAAATGGCTGTTATTTTGATTTGATTTGATTTCTATATTCCTTTTTGCACTAGAATATAACAGAAAGCCAATCGAACAAAGTTCTTGAGGAATACCTTAACAGTGAATTACAAGGACATTGGTCGATGAATAAAATGAAGTGAATAAAATTGTTTTTCTTAATAGTGCAAAACGATTTCGAGCAAGTGTCTTTACATGTTAGATAAAATTACAATTTTACGTACCAGCTGTTAAAAAAGACAATTACACATGAGCAATAAGAATGCAGGTGACCATTGTCGTAAGCACAGAGGACAATAGAATCGCTTTGTTTTGGATATCCCTGCCATTTCAAAACCAATTTTCATCAAATAAGCATTGAATTCCTCTTCGAATTATATCCAGGCCCCCTACCTTCATATTTCTTTAGAGGTTCGTCATTATATAATACACACACGCATACACACACACGGAGAACTGAAGCCCCATCGCATACATGGCATACAAAACCCTATCATTCCCCATATGATTTACTTTATTCTAGTATACAAGTTTAGATGCACACTGTCAGTGAAGACAAAAAAACAAACAAAAAAAAAGCAATAGAAAGGTTGCTCTAACAGGTGGGATGCCTCCTAATAGGTCTGTAGTGCATCATGACGATGTGAGACATCACATGGCTAGCGGGAAAAAGATTAGTAACATTCAAAATTATTATCCATGGTTCATTTCCTTCATATGGCATGTAGGCCTATAGATATACTGTACTAGTATATCAGTATATCTTGCGATGTCCTTGTAATCCTCAGATGTTTGCACTTTCAGACGGGTTGTATAGAAGTAAGCGCATGCATCTTTCATTCTAATCCAGACAGGTTTGGCGTGATCCCTGATCAATTCTTCCGTGACGTACTGGTGCTGGTAAAAAGAAATGATTACACAAGGAAAACAAATCAGTTGGCTTTCCAATACAATGGACTTAACTGCTCCCATAGATTCTGAAAATGAATGGATAGCAAAGAAGTTGACTGAATCCATAAGCAAGTTCAAATTAAAAGGAATGACAGAATTCCTTCATCACATTAGCACTTAGTGTCTTGCGTCAGTTTTTACTTACTTTGATGAATTTTCTGGAAATAATTCAAGTCTTTTTTGTTGTTGTTGTTGCTTCTTTCTTATTCATCATCATTATCAAGCAGAGTTACGACCATTACTGTATCCTTTGTCTCTTGGGTGAAGATTTTCACATCTGTAATTTACACTTTCAACAATATTTGCAATAAATCAATTTTTCATATTTATTTTAGCTAATGGATTGGATTCGGGAGTCTGGAGTAGGTAATTCCCCCCCCCCCCCCAAAAAAAAAAAAAAAAAAAAAAAAAAACAACAACAACCAACCAAACAAACAAACAAACAAAAGAACTTAAAGCATCTAAAATCTGCATTTTATAGAAACTCATTTACATGCCCTTTAAGTATATAATATTCATTGATTTGGCTCTGCAATTTTGAGTACATGTACTTACTTGATTTCCACTTTCCACATGGGTAGTATACAGTGATGTACTATCCCCAGTTGATTTACTCTGCTGACTGCACCATTCCTCGTTCTCTGCCAGCAGAGGTAATGTCTTGCAGAATTTAAACAGTCGTCAGGACATCAGCGTCACCCACTTTGGTGCCATCGGCATCCCTTTCCAAGACATCCTAATGGGCTTTACATTCAATTTTCACCACCTGTTGAGTTATGAAGAATTTACAGGGAATAAAACTGAATTTCACTAAAAATATAGTCACTAACCCATCGTCATTCACATGAAAGATACTTCATAACTTCGTAAAATTAAAGTCAATAAAGATACAGTGAGTTTACCCGCTAGGCCGAGTTTACCCATCAACGGTACCGGTAATCTGTAGAGTGTAGGAATATTGTAACGTTAACAACACTAACACGTTACAGTTAACCGTTAGAGCGTTCCCCGTTCTAACGTTAGATTTAGAAATAGAAAACTAAAACAAACGAGCAAAATCTTTCAGGGCGTAGCCTATTTCTACGCCTACTACAGTTTTACATTAAACGAGGGCAATTTTGCAATAAATCTTGTTATTCACCAACTTAGCAGACTTAGCAGACTTACCGCTTTCATGCAGGCCGGCCAGGCTAGAACTTTATCGCTTCGACGCCATCTTACATTGTAGCTGGATCCGCTCTAGTAGTGCAGTATAGGTACGACAGTTAGGCCTACAGTCAGTGCTGCAGCGCAGTCGGTATTGGCGATCGAGTCGTAAGGACAGTGTAGTGGACGATACCAAGCCAGCCTCGAACGAATGCGCACGTACTGTAGGCCTACGCACATCACGCTGCTACTAGGGCAGCGTCAGCCAGGACGTACGCGCACATCTCCTTTCCCGCCAATTATTGTGCATTGATTATGGTCATAATTATGCATAGCACGAGTGTGCGCTAGAAGCGCACGCACAGGGCATTACTGCGTGCGTTGTGGCCGCGGCCGTCATGTCACATGCGCTGCTGACTTGTAGAGTACTGAGTAGCACAGTGTTTATGTTAAACACGTGCGTTGTTTAGAACGTGTTTACGAGGTGTTCTAAATGTAAACGCGTCTGTTTACCCTGACAGTAGAAGTGTTTAGGCCTAACCAACAAACATTTGGGTAATGCCCTAAACCATGAACGAAATTATTAACAAAGGCAACTCCCATTTTTTTCTAGCAGTTAAAATATAGAACTGTACATGCGAAACCAAAATACAGTATAAATTTATCACAGTTGTATTACATATTTTTAGGTTATCCTTTTTCCTTATTGATTAGGCATTTCCATGAAAGGCCTAAAACATGAATTATTTCATAGTGCATCTTGATGTCGTAACAGTTTACACTTTCTCGTGATAAAAGGAAACTAGAAATTGCAATTTACACACCATTTCCAACACTTCTTCATATATATGGACATAGCCGGAATAAGCACTCCAACTAAACACTCCAAGCTAAACACTTTAACTCTCAATACTTTACACGTGCTATACACACCGGGTGTTTAGATGTTAAACAAAGTGTTTAGATTTTCAACACTGTGTTTAGTTCATAAACATGTCGCATGTCGCATTTTTTACAGTGTAGTTAGTGTTATAGTTAATAATATAATGGTATAACAACGCACACATCTGGTTCGAATATCTTTTTATATTTCATTGAGTTAGTGTTAACTAATAATATAATAATTGGTAAAAAGAATGCTCCGACACACTAGTAACACTGCAAGCGAGTGTGTTTGTACGGACAGTACGAACACTTCTCTTCAGTGTGAACAAAGTAAAGATAATGTTTTACTTGGTATCACAACATTAAAAAACAAAAACAAAGTTGTAACATTAGCTAGCTGCGTTGAAGATCACTGTAACGCTTTACCTGTGTGTTATTTTCAGTATCAAACCTGCGACATGTATACTTAAAGTGGAAAAGAAAACAATGGTAAAAAGTAATAAACTCCTCCCTTTGTAGTGCGTGGCTACGAGGTCGTACACTTTTGACAAAATAAACATCGAAATGACATTACGTGAAGAGAGCAAAACACACACACACATACACACTTACACACACACACTCACACACACACACGCACACATATACACGAGTAGAGTTATCTCGCCTGTTTGACGCTTCATTCGATAGACCGAAATCAAGGTTTGGGTGTAGACGCCATTTTATCATTTTAAAAGGAGAATCATCCCTCTTTCTGTTAAGATTAGTCAAGTAAATCGGACAGCGAATTCGGCAATGCAGCCTTCAAAATGATAAAGGGTCTTTTGAAAATAAGCAGCTTATCATAATCTGTGCTTTCACCTTCGACGGAGACAAGAAAATCGGTTGATAAGGAAAAGGAGAAGGGGATATAATAGACAGACTGACAAAAAAAGTTAGTACTTTTGAAAAAGAAATAAAATAGACAGAAAAATGCTATTGTTATGAGAGGGAGAGAGCGAAAGGAACAGAGGGAGGGAAATGAAATGAAATTTATTCATATTCCACATAGTGGACATTATTTCATAAATATACAGGGTATAACACATAGTGAACATTGTATCATAACTATACAGAATATGATATATACAAATATCGTTATATTCTTAGATAAAATTACATCATGTACAAAGTGGAGGGGACTACCTAGAAGCACTGCTTGTTAGATGTAGTCCCCCTACAGAATATAGACACAATAATATCAAAGATAAGGCGAAGTGGAATAACGAAAACACCATACATTATTTACAAGGGCACAATGATAACCGTGCTATGGATGTACAATAAGTCATGTAATGTTACAAAGTACAGGTTTATGTACAAAGTGTTTACAGTGTGCATATGAATGGAACAGAAGATAACCTTCCGAATATACTTAATGAAAATTAGGGACAGGGAGAGATCTAGAGAGAGAGAGATATATATATCATTAGAGAAGGGAAAGGGAAGGAGAGGGAGAGAGAGAGAGAGAGAGAGATAGGGAGATCAACTTATATAACCTATTTTATTGCTTACATTTCAGAGGTGATTATACAGTAGCGTGCAGTTTAAAACTATATTTTCGCAGATGTATTTGAGTGATATTGCTGCTTTAACTCAATCAACATCTATTATTGTATTTGGGTTTTGATTTCCTTTGATAATAATGGCACAGGCTATCATACTGGATACTGACTCCGAGGAAAGTACAGAAACGACATCAAATCACGTAATCAATCCATCAATCTGTATGTTGATCAAATCATGTAAGTGTGGGTGGGAGTTTTGATTTGATTTTGATTTTGATTTGATTTGATTTGATTTGATTTATTTCTGGATTCAATCAATTACGAATTGAATACAAATTTTAAAAGCACAAAGACAAAAATGACAAGTGCAGTGATTTAAAACGATAATTATAACATTATACACATAAGTGTATCGAGCAGAATACATAATGATAAACAGAAACATACAATGATATAGTATTTTCAGTAAATAACAGAGATAATAATAATAATATGCAGGGGACCGCCATCGTGAGTGATTAAGCTTGAAATGGATGGGGCCTAATAACAGTTAACAATCATCACAAAAAACAAGTATTACTAATAGACCAACATTAATATCCTGTCGAACGCATATCATTCAGCAACCATCCAAAGATATTAATCAATCAGAACTCTACAATGCAAAATGCCTAAAGCAATAGTATTAACAAAAGGAGGCTAATGGCACCTTTAAGATCGGTGGGCAAGTCATCATCTCAGCAGATGTCTTCGGCTTGGTTCCGCCGTCAGTTGTTTAGCGAGCCGCGTTTCTCCCTCGACAGACAGGTGGTTCACCCAAGACGGGTGAACTCCGGAAAGAGGATCGGGGCTTCTCAGGATGGCCCCTCTGCTCGTGGAGGGGTATGCTAACAAGTCTTAGAATTAGAGGACTAAAATAATATGTATAATGTTCTTCATTGTAACACGCGTGTTAAGTATCAAAAAGTTAAAATGAATCAAATAAAATGCACACAAAAGTTGCTGTATCATTATTCTAATAGATCAAGTTATTTCACGACAGTCCTGAAATTTGGTTGCTCAAACTCCGCCCAGAGGTCCTTAAAAAGGAAGACAGAGAGCGGTTTCTTCACACATAAATTTCACGTATTACGCTGAAACAAACTGTAGTCCCATGTGTTTTGTATTAATTGATTAAGCTCCAATAATCATAAATTACTTTGTAACAACCTGCAGTGGGATATTTTCTGGTTTTATTAATATATTTCTTTCCGGATTTATTCTAGTGTCTTTAATTGATGTATACCGACAAGTGGTGAGCTCGGGCTGGGCCACTTTTCCAGGTGTCATGTCTTGAATGCTCACGGACACTCTTTGTATGGAGTATACTTTCCTTCTAGAGGGCGCTTTACACTTCACTGGGAAAGTCTGGGTCTCGCACGTCAATTAATTATGTTAAAAAAAAAAAAACAACAGTTGAACAAACAAGCAACTTTCCATAGACACACGTGTTAAGATTTAATGGCTGGTTGTTTGTTTGTTTTTTTGCTTTGTTTTTTTTTTTTTTGTTCACACCATCAGTCCTTAGTATTTTCAAGTATTTCTTTCCTTTCATAACACCTGCTCAAAACACCTCTCAAAGGTCTTTAAAGGGATGGTACAGTAGACTGTTTCTGTTGGGATGGGACTTCAGGTTTTCAACATATTTTGATGATAATTTTTTGAGATAATGAGAAACCTTTTTATCAAATATGAAGCAATACATGAAAGAACCGATTTTCAACAAATGAACTTTGAACTTCTCTTAGTATTGCATGCTCTTAAACATTTCATAAATTGGTTTCTAAGTACATGTATCTTGCAAAAATTCAAAAGCTGAATCCTCACCTTAACCAATACTCTACCATTCCTTTAAAGGGATACTACGATTTCAACTCTGAAAAATAGCAAGTGTTTTCTTCTATCTTCTTCTTCTTCTTCTTTTCTCTCAAGTCTCTCTCTATGTCTCAAACTGCGGCAGAACATAAACCGTCTTATTATGGCTAAGTTTTGACGTAAATTGAAAAAAAAAGTAAATTTAAAAGACAGTCTGCCCCGCCTCAAAGTTAGATTTATTTAAGAAAAAGAATCAACCAAATGTAATGAGTTAGCAGGTTGCTATTTTCAATGTTTTACTAAATCCATCTATAATGCCCGCCTTCTTTTAGTATCATGCCGGCGCCACGTTTTCAAAGTGTGTGTGTGGGGGGGGGGGGGGGGGCATTTTATACTTTTGGTGCCACTTCCGGGTTTAATCAGCTGACAAGCAAGAAACAAACAAACAAACAAAAAAGTCCTTCAGCGCAACTTCTGGTGCCACTTCCGGGTTTCATCAGCTAACAAGGAAGCTCCCTGTCTTATAGAACAAGAAAGTGATGGGGCTACATGTATGTAAGGATGGCTCATTTTATTTTCAGGTTTGCGGCCTCTATTGAAGGCACATCGAACGCTTAAATGCATATCATTCCTGGTTTGCAAGTAAGCAAGCTCTCTCTCTCTCTCTCTCTCTCTCTCTCTATCCTCTCTGTCAGCTCTTCTTCCTTAATATAATTATACCTATTACACAAGTAAAACATAAGTTTGTCTGAGCTATTCTATCATTCAAGTATAATCATGATAATGAAGATCTGCTTTCAGATATTCCGGGTCTTTGTACCTCAGACAACTAGTCAATTAAGGCCAATAGGACCATGGACCTTCTACAAAATGATATTGATGTATTTACGCGGGTATAAATTTTTATATTTCACCCAAGCTACTGTGATGTTTTTCTTCTTTATGTAAATCCCTATCATAGCACATTATGCACACAGACATAAAAAGACCGTAAATGGAGAATTCGCATTCAAGGAGCCTATGGATTTTTAATAAAATTGATAAGATCAGAGCTGAAGATCAATAACAGCTTGATCAAAAAAAATGAAAACAAATAAAAGGTGAGGCTGAAAGAATTACCATGAATACATCTTTATTCTTACTTCTGCTGCGTCGCTCAGTGAAGATCCTGTAACCATTCCCATGGCTCAGTTAACGGAAATTTGATGGAGTTTGTGTGCATTTTAAGAGGTCTAGAGACTATCTTGTCGGGCGATGACGTCATCAAATCACATAATTATAGTAACCCACGTCAGTGTTATTGCTGGAAGAAGTAGATTCCCTCATTTTTTTTATTTTTTTTTTTACTCATGTTTGTTTACTTGTTTGCTTTTTGTTGCCGTCCTACCTAGGCCTATTAAAGTACATGTAATACATAATCTATCATTCAAGCTATACTCCCACTTTTTTTCATCTACGACAAATTGTTCTATTGTTTGCACGTGTGTTTGTGTGTGTGTGTGTGTGTGTGTGTGTGCTTTGTTTGGTTGGTTTCATTTTATTTGGGTGAGGGGGATGTGTGCAAAGGAAGCCGCAATATCTCGGTCCATGATTGGTCGGAAGTTTGCAGCTCCCAGATCGTTTGGTCGGGGTAAGTCGTGGCAGGATGAGGTGGGACATTAATTAGGTCGTAACCACTGTTACCATGGCGACAGAAAACATAAGGGGTGAGTTCTTCTAATCTTCATATATATTCCAATATAATCTTGCACGTTAAGACTTTAGCGCTGTAATTTTTTTCTTTGCTGTGATACACCCTAGTCTAGTCATCCTCGATATCAACTGTAATTACATTCGATATCAAAACTCGTCATTACGATATGCCATAGACACGATCAACGTTATTTATTGAATTACCAATGAATTCTCCTTGATATCCTCCGATCTGTATCAAGGATGGGGGAAAAATCATATTTTTCCAAACTTCTTCATAACAGACCTACCTACCCCAAGACGCCGACATGAGGTCTTTTACCTGTCTTTTATGTCCCAATCTTAAAGACACCCAGTCGCGAGGATACATGGACATATTTCAGCCGCGGGCGGCAGCACGTAAACTCGCTTCCGAAGTTGCTACGAAGCGAAATGTGTGTGTGCGCAAGACATCCCTAAAGCAATGTATCGCGCTATAGTATCTCGTTTGCTCGCTTGATTGATCTGAGCGCGGGGAGTACGTTTTGTGTAATGTGAATTGAATGTATGGTATACTGTATGTATGGTTGAGGGGTCTAGATATCGCGCACGTAAATTTGAAATGCTCTTATAATAGAAGTTATTCTATAATCGTACCTGAATTTTTCAATGAATATCACGAAAAAGCAGAAAAATCACCTCCCAGAATCTCCTGATGATACGATGACGGAGTAGTGCGCTGTCGCCGTTTGTATGTCGGACTTTTTTTTATGCGTTCAATTTCTCGGGGTATGTAAAGATCGCGCAGCTGCCCTCTGTAGTTTCATGCGTGAAAGTGTCTGCCCCTCTGCGGCTGTAACGTGCTCCGGCTTTCGTAGAATATTTTTTCACTTGATATTAAATTTGTCCCTGTTATAAGCAACAGCAGTTTTACCTAACTTGTGTATATTATTGTTATTATTATTATTTTATGTGTTATTATTATTATCATTATTATTATTATTATTATTGTTATTATTATTATCATCATTATTACTATTATCACCACCACCATCATCGATCATCATAATCATCATAATCATTATCATTTTCATTATTATCACTTCCACCACCATCATCATTTTATCATTCTTATTATCATTATTTTTATCATTGATATTTTCATAATCGTTAATAATTTTCATTTATAAAGTTTTCTTACAATATTTCTAATCACTTTAACCAATAATATACACGTAATATAAAATGGAAAAAAGTAAAATATGAACATATACTTTGTGTGTGTGTGTGTGTGTGTTTGTGTGTGTGCTTACCCATTCGTCACCCTCTCATTTTCGTCACCCATACACTCTCATCTAATTTGTTTTCTTCAGTATCATTATGGCCCTCCCCTGTCACAAATATATCACAAGTTAGCGCAAGAAATCACAAGCAAATTCAAATTGAAATCACACTTCAACTTCGATAGACTGAAATATTTATTCCTTTGTAATATTATAATCGTTGTGTTAAAATTTGACTTAAAACACCATTTATTAACAGTATTTCAGCGTAGCTGGCAGCATACATTGTTCTTGTGTATGATGACGTCACGTGGTAAACGATCGATCGAACAAATTACGAATTCTGTCGACTCCGAACGAGACAAGCGAGACGACACGTCTAGGCTACAACATCCTTAGAACAGATTTTAAGGGAAGGTAGGTTTGTACAAGGTAAAAAATTGGAAATTTAGTGGAAAATTTGTTGGAAATCAAAATTTCTTACCTGCTTCCTTCTCATGTTGAGCGGTAAGTCAGGTATGTTTATTCCATGGGCGTATCGGCAAATTTTGCGCTTAGTCCTACGCGTAATATCGCTTGCTATACGCAGTTACGCTATGCGCGATCATTAGGTCCCTGCGCGAGACCTAGTACCCTTACTATACTGTGTGATGCTAATGTTCGCATGAGTTATAGTAGCTAGCTGCCTATACTTCATACGACTACAGTGTACGCCTTCTCTTCATCGCACCGTCGATCGTGCAGATCAGATTTATATATATAGGTAGGGTGGCCATCATGGACGATGACACATCGTCATGGGTAGCGGATATTACCGCCGAGTTGTCCATTCTGAACGCGGACGATTGGGTCGGAGACCCTGTGTCTTGTATGGTAGCCCTACTACAATATCGACTAGGCCTACCCTTATTGAAACCGACCGCGTATAATTCGCGCACTGAACACTTAGTACGCACTTCTCTGCGCGCAAAGCACATAAAAATGGATTGGCTTTGAATGTAGATGAGGATGGTGTGGGAAAACGCGATAATTCATTGTTCATTAATGGTTTTAATCAAGGACAAAATTTCGAATGAATATTTTCACCGAATCGTAATGACAGCACAATGTAATGTCTATGGAAGTTTCTAAAAGGCTTCTAAAAAGCTTCGTACAACACGGTGTTCAATACAACTCGGTTTGCGTGCATTGTCAATGCAAAAACAGCGGTCGATCCTAATAACGCGATTTACCGCGGGGAGCTGAAACGAGGCCACGCAAGTTCGTCGGCGATATTTTTGCACTGAAACTTCGAATCGAAAACGGAACAACGGCATTTGATAGAGCTGGATTTTCTCAATCACGTAGGTCAAGTTTTTTTACGTGAATTTCAGTGTTAAATATTCTTATCAAGCAGATAAACATTAGGCGGTCGATTAGTAGTAGGTCCAACCATACTTGCCCTGGCGTGTGTAAATTCAGGACGGGGAAGGGACTGTGCCCGTGCAGGGCCAACGGCCACAGTTGCACTGCACAGTGTACCTGTGGCCGTGGTAGAAGGGGGCCGTGCACCAACCGACATACCTTCAAGTCGAAGTAGGGCCTAAACTAGAATCTATTATTGTTAGATCTATTATCTTTGAACCTATAGTTCCCCTGTTTAAACGTTAGAGTTCTACCAGATCTACTGGGTTAGACTACCACATGATGGAGCTTGCGATAGATCTATTCATTTTTTAAAAATTTATTTGCAAATCCTAAATCATATTCTTGGGGAATTTGCATAACATGATTGATATGAAAAACTTCTCATTTAATGGGACTAATGACATTAAACTGACCCAGCAAATGTCATTTCAATTACGGCATTATCATAATTTGACATAAATGAGAACTTAGAGAAGTTTTTCGCGGAATTATACATAGAAAAATAGGCCTACTTGTCGATCAAACGCAAATGCCCTAAAGTTACTGATACTAGATTAGAAAAAGTCGTTCCTCTTCAATCATTGATTCATGTGTAGACTTCTACTTACACATCATCTGGATCTGGATTCCTTGAAGTTGTTGACTTGGCCAGCTGGGGTTGCTTGATTGGCGTAAGCCGTGGCAACACAATTCCACCGTGCATGTCGTAACACGAATTTGCACATTCTAAATAAAAATTCCTGCAAAACTGTTCATGCAACTCCAGCAAGTGGAAAGCAAATTTTTCATCGGCACGCTGACGCTGAAGCCTCCCCCTCTGGTCTCTTACTTGTCCTCTAGCTAAGAACACGTCTCTCTGCGTTCTCCACTCGTCGATAGCGTCAAACAAGTAGATACGTTGCCTCGAGTTGGACGGCTGTTTGATCTCCATTGTGAGGTTTCATTACTAAACCAAAGCCAAGGCTAAGCCGAAACAGTACAGCACTTTTTATTGCAAACAGTACACGCATACCACACGCAATTGACATACCGGTACCGACGACTTTCGATATGTTACGATCCGGCCCAACGTACTGTAAGCTGTTACGTATAACACATGCAGCTGACGCAGCAGACAACATTGCACGATGAGATCATAACAACCTGCCATATGGCCATATGCATTGCAACTTGCTATACATGAAGCTTAGAGTTTTAATATTTCTTCATCAAAGCATATCTATGAATACCAAATATTAAACAACGTAATATATGAATAATTTATGATATTGTTATATAATATTTTCAGACATTTTGAAATATTATTGCTTAGATTGCTGAAATTGGCACCATAGTGCAAATCCAAACAGAGACTGGAGCCAGATACGTACGTACATACACCCGACAGCTCTCACTACTTCTTGTGTCGCGGACCGGGAGAGATTTTCATGCGCATGGCTGTTGTGCGGTTTTGTGCATGCACCCATTCGGCCCCATTCGGTAGGTATTCGGGCGTCCATGTTGAAATTACAGTGGACAGCTCGCACGGCGCTCGTGCCCCATCAGGTTTTCGCTGGTGCGCTGCGTAGCGTCGTGTTCGGCATTCGGTACGTACGGGGGTACAATAACGGGAGGAGCAGCTTGTCGTGCTTTTCTACTGAGCTGCGAATCGCCTGCGACGACCGGCTGCCTTTAAACTGCCTGTGTGGAGCTCATACAGAAAAATATTATGAACCCTTAACGTCGGCGGAGATTCCAGTGAAACATGCGGGCTTGATGTTCGCGGTAAATGTTGAATCTATATATTGTAAACATGTAATTTACATGGGTGACTGAGTGTTAATCACATTTGTTTCCTCACTTTTAAACACACGAGACTAGTTCCACGTTGGTGCGCGTGCCCGCCATCGTACATTACTGTCAGGGAGCCCTCAACGTTAACGATCGTTGCATGTTTCACGCAAGGGCAATTCACATCTGATTTTCTAATAGACGTGCCCTATAAGCATATTTACGATTTACACGGTTTTCCATCCAATCCCGTTAACTTGCTGCATACGAATAGGAAGAATAAGGGTCGATGAGACAGACATGTATTACTTGTTTCACAACAACAAACATACCTTTTGTTGTCATCTTCAGGCTGTGGGGAACCCTCACCAGCATTCTTCCTTATATAGACCCCATGAACAACACCTTCATTATAATAATTGCTAAACCACTTGCAGCTGTACGATGTAGATGCTGACACTTACTGCTATTGTCACAATTCAATCTCCATGACGAAGTGTGACGATTACTGATCGTAGACGAATTGAAAAAGAAGCAAGCCGCTTCGTCTTCGTCTTGGGGGAATTAATGATGTCGGGCACTCATGAGCAACCTTGACTTGACAGTGTTGGTTGTAGCCTAACGCCAGTGTTTTTTAGTATTAGTGTATTATTATGTACGGTACATGAAACTGACTTAACTTTCCTAATGGCCCATACATTTAACCCTGTTGTCCAAAATAACACTACTGAGAAGAAACAAATGAAAAAAAAAATCAAACTAAACATTCATTCTTTTCACATTTCTAGTAGGACCTCACACTAAACACCTGCTGACGGTATCATGATTCGTCTTGAATACATCAAACAATAATTTCATGCCTCTTTCGGACAAATTAGGCTTGTGAAGCTTTATGTAATCATATCCTGTTTAATGAAGTTGAATGCTGGCAGTGGTCAAGACTGCACAGGTCTCTAAATAAAATCCGCCGTATAGCGTTGGCAATCTCATAGATATTTTGGATGCATGACCGATGCATATGCATCAACAAACTCTGTGAAATGCATGCTTTGATCCTATTATGTTTAGGTGAGCTCCCTGTGTTTTGTTGGGTGTTTTACAAAGAAGTGTTGTGATCCCTCTTACCGCCTCACCATCTGCGAGGAAATCTAAAATAAAACGCCCACCAAGTTTGATCGCCTATTTTGTCATAATCCATTATGGGATACGCGTCCATCAGAGATGTATCGTTGGTGTGTTTGGGTGTGATGTTTTGCATAAGTAGATTATCCCTGGGAGCCTCAGTAATCAGACAACATCTTTGGGACGGCTTGGAAAAATCGGGTCAAATTGCGCGGGAAAATAGCAACACGGGGCGGACAAGATATTTTAAGTATTACGAGTCGACTAATTGACAGCAAATGAGAAGCTACCGGCGCAAATCTAACCTTTTTGGTACAGTGCTGTCAGCAAATCCATGGTACGAGAGAATGGTGTTGACTCGTATTATGATGCATGTTTACGCTTTGACACCCTTACTGCCTGAAATACAGATTCGATAAAAAGAAAAATAAATAGATATATGAACACTCAGACCAAATCGATCACAAAGCATGCCTATTTGTTTCACACGAATAAAATGCCACAAGGTTATCTTATCATTTTAATAAGTTTGGTGTTTATTAATATTCTTCATTGCATAAATCTTTGACATAACTGAAAGACACGCAAAATCTCATGTTATATCACTATGCAAGGTTGAAAGAAATGCAAAGGGTTGGGTTTTAGACAAATTTTTGAAGAAGAAAATCATTAATGCTTTTATTGTATATCAAGTATCAAGTTGTAGCGCTTTAGCACTGATGATTTTGTTGATTAAATGGGAAAGGCTTCATGATCATAGATTCGTTTACATACATTTTACATACATTTGGTTAAAAATGTATGTTATGAATAATGTGGGAGGGTTGTGAGGAGCTTTAATTGTCTAATCTGCACCGTGTTTGACACACATCTGTTTTATTAAAAGATACTTAATTTATAGGATTGCACGATGTTTTCATCCTATCTTTAAAATTAATTCAAGTTTTACATTATGATTTTGTTCGTTTGTCTTCACGCATAATGGATGTGGATTTCCTATCAACTTTAAGCAGCCCTAGAATGCTTAATAAGCTAGAAGCCATACTTGAAGATTTACCACTTTCTAATCTTTTTTGTCTTTTTCTCGATATATATTTTGGGGATTCGCTAAAGCATGCCGTGTGTTGGAAACGGAACAAAGACATTTTCCGTGAATTTAATGGCCATTTATACCTGACCGGAACCCACTTCAGGGTATGAAACATTCAAATAAAATTCAACAGTCTAATAATGTCGCTATTTCCATATCAGGTTCTGAAGCAACAAAGTAATTTGTCGAGCGAACTATTAGTATCTTCTGCTATACCCTATGACACTCAGAATAGATATTTCTGGAAACATTTAATTTCGTGCCTGCTACTCGCTATATCCGCAAACAGGCCGCTGACATTTTGATAGTGCGGCGGCGGCCCCGTACACTGGTACAAGCGAACACTGGTGATTGCTCGTAACTCACCATTATCTGCGTCATCTTCCGATTGATATCACTTGCATAAAAGATTGCGTTAAATGTCAACTCTTTAAGTGTTCATTTGAAAGTTCCGTCCGGTGATGTGGGAATTTTCCTATTTTCTTTCCCGTTTTCCTGGGGGCAGGGGGAGGGGGTGAGTGAGGGATGGGGCGGGTGATGGAGATGGGGGCCTTCTTTTTAACCTTTTGTGTGCTTTAGTGCCGATTTGCGGAAATAAAGAATCTATAGCGTTGTATGCACTGTCCAAAGACTCTGGCACAGAACGAATTAACAGAAGGAATATTTCAAGTTGTTTCACAGTGCATTGTTAATCAGAAACGGAATGTGCTAGTGATAAAATCCTTAATTGATGAGTGGACATTGATTAACGAAGTAACTGCACATGTTATCTTTAAGCTGTCTTCAGTGAATTATTCATACAGCATCTGTTTGATTTGAACAAAGTGCTGTAGAGGCTACCCTTTGTGATTTAGACGAATCCCGTGTCGGCGTGCATGACAAATATATTATCAATGTATGTGTTTGTAATGATTATTCATGTATTATCAAAATGTGACTTAAAAGAAAAAAGACATGATGAGTGTGTATAATATGTTTGCGTGTGTGTGTATGTTAACCTGATGAGGACGGGCTGATTTTGCTACAACACGCATTTCCCATAGACCCCTGCCCTAGAATATGGGGACTCGTCCTCAACGGAATATTCTATCAAACAGCGTGCTTGAATTTCAAACATGATCATACCAGACCCTTCCCTGCACCTGGAATGCTACAGTTTTACAGGAATAATATAATCAGCTCACTCCGTCAAAGTTCTCACATAAGTTACCATTTTACCCAAGAAAGATACTTGACTTTGCGACTGTACATTGTATTATGAATTGTGCCGCGACGCGTATGATTTTTTGCCTCACAACTAACAGTAAACGGAAAGAGTTTGACAAGCCAATGGTGATACCTTGACACCCGCACATGTAGGATGTGTGATATGGGAGATCTATGACGACAGACGAATTATTCTCGCTTCAAGACCGCTCTGTTCACACATCGAATCTTTGCTTTTCCACAAACGCTCTACGATCATCATGTGTCGTTGAAATATCTATTCACTGATTTTCTAAAGACATTTTTATGTCATTTTAGGATCAATAATTAGTTACTCTGCTTATTTTTTGTAGCCATATTTCAGGTCAAGATGGTAACTTCAATCAAACTATCTTAAAGGGGATTACTAGTAACTGATCAGTGGGAATCAGTGGGAATGCTGGGGGATGATTGTTCCCATCCTTGTGGGATTCATTTAAGAGTAAGCCTACATTATATATCTATTGTTCTGTGGAAATCATTTGCTTCAGAATGGTCTCATATTCAAGTAATGTGCAGTTTAATGTTTCCAGGTTAGAATGCATGTAGCAGTGACGGGGCATTAAACTGCACATTACTTGAATATGAGACCGTTCTGAAGCAAATAATTTTCACACAACGATAGATATATAATGTACTCTTTAATGAACCCCACAAGAATTGGAAAAATTATCCCCCTGCATTCCCACTGATTCCCACTAATCAGTTACTAGCCATTCCCTTTAAGTTGAGCCGCCGCTTTGGTCAGTTTAAAAGCGAATCACCACCTAAGCAAAACAAATGAACAACAAAACGAAAAAAGAGAATGATATGTTATGTTATGTTATCTCTCTTTCTCTGTCTTTGTCTTATCTTTCTTTGAACATCCGTATGAAGAGTCTCTCACAGCTTTTTTTAAACATGTTGCTGTGAATATCAGTTACGTGGATACAACATGGGGTAAGCAGACAAGCAGACATTAAGATAAAGATTGAATTTCTTTTACTTGACGTCAGTCGAAGATAAGATAAGCCAAAAACAATAAAAGCAGTAACTTATCAATATGTATCACGGCCTACGTCTTTTAAGAATAACCGTGGGCATAGTCACAATAAACATCACGTGATGCTTGATGAGATGACAACCGTTTTCCCTCATTACGTATTTACTAATACTTGGAAAATTGATACATTTCGTTTATTCATGGAGCTACAGTAATGTAATGTAATGTGATGTAATTCATGCTTTCAGCTTCTGTATTTTTATGCTTCTGTTGGAAAAGGAAAAATGAATGAATGAATGAATGAATGCATGAAAGAATGAATGAATGAATGAAAAAACGACAACAAATACTGTTCGCTATAGAATTTGAACACAAAGATTAAAAAAGAAGAAGTGCAAGTGAAGGGTTGGGGGTCTAGAGAATACTTACTAGAGAATGACCTTGTTTGATTTTACTTTGAAAAGTAATTAATGATTAGTGTGGTTATGCTTCAAGTGATAATGAACTGAAAGAGCTGTGAGTTTTTATTGTAGTTGTTGTCAGTAATACACTCCATTTCATTATCATTTGTGGGCTTGTGTTTCTTTTTGTTTCAAAGAGAATGATTATCTATAATCGTTTCTTTTTATTTTTTCTTTACAAAAAGGTTCTAAGGATTTGTGAGCCAATAAGATTCTTGGGTTTGTGAAATGAATGTTGTTGCGGGTACGTGTTTGATATGAATGAATATTATCATTTTTGAAGGCCGTAAATATATTTCATTGTTTTATTGTTATTAATTTTGCCTGACTCATTTAATACGAGATAGTTCTTTTTCATACAGTGTATATCTCGGTAAGCCTGGTCTCATGTGCTTTGGCTTTAACCTTTGAACTCTTCCTCCTTTGCCCCTTTCCTTGTCCTCTTCCTCCTGTCAACTTAATCTTAAAGGTTTTTATGACATACAAATGAGTATTGATTTATATTGATTCATGATACCCTCATCATCACTTTTGCGGTAAAACGAATATCTAGAAGCATTCCATATATTATTTCTAACGATTTTTTTTTTCTATTTTTCTTCAGATTACTTGGATACGTCCACAAAAAGAAAAACCTTCCAATCCAAGATTCTGGTTTTACCTCATCTATCAATCATTGCTATCAATAGTACTACTACAGGATTAGCAAAAGAATGCACCCTCCCCGAGACCAAGCATAACTTGCATGTTGCCTCACCATGTCTTTTGTTAGTCATAATCACAGAAACATGCAAGTTATGCTGCGTCGAGGGGAAAGTACATTCCAATGTCTTTTATTAACCATTTCAGTACTTTAGCAATGACTGACAGATGAGGTCACAACCAGAATCTTGGTTTGAAAGTTGTTGTTGTTGTTTTTTTTTTTTGTGGGCGTATCCAAGTAATCTGAAGAGAAATAGAAGAACAATAATATATGGATTGTTTCTAGATATTCGTTTCAACGCAAAAGTGATGTTGAGGGTATCATGAATCAACACATATCAACATGCATTATTTTGTATGTCATAAAAACCTTTAATTACTGTATAACTGTATGAGGTAATTATTATAAAACAAAATTAGATGTTTTAAATGAATTGCAGAAAAAAGCATTAGGTATGTACTGGTAGTCATTACCTTGCTCATTCGGCTCATCTTTTCCGTAAATTTAATACTTTGAATATTTTTATATGTATACTTATGGCTGTTCTTGGATTTTATTGCTTCAAAGATATAATACCTAATGAAATTTCATCATGTTTTGCACTAATAATGAAATTTCATATATAAACCACACGAAATTGCGATAGATTCCACATGTGGGTAGTAAAAACAAATATGGTTCAAAAGTCCGTACGTCACCACTTACTATTAATCTGGTATTCGATTCCTAGAGATATTTGTTCACGCAGTGATAGCCTGTCTTCATTTACGAGATTTTTGAAAACATGCCTTTTAGCAAATCACACATACACTGTAGTCTATCAGTCTTAGGTTTTGTTTTGTTTCGTTATGTTTTGTTGTGTTTGTTTGTTTTCTGTCGATATCTACACTTTGTAGTTAAATCAATTATTTTGTCGTATTTTTTACATTTTCAGATATAATATGTAAATGATTGATTATCTTTTTCTTTGTACCTTATTGTAAAATTCAATACTGTTGTATTGTTTTATCGGAAAATGAGATGAATGAACGAATTGAATTGAATTGAATTGAATTGAATTGAATTGAATTGAATTGAATTGAATTGAATTGAATTGAATTGAATTGAATTGAGTTGAACTTTGACCTCCCGTTTATTCTTTCAATGCGTATGCAAGAGAGCTGCTTTGTTTTTGTCTGTGACTGTGGTTGTATGCGCATGATTTGTTTTATGCTCCCTCTGTTTCTATATCATGTCGTTTGCCCATTACTACTATTACTGCTCAAGAGTGGACTGCATTCTACAAGACAGGCATTTTAGCAGTCCCCTCCATGTCCAACAACTTTTTCCAAGACATTTATAACTTAATTGCATCTTATTCACCAATTCATCCACAGCACATTGTGAGCAGAACAATCATCACCGATAAAGAGCTGGCAAGAGTTTTTATTAAATTACCAAAATGCGTCAACAAGATCAGAGATTAAATTGTATTAAGGGTCATTGTTATTACTATTATTATTATTATTATTATTATTATTATTATTATTATTATTATTATTATTATTATTATTATTATTATTATCATTATTATTATAATTGTTATCATTATTATTATTATTATTATTATCATCATGTATTATCATTATCATTATTATCGCCGTCATCATCATCATCATCATCATTATCCTAACTTTTGGATAGGGTTCAAGAGCGGGTTCTAATTCATGTGAGTCTTACTAAAAAATGACAGAGAAGAAAGATGGAAAGAGAGACGAAGGGGGGGGGGCAGGGAGTTGGAGAAATTGGAGCTAGTCAAAAAGCGTGTCCCCCTTTTCTGTTACCTTTCAGTGGGAACGATAAAACAGGTGCATATCATAAAAGGGGGTCTCTAGTCACTCAAAGTCAGTTAGAGTTTACCAACTTTTGAAACAATGCTCAGTGCTAATGAGCTACAAATCACTCTGAAGTGCCTCACTGTCAACAGAGACAACTTCGCGTAATATTTCACAAGTAAAATTTACTTGTCTGGATCCTTGCGCAAGTTTCTAGAGAAAGAATATGCTGTCATTGAAATTGCTTACAATCAAATTTTCTTTTCTCATAATGAAAGTTGTTTACTGCAGTCGATAATTTTGATAACTCTACACAATAGATCCAGTTTGTAACTAGTATGCTTGTGATTTTCCCTATACAGTGCACGCTGCAATCCTGCACTGTTTTGTCGTTGATGTATACATTTTGTACGTGTGTCAAATATTGAAATGCGTGCTCGATATACAAGCTGTACTTTTTTGGGCCACGCCTCCTTCAATATACATACATTGTCATTGTATATGAATTTTCATTGTAATGATTCGCTAACGAATTAGATGAATGTTATTTTGATCTTTGAACTTCGAACTTTTCATTCACATGTATTTGTTTCTTTGTTGTTTTTGCAAAAGCAGGCCTCCTTCGGTCACCCTTACCACTGGAGGTTTTGTGGGCTACCACACTGTCCCTATCGCAATGAGAAGAACAGGTGGATCATATACAGTTTATGCAGGCAAATGAGTCATTAAAAGTCTGTAAAGTTCATCCATTGTATTTTGCTCGCATCAGGTGTAGACCTATTCGTATGCAATCTGGATTCAACCTGCTGCTAGCAGCTATGTATTCAACTAACAGAATACTAGTAATGGTAAGAGTGGGGAGGGGGAGGATTAGTGTTACTTTCAACCATGCGCGCGAAACGATGTTCGACTTTCCAAATGTGATTTGAATAAATTTAATCACTGTTGTCAGTATCCATTACGAGATGATACGGACCATTTTTTGGTAGTCGTCTCCTTTTAAACCATTTTGGTGAAGTACCACAACAACAGCAGCCAGCAGCAGTAGTAGTAACAACAACGACAACAACAACAACAACAACAATAACAACAACACAAAAGCCAAACACAAACACCCAATGTGACAGAGTTTCATGCACGTTTTCACTGACCCGAGAGAGTGATAACTAGAAATACTTGCTTGTATTCTCAATGTCATCATTGCCCACCATTGTGAATCAGAGCAACGATGATATAGACCAAGCTACTGGGAGTACTGCTGCCAGTGCTGATGTTTGGGTTGCACCAGGGAGGTGAGACACCTCCCTGGGTTGCACTATGGAGCTACACCCATAAGGTTGCCATTGACAATATGCAATGAAGGTATCTTTTTTTTTTCCTTCTCCTTCATAGTGCTTTGTCAGAGTGCATCATTTTCACGTGTCATTATGTCTGTCTCTCTGTCTGCCTGTTCTTTATTTGTATTGTAATTTGTGTCTGTACCTAAGTTTCTGCACTTCCAACAGCATTGATCTGTGGTTTTTAATTTAATTTTTCTGTCTTTATCATTTCTCCTTTTTTCAAGTCCGACTCTTTCCTCCATACTCTTTGAATATACTGTCCGTCCCTTCCCCTCTCCCCATCACCCCTCTTGCAGTGTAGTGTTCTTTTTGTGTGTGTGTGTTTTTACTGCATGATAGGACCTAACATGTATAATATTTATCAGTATGACTATAATTATACCTTTCTCTCCTGTCTTTCATTTCTCTTCTCTCTTTGTCTGTTTGTCCGACTGTCTATAATTATGTTTGTCTGTCTTTTCTCTATTTCTATTTCTCTTTTTTTTTCCCCGTCGCTGCGGTTTGGCACCTCGTGGAGCGTGCAGATGTTGATGTTGGTGGCACATCACCAGGGGAATGTAGGGAGGAAGAAGAACGGATAATCAGATCGGAAGCTGGACTTTGACGTGGCTCGGATTCCTTGCCATGTCTGCTGGTTTGCACGGCGGGCTACAAACGGAGGAGAAACACGCACAGCCGAGCAATAACTGTCATAGCTTCTCTATGCACGACTGACTCGTGCGGTACAAAAATTATCTCTTTGAGAAAGAAAGTGGAACCGTTTTGACAAATCACGAATCACCTAAGTCAATGACATGTCATACAGAGCAACAGTCTCAGCGCTATAAGTGAATTGGAAGGGAGAAGCGATGTACGTGCTTTTTTTTTCCGTATCTCATTTAGCCCTGACTTTTTCAAAGTGTTCATGGCTAGTACGGAAGCCATGGTCGTGCTTATGTCTATACAACTATTTGATTTTACCCTGATACGATGATTAATCATTGTCAGCCTTGATCGCTCTCTGACAAAGACTGAGGCCAACAAGTAAAGTCCAACTTTTCTGAGTATAGTGTCTCCTGTCTCATTAAGTCTTTTCTCTCACAGCGATCGTAATTGGATGTCATGATACAATGAGAAAGGTCCAATGTAAAAAGGTCCAAGGTCCCATTAGAAAAAAATATCTTAACAAACAACAACAAGAACAACAACAACAACAACAACAACAACAACAAAAACAACAACAAATGAATAAAATAATAATTAAAACAAATGTTTTAATTTTTCAGTTATCGGATTGTTATGTATATATACAATCTGGAATGTAAAGCACTGTTTTGAATGATTATCTGTTGTTTTCATTAATTGCCTTGCAAGGATTCTCCAAAAATTAAAGTCAAATTCGGACCTGTCCCGTAACTACTTCAAGTATTCAACTATATACCTATATGGATCTATAGACGTACAGGCTAATAACGCGAATAAGGATATCGAATGTTTCTCACTCTTTTCACACAAACCAAGGCATCAGTGGAAACACATACAGCTGCAACACTCTACAGATCTTTCCCTTCAGGAACTCCCTCAAGTTTTCCAAATGGCTCGTTCGATAACAATCACACGGGCTCAAAATCTAACGATACAAAATAGGAGACAAATGTGAAACAGAGAAACACACTTTACATGATTTGTGACAATGTTGACGAGTGGAAAAATCTTCTCCATCGATGAGACTAAGTACAACCATCATTGCCCTAAAGAGGAAAAAAAGGAGGAGATTGATCCAGAGTAGGAGGAAGAGAAGGAATGGGGGGGGGGGCAGAAATAGAAGAAGGAAGGATAAGAAGGAGAAGCATCTCAAGATGATGATAAAGAAAAAGTTGATGAAGAATTAGAAGCACATGGAATTGAAAGAAAAGCAGGGGGAATACCAGAGGAAAAAGAAAATGAAACAAAAGAAGGAGAAGGGGAAAAAAAGAGGACTAAGAAGATAGAAAAGTAGATTGAAGACGAAAGAGAAGAAGGTTGGAAGAGGAAGCAAAAAGGCCGGGAGGGGTATCACGAGGATTTCAAGAATGACTCAACTTCACAATCGACCGCTTGTTTTTGTCACCCTTCATTGTGGTGTTTGTCATACCCTTTCATCCCTTTGCCGGAAGTGATTCTTCTCTGCTTGGAGAGAGTTCATGAACTTTTCAGATGTTTCCATGCAGCTTCCCATTTCGTTTCTTTGCTCCTACTTAATACGCCTACGCGGAGCATGCGAGTGTATTTAAAAGAGAAGCATCTTACATCTGACCCTTATTTTGTCACAAGTGTGAAATCCTCATTTGTGGACAGATATTCATGTGTTTTGTGTTAAGCCCTTCACGTTAATAAAACACATATTTTGTGGAAAGGTCCGTTTTGCAGCTGTACAGCAGCAAACAGTGGAAAGAAAATATACGAAAGGGTAAATTTCAAATATTTTATTTGATACTGACAAATTAGCATACGCTTGTATATTATGATTGGTCAGATCAGTAGAAGATCACTTGAGGGCCCAGTTAACATAAACAGTGAAAACGGTGGATCAGCAGATTTATCGGGTGCTGTTCGTTATTACGAAGGTTCGTTAATCCGAAAATGAAATGGGGTTCGTTGTTCCGAAGGTTCGTTGATCCGAAATGAAATAGGGTCTGTAACGAACCTTCGGAATAACGAGCTTTGTGTCATTTTCGGATTAACGAACCTTCGAAATAACGAACCTTATTTCATTTTCGGATTAATGAACCCTCGGAATAACAAACCTTATCACATTTTCGGATTAACGAACCTTCGGAATAACGAACTGTAACCGATTTATCTATAGTTTATAATCGCTGTAGCTCTTTTACACATGATATTCGTTATTCAGAAGGTTCGATAATCCGAAAATAAACGATAAAATAAGCTTTGTTATTCCGAAGATTCGTTGTTTCGAAAATCATATGTTTCCTCTACCTATAGATGATTGTTAATCCGAACATTGATTTGTGGCGTTATTCTGAAGGTTCGTTATTCCAAAGGTTCGTTGATCCGAAGATGAAAAAAAGGTTCGATATTTCAAAGGTTCGTAAAGTGAGATAAGCTTTGTTAATGCGAAAATTTAAAAAAAAAGTCCTTGATAACAATCTTCAGAATAACAAAACCCGAAGATGAAATTAGATTCATAAATCTGAAAGTGAAATAAGGTTCGCTAATGCGAAAATGGAATTTAGAAAAAGAAATTCCTACAAACGAACCATCGGAATTACAAAACACTAAGATGAAATAAGGTTCGATTATTTTTGCTTCACAAATCCGAAAGTGATATAAGATTTTGTTAATCCGAAAAAAAAAATCCTATCAAAGAACCTTCGGAATTACAAACCTTAATTTGTTTTCGGATCGAACCTTTGGGATTTGTAACGATTCTTTGGAAAAACGAAACTTCCGAAAAAAAAAACAAAAAAACTGTTACCATTTTTTTTCTTCTATATCGATTGTAAACAGTGTACACAACGACAGGTATCTTGGGATAAACACTTGAAATGAACAGAATAAGGTATGGGACACACACAAACAAACACACACACAGACAAACACACACCATAAAAAGCATACATACAAACACCAGCACACATGCACGCACATACATACACAGATATAGCACACTTAAACAAGTTGACTCAACCCCACAACCGAGGACTGAGAGACAACATGCAGCTGTGAATAACATGTATACAAAAATAAATAAATAAATAAATAAAGATTAAACTGCTAATGTCTTTGAAGATACAGGAAGTGCTGACAGGAACCACATTCGACATGAAGTTCATAACATATGATAAGAACAAACGCAGTGTCATCTCTTATCTCTTTGCGGCGGTGAACAGGTATACCGCTCACCGGAAATCATTCATGAGAGAGAGTGGCACCGCAAAATTCCGGGAAGATAACATCAAACTTGAAACGCATTTGTTCCGTGAATGCTGATTATGAAAGATATGAACAGCACTGTCAAGAGTCTTGTCTGTTTACAGTCTGTGGAGGGACCATGTGACGATGCCTCGCGTACTTTTCTTTGTTTCTTGATAGGTTTCTCTTTCTTTTTTTTCTCTTCTCTTCTCTTCAATTCAATTCAATTCAATTCAATTCAATTCAATTCAATTCAATTCAGTTCAATTCAATTCAATTCAATTCTATTCAATTCAAGTGATTTTATTTCCACATAAACTAATACAAAGCAATATACATAACGCTTCCATGAGTACAATTAAGGAACTTTGAATCACATAAGTTTCAACAAAACATGTATACAGTTATAATAATATCAACTTTGTTTCTAGATAAATAGACAAGACGTAAGACAATGGATTTAGCGCCTTTTGGTTGCAAGCTCTTCATATGGAAAAGAGGAATTCACAAGAGAAGCATAGCTTGTAAATTTTGTGAATTACTCTAGAAGATGAGGGCATCTCAAGATCCGTCAAGGACTCCATGTATGAACATTTTGATATCATGACGTCAGGCGAAACAAACAGAAAGAACGAAAACAGGGACGAAACAGGCAGGAAAACAAACTAAAGATAGGCATAACGAAGAAAGGAAGAGAAACAAAAACGAGTGGTCTAGAATTCAGTTTTCAGGAAATGTCGCCAAAGCATGGGTAGAAACTTGAAATTCAATAAAAACATTGCCAAATAGTGAAACGCAAACTCTGAATATAAAAAAAAGACTTATCATTTACTTATTTATTTATTTATTTATTTATTTATTTATTTATTTATTTATTTGTTTATTTATTTATTTATTTATTTATTTTCATCTCACTCCCTCTGTCTTTGTCTTGCTCCATCTCAGACACCAGCATTTATATGTGTTTCTGAAGATTAATGAACATCAGCTCGAATATATAGAATATAGAGTATGATATTATCATGGAGGTAGAAAATTACCTCCATGATATTATATACCATCCATGAAATATTTCAATCTGAACAATGATCTGCTGATGATATGTAACTCCTGTCTCCAAATTAAATCTTCGACCAGAAAATTATTATTTTCTTCTATGAATTTAATTTTCGAGTATTTCTGTATAAAGCTTTTAATAAGAAGCCCGAAAATCCCTATCACTGTCCTTTCAAGTAAATTATTGCACTTTGTTTTGTTCTCCTTCTTGTAAAAAGTTACTCTAGTCTTGCTATAGTTCACATGGTACGTGGTTTATAACTGAAATACCAGCCTGCCAAGAAACAAAAAAGCAACAATAACAAACCAACAAATAACAACAAAAAGTGCCTATTTTGACCACAGGGTCAGCCGGTTTGTTTGCAAAGCTCATGTTATTAAAGATTCCTTGATATAAATCCTTAAAAAAGACATGCCGTCTCTCTCTCTCTCTCTGCCTGGCGAAGAATGAGTAACCAGTGACTAATGACACATGTTCGTCTGCCTGGGAGACACATGTTTGAGGCTTGGTACCATAGGATCTGGAAAGAATTCTTATGGCATCAGCCAACCAAATTTAACCACTTGCTTCACACTTAATATTTGCTCAAGTCCATCTGTAATGTAATATCATATGTTTTGTCATCACCATCATCAGTACGGACTTCTCTGAATGTCATACTGGCTTCTGAAATGGCAATAATAATCTCACTGACTGTTTTGATCCTACTTCATTGTCACGCTTTTTTTTTTTTTTGGGGGGGGGGGGGGGGTATCACTATCAGCTTTAGCATAACGATACCATCTATAGAATTCGCAGTAGCATCAATGTGTTTTCATTATTTCGCGATATTGTCACTTTGAATTTTCACCCATTACGAAAGATCAACAAACAATGTGTTTATCATTTTCGACATTTTCGAATAGAATAGAATAGAATAGAATGAAATAGAATAGAATAGAATAGAATGGAATGGAATGGAATGGAATGGAATGGAATGGAATAGAATAGAATAGAATAGAATGGAATAGAATAGAATAGAATAGAATAGAATAGAATAGAATAGAATAGAATAGAATAGAATAGAATAGAATAAGATAAAATAAAATAAAATAAAATAAGATAAAATTAAATAGAAAACAATAGAACAGAATAGAGACTTTTTATTCAGTATCTTATTCAGTAATGCTCTCATCGATTTTTGATCATAAGGGTTTAACTTAATGATTTACATATACCCTGCAGGACTGACTTCCAGTTTTAGAATTTGTATTTTGAATGTTGATACTGGGGAAAACGGGAAAAGAGTAAATGTGAACATTGGGAAAAAGTGATTTTTTTTAACTGTTGCATAAAAGGGGGATTTATGGAATCTGACAATAGAATCAGTAAAAATTATCGTTAAATATATATACACACAATCAATTGCCAACAAAGCCAGAAATCCATTCAAATTTATAGATAAAGAGTCGAAACCTACTTTCAT
Source organism: Diadema setosum (assembly GCF_964275005.1). NCBI lineage: Eukaryota > Metazoa > Echinodermata > Echinoidea > Diadematoida > Diadematidae > Diadema > Diadema setosum. The sequence continues at coordinate 22,929,194 of NC_092705.1, forward strand.
AAAGCTTGCAAGCAATAAAATCGACAAGAACCACTTTTTACCCCTTTGCCCTATTTTCGAATCTTTAGACTTTTATTCCCTTGTATCCCACAAAACTTTAGATCAACAGCCGAACCTCTCTCCGTTTTATCTTCACAATGTCATGAAACGGGTCATATCATATTGCGGATATGTTATATCGCGCAGACATTGGGCACGGTTTATCTGTGGTCAAAGCTGGGGAGATATAGAAGAGTGTGTTGAAACCCTTACCCACGTCACAATTACCACAGCAACGTGATAATTGCGGATCGGGTGGCTATCCCGTTGGTTTGACCGCGCAGAGGTGAGGTTATAGTTTGTGAAGTTTGGTCTTTGCTTGTTGTTGTCTTTGTTAAACATATTGTCAATTTTTCGTGTATCATAGTATGGAATAAAATAAGAAAAGGAGATAGATGAAGAATTACCTTTTTTTAACAATGATGGAAACAAGAATCTTCTCCATGGCGTCAGTAAGCAATTATACCTGTTGCTGCTCTGCTCTTCTTTCCTAGCTTCTATTATTTACACTTCAAGTTGATGATATGAAATAAATAAAAAAGAAAATAAAAAATAATAAAAAGGAGAAAGAGCGAGAGGGAGAGAGTTAGAGACATACAGACAGACATGCAGAGAGAAGTTAGTGGGACCAAGGAAGCCAACTTTCCAGACAACATTGTTGTATTAACGGAAAACTTCGCAGTGCAGTGCACTTTCAATAACACAATGTTATCTGTGCTTCAGTGGTATTTGACGGCGTTGCTTGTGACTGCAACTTCGAGCGACACACATATTCATACCAGTTCTGTAACTTTGGTTCTGGCAGAAAGAAACTATATCTGGCGTCTATCTTTGAGAGGAAACCCTCTCCCTCGACCAAGATTCAAGGTGCTGGAATGATAAATGTCATTCTTGTCAACGTTTGGCCGACATTCCCGGATTTATGTTAAAGGACGGGAAGGGGGCTGGGGGCTGGGGAGCAGGGAGGGATGGGGAGAAATGGAGGGGCTGGATGTGGGAGTGGGCGAATATGATTAGGTGATCCGAGTATCCTCTCGGATCACCTTCTGTATCTGTACTGATTCTTTGTTCTTCATATTTTTAGGTGATCCGAGTATCCTCTCGGATCACCTTCTGTATCTGTACGGATTCTTTGTTCTTCTTCTTTATTTCTGGACAAAAGTTGTGTATCTACGTACTCAGAAAGTACTCAGAGTATCAACTTCAAACTCATACCATATATGTATCATGTCCCAAAGACGACAAATTTTATAAAATCATAGTGATCAGTCGACCGTGACGTCACTATGACGTCATTATATGAAAACACATTTTCACTCCTATCTCATTAATGGAATGGAATTTTTCAATGAAATTTACGTCACATATAGTTCAAGTCAAGCGCATTCTACTCATATAATCAAAATTCATATTTTTTCTTAAAACGTGCGCGTACGCGCGCGTTGAAATATTTGTATGCTCAAATCGAGCTCAAATTTTTTTTGCACACGTTTCAGACTAATCGAAGCATTTTTTGAAAAATTGAAAAAATTGGACGGACGCGTACGCGCGCGCACATATACGCACGCACAGCTCTTATGCGATAGAAATTTCCCATTTTTTCACAGTTATCGGATGCCTGAAATGTCAAGGAATATTTCTACCAAGTTTCAAGTCAATCCGACTCAATATGACGTCACACGGGCCCGTCAAAGTTGAAATTCCGCGCGCGCGTCAATGGCGATATACAGTGCAACAATGCCAAAAAACCGCCAATTTTGAATCCGATTTTACTCGTCAGGATGGACGGTGACCCCCCATTTTCTTTACATATTCTGAAAGCTGATGAGTTGTACATGTCATTTCATGGGTTGGCGATGCTGGAAAAATGATGAAAAGATATCAAATTTCTTAATAAAATAAAAAATGTAAATTTCCAAAATGACGTCATCGAATTTTAAGTTCACTCAAGCATATCTCACTTATTCTTTTGTTGATTTTCATCCAAATTTCAATATGTTGTAGCTTATTAAATGGTCTTTCAGTCATATAATAACAACATTTTGATTGGATGACGGCATCATCTCGTAAAAAGGGATTAAATGTAACATTGTCAAAATTGACCACTTTACGTGTTATCTCTATGGGAGTGCAGTTTTTCTGGAAATGAAAACTGACATGACTATCTTTATCGAGCACTAGCTCACTTATGCTTCGGTGAATTTCTCCCAGATTTTAGTATGTTGTAGCTGAGACTTTGGGCTATCGTAAATGTGCCCTTTGTTTATTCATACGGAGTCGGCATCACGTCCAAAAACTTGGTTGAAATTAAAGCTTATCTTCAATGTATTGAAATATGTCTTTCTTTCTGCAACTTTCTTTGCAATAACTCAAGAAAAACATACCCTATCACCACCATATTTTGTACATGTTTAGTTCATGTCACGTACATTATTTCACAAAATAACAACTACTTGATCAGACACCATCTTGGCTATGTAAATTAGGGTCAAAGGTCATAAATGTTTTATCCTGTATCTTACTGAATACATGCTCTATCTTTACCATATTTTGCACACGTAAAGACCATGTTACAAGGATCATTTCACAAAATAACAACTTTTTGCTCAGATGCCATCTTGTCTGTGCAAAGTGGGGTCAAAGGTCATATGTACTTCTTCCTGTATCTTCGTTATGACGTGTTATCTCTATGGGAGGGAATTTTTCTAGATGTGAAAATTGACATGATTGTCTTTATCGACGACTAGCTCACTTACCCTTAGGTGAATTTCTTCCAGATTTTAGTATGTTGTAGCCAATTTAATACTCTTTAAGTTTTGTTCATCAAAGATTTAATCGGATGATGTCTTCACCTCGTGAAAATGGATATAATGTAACCTTGTCAAATTTAACCAGTTTACGTGTTATCTCTATGGGAGGGAATTTTTCTGGAAACAAAAATTGACATGACGGTCTTTATCGAGCACTAGCTCACTTACTCTTCGGTGAATTTCTCCCAGATTTTAATATGTTGTAGCTGAGACTTTGGGCTATCGTTAGTATTCGCTCCATCTTTTCATTCGACGCCGAGATCACGTCAAAAAACTTGGTTGAAATCAAACTTATCTTCGATGTATTGAGATATTTCTTTCTTTCTGCAACTTTCTCTGCAATAACTCAGGAAAAACAGCCCCTATCATCCCCATATTTTGCACATGTTTAGTTGATATCACGTACATTATTTCATAAAAAAAAAACAACTACTTGATCAGACACCATCTTGGGTATGTAAATTAGGGTCAAAGGTCAAAAATGTTTCATCCTGTATCTTGGTGAATACATGTCTTATCTTTCCCATATTTTGCATACGTAAAGACCATGTTACAAGAATCATTTCACAAAATAACCACTTTTTGCTCAGACACCATCTTGTCTGTGCAAAGTAGGGTCAAAGGTCATATGTACTTCTTTCTTTATCTTCATTATGACGTGTTATCTCTATGGGAGGGAATTTTTCTAGATGTGAAAATTGACATGATTATCTTTATCGACGACTAGCTCAATTACCCTTCGGTGAATTTCTTCCAGATTTTAGTATGTTGTAGCCAATGTAATACTCTTTAAGTTTTCTTCAATCAAAGTTTTAATCGGATGATGTCTTCACCTCGTGAAAATGGATATAATGTAACCTTGTCAAATTTAACCAGTTTACGTGTTATCTCTATGGGAGGGAATTTTTCTGGAAATGAAAATTGACATGACGGTCTTTATCGAGCACTAGCTCACTTACTCTTCGGTGAATTTCTCCCAGATTTTAGTATGTTGTAGCTGAGAGTTTGAGCTGTCGTCGAGGTTCTCTTTATTTTTTCATACGACGCCGAGATTACGTCAAAAAACTTGGTTGAAATCAAACTTATCTTCGATGTATTGAGATATTTCTTTCTTTCTGCAACTTTCTCTGCAATAACTCAAGAAAAACACCCCCTATCATCCCCATATTTTGCACATGTTTAGTTCATGTCACGTACATTATTTCATAAAATAACAACTACTTGATCAGACGCCATCTTGGGTATGTAAATTAGGGTCAAAGGTCATAAATGTATCATCTTGTATCTTAGTAAATTACGTGTCTTATCTTTTCCATATTTTGCACACGTAAAGACCATGTTACAAGGATCATTTCACAAAATAACCACTTTTTGCTCAGATGCCATCTTGGCTGTGCAAAGTGGGGTCAAAGGTCATATGTACTTCATTTTGTATCTTCGTTATAGTGTATACGGAATTTGGTACCAAAGATGGCAGACCTGACTCCCTTTTCTAAATGAGAATCCAAACATCACACGGCCAATGTTCCTAAACACAGATGAAACCTGTATGGTCATGCCTATATTGGGATCAGAACTCAAATCATTGATTTTCGAAAAGATCGGATCACCTAATTTGTCAGTGTTGACAAATTCCAAGTCTAGTTAGGTGATCCGAGTATCCTCTCGGATCACCTTCTGTATCTGTACGGATTCTTTCTTCTTCTTCTTTCTTTATTTCTCCCCAAAAGTTGTGCAGAGGTTAGCTCAGAAAGTGCTATGCCTATCAATTTCAAACTTATACCATGTATGTATCGTGTCCCAAAGACGGCAATCGAACTAAAATCAAAGTGATCAGTCGACCGTGACGTCACTATGACGTCATTATATGAAAACACATTCTCAATCATATCTCATTAATGGATCAGAATTTTTCAATGAAATTTACGTCACATATATTTCAGGTTATGCGCATTCTACTCATGTTCTCAAAATTCATATTTTCTCTTAAAACGTGCGCGTACGCGCGCGTTGAAATATTTGTATGCTCCAATCGAGCTCAAAATTTTTTTGCACACGTTTCAGACCATTTAGAGCATTTTTTGAAAAATTGAAAAAATCGGACGGACGCGTACGCGCGTGCGCATATACGCACGGACAGCTCATATGCAATAGAAATTTCCCGCCTTTTCACACGGATCGGATGTCTGAAATGTCAAGGAATATTTATACCAAGTTTCAAGTCAATCCGACTCAAAATGACGTCATACGGGCCCGTCAAAGTTGAAATTCCGCGCGCGCGTCAATGGCGATATACAGTGCAACTATGCCAAAAAACCGTCAATTTTAAATCCAATTTTACTCGTCAGGATGGACGGTGACCCCCCATTTTCTTTACCTTTTTTGAAAGCTGATGAGTTGTACATGTCATTTCAAGGGGTGGCAATGCTGACAAAATGATTAAAAGATATGAAATTTCTTAATAAAGTAAAAAAAGTAAATTTTCAAAATGACGTCATCAAATTTTAAGTTCATTCGAGCGTATATCACTAATCCTTTGCCAATTTTCATCGAAATTTCAGTATGATGTAGCTTATTGAATGCTCTTTCATTAATGTAATAACAACATTTTGATTAGATGACGGCATCACCTCGTAAAAATGGATTGAATGTAATCTTGTCAAATTTGACCAATTTACGTGTTATCTCTATGGGTGTGCAGTTTTTCTGGAAATGAAAATTGACATGATTATCTTTATCGAGCACTAGCTCACTTATGCTTCGGTGAATTTCTCCCAGATTTTAATATGTTGTAGCTGAGACTTTGTGCTATCGTAAATGGCCCTTCGTTTTTTCATACAATGTCTACATCACGTCAAAAAACTTGGTTGAAATTAAAGCTTATCTTCGATGTATTGAGATATTTCTTTCTTTCTGCAACTTTCTTTGGAATAACTCCAGAAAAACAGCCTCTATCACTTCCATATTTTGCACATGTTTAGTTCATGTCACGTACATTTTTTCATAATGTAACAACTACTTGATCAGACACCATCTTGGGTATGTAAATTAGGGTCAAAGGTCATAAGTGTTTCATCCTGTATCATAGTGAATACATGTCCTATCTTTCCCATATTTTGCACACGCAAAGACCATGTTACAAGGATTATTTCACAAAATAACCACTCTTTGCTCAGATGCCACCTTGTCTGTGGAAATTGGGGTCAAAGGTCATATGTACTTCTTTCTGTATCTTCGTTATGACGTGTAATCTCTATGGGAGGGAATTTCTTTAAATGTGACAATTGACATGATTGTCTTTATCGAGCACTAGCTCACTTACCCTTTTGTGAATTTCTCCCAGATTTTAATATGTTGTAGCTGAGACATTGCGCTATCTAAAGTGTGCCTTTGTTTTTTCATACAATGTCGGGATCATGTTTAAAAACTTGGTTGAAATTAAAGCTTATCTTCGATGTATTGAGAAACTTCTGTCTTTCTGCAACTTTCTTTGCAATAACTCAAGAAAAACAGCCCCTGTCACCTCCATATTTTGTACATGTTTAGTTCATGTCACGTACATTATTTCATAAAATAAAAACTACTTAATCGGACACCATCTTGGGTATGTAAATTATGGTCCAAGGTCATATATATTTTATCTTATATCTTAGTGAATACCTGTCCTATCTTTCCCATATTTTGCACACGTATAGACGATGTCGCGAGAATCATTTCACAAAATAACCACTTTTTCCTCAGATGCCATCTTGGGAGTGTAAAGGTGGGTCAAAGGTCATATGTATTTGTTGCTGTATCTTTGTTATCTATAATGTATACAGAATTCAGTACCAAGGTGGGCAGATATGACTCCCTTTTCTAAATGAGAATCCAAACATCACACGGCCAATCTCTCTAAACACAGATGAAACGTGTATGGTCATGCGTAGAAATTGCGATCAGGACTCGAATCATTGATAAAAAAAAATCGGATCACCTTAATTTGTCAGTAATGACAAATTACAATCTCTAGTTTTTTTTATTCTTCTTTATTTCTGGGCAAAATTTGTGCAGCGGTTAGCTCAGAAAGTGCATTACCTTTCAATGTCAAACTTATACCATATATGTATGATGTCCCAAAGACGACAGATCAAGTAAAATCATAGTGATCAGTCGACCGTGACGTCACTATGACGTCATTATATGAAAACACATTTTCAATCATATCTCATTAATGGAATAGAATTCTTCAATGAAATTTACGTCACATACATTTCAAGTTATGCGCATTTTACTCATATTCTCAAAATTCATATTTTCATTTAAAACGTGCGCGTACGCGCGCGTTTAAATATTTGTATGCTCAAATCGCGCTCAAATTTTTTTTGCACACGTTTCAGACCATTTGGAGCATTTTTTGAAAAATTGAAAAAATTGGACGGACGCGTACGCGCGCGCACATATTCGCCCACACAGCTCATATGGAATGGAAATTTCCCGTTTTTTTACACTTATCGGATGCCTAAAATGTCAAAGAATATTTCTACCAAGTTTCAAGTCAATCCAACTCAATATGACGTCATACGGGTCCGTCAAAGTTGAAATTCCGCGCGCGCGTCAATGGCGATATACAGTGCAATGATGCCAAAAAAACGCCAATTTTAAATCCGATTTTACTCGTCAGGATGGACGGTAACCCCCCATTTTCTGTACATATTCTGAAAGCTGATGAGTTGGACATGTTATTTCATGGGTTGGCGATGCTGGCAAAATGATTAAAAGATATCAAATTTCTTAATAAAGTAAAAAAAGTAAATTTTCAAAATGACGTCATCAAATTTCAAGTTTACTCGAGCGTATCTCACTTATCCTTTGCCAATTTACACCCAGATTTCAGTATGTTGTAGCTTATTAAATGATCTTTCATTAATATAATAACAACATTTTGATTGGATGGCGGCATCACCTCGTAAAAATGGATTGAATGTAATATTGTCAAATTTGACCAGTTTACGTGTTATCTCTATGGGAGAGCAGTTTTTTCTGGCAGTGAAAATTGACATGACTCTCTTTTTCGAGCAGTAGCTCACTTATGCTTCGGTGAATTTCTCCCAGATTTTAGTATGTTGTAGCTGAGACTTTGGGCTATCGTAAGTGTGCCCTCCATTTTTTCATACGACGTCGGCATCACGTCAAAAAACTTGGTTGAAAATGGCACGAGGCTTCGATGCAGCGTCATTTTGCTTAATACACAGGGCCTATGGAGACTGAAATAGGTCATTGCGTAGCGCATCCGACTCGTAACCCTAAGGTCCCTGGTTCGAGGCTCACCCCTGCCAATATTTTTTTTTAATTTTTTTAAACACCTTTTTTCTTCTTTTTCTTTAGTTAATCTTAATCTCCCTTTCCTTACTTTATCTTTTTCTGATTTTTTTATGCTTCTCCTTCAAATTTCTATAAAATAACATAATTTTTTCTTTATTTTTCTTTCTTTCTACTACTTTCTGTGCAATAGATGAACAACAACAATGGCTATCAGTCCCATATTTTGCACATGTTTAGTACATGTCACGTACATTATTTCATAAAATAACAACTACTTGATCAGACACCATCTTGGGTATGTAAATTAGGGTCAAAGGTCATAAATGTTTCATCCTGTATCTTGGTGAATACATGTCCTATCTTTCCCATATTTTGCACACGCAAAGACCATGTTACAAGAATCATTTCATAAAATAATCACTTTTTGCTTAGACGCCATCTTGGGTGTGCAAAGTGAGGTCAAAGGTCAAATATACTTCATTCTGTATTTCCGTTAGTGTATACGGAATTCGGTACCAAAGATGGCAGGTCTCACTCCCTTTTCTAAATGAGAATCCAAACATCACACGGCCAATGTCCCGTCAACACAGATGAAACCTCTATGGTCACGAATATTTGGATCAGGACTCAAATCATTGATTTTCAAAGAGATCGGATCACCTAATTTGTCAGTGTTGACAAATTCCGAGTCTAGTTTTGTTTTGTTTTTGTTTTTTGTGACGGGCTCAATGATTTTCACATCTAGATCTTCGCTTTAGCTGTGTATTGGTTCTTTGCAAGACATTTTTAGGGGCGGATCTAGTGGGGTTTTTTTATTTTTAAGAGGGGGGGGGGGGTTCAGGGGCTGAGCTGGGTATTGCGAGGGAGAGTAGTGACCGAGCCCGACCGAGCGAAGCGGGGGGGGGGGGGGGGGTGGAAGTAAGACTTTAACATAATACACGTGTAGCTGGCACATTTTAGCGCTCTCATTACTGGATGCCAATGACCACACACAAAATGTCAGGCGCATTTTCTTAGTTGAACTTGGTCAAATCCGTATATTTATTTGAAATCAAATATGTAAATACTCTTAATATATTCTGAATTAAGGTCTCATGACATTGAAATGCTTTGCATGCATGCATTTTTAATAGAAAACATCAGTAATCATTGGCGAAATCATTGATATAAACCGCCTGTATTGCTCAACTCAATTGACATTTTGATTCATATTGCAAATCTCATTAGGAGAAAATGTTTTCTTTCTTTTTGTAACAAGTACAAATATTTCATCAGTACAATGGTAGGAGCGGCTGTGATTATTGTAATACATCAAAAATCCTGAGAAATTCATTTGTTTCAACCCTTCTTTGTTTTTTACCTCGCATATCCAATCCTTGCAAATCAATCTGTTATCCTCACCTATAACAGACATCTTTTTTAAATATATTTATTCATTTGTCTACTTATTCATTTATCTATATGCTCATTCATTAATCTATTCCTTATTACTAATATTAGTCAAAGAAATTATTTACGTATTTGTCTATCATTTATTTTTTTTTCATTTATTCATTTATTCATTTCTTGATTTATCTACCTATTCCTTGCATTGATCCAATCCTTTAACTCTTGATTTCTTTATTTTTCTCTCTTATATAAAGGATCATTTTCCTATCATGACTTTTCACCCTACTCTCAGGGATGCACAGCCACTCCTGAAAACATAGCTGGTCTCGGGACTAATTTCGACAGTTTGTACTGGTCGTTATAGTACGACAGCAAAGATGTTGATAATTCTTTGACAGTCTTCGATAAACACTATTTTAGATGACTTTATTCCTATATTACACAAAGAGAATTACGCCGACTGTGGAACGCTTCTTAGACTTTCCTGACATTCAAATTTCCTCCTTCTTAGAAAGGTAAACAAAACAAAAATCAATCAAACAAACAAAACTAAACACATCCCAAAATAAAAACACAACAAACAATGGATACAAGATGAAAATAAAATGAACATAACAGATAATGTAAATGACTTTCTACACAAAAACACTATTAGGATACTACTTTTCGAAAATTAGATAAAGCATCATACACGAAATAGAATCGAAGTTCATCACACAAGGAATAGGTAAAATCAGAACTAACATCCTTCTGCAAGTATTTTTTTTCCTGATTTCATGGGGATGCGTAATTCAGTACATAGACAAGAGGTGACTAAAATTGTGCCTTGATTAAAAATGGGGAAAATGAGATGAAAAAATTTCATATTTAAGGTGTAGGCCTAATTACTTTCACATCTGATCCTTGTGTCGATATCAATTGGTTTTTCAATTTCAAATTTATTTCATTTTTCGACAAAACATATATGTTTCACTTCCTTTGATAACAGAGAATAAGGTACACAGAACATTGTGAAATGGAAAGACTGTACAATAATTGAGGACCTTATAGTATTTATGTATTGTAGTAAAAAAGAAACAGAAATGATCGAAGTGAAGTACATGTATAACCTTGCTTAAAGTGCGAAAATTGGAGGGACCCACTAAAAAGACAGAGCTTGTAGAATGTGGGCCCCTCTGGAAAAGAACATCGATGGAAAGATAAATTGAAGCATCGTAAATATATATAAAAAAAGAGGAAGAAGTCTAGAAGCCCACTGAAAACTAGACACCCCCCCCCCCCGATATTAATAATACACTTTCATAGACGCGAACAAACATAAAACAAGACTATACAACAAAACAACTACTGAAGAAAAGTCTGTACGGGACAAAACGGAATGGACAAGATTGACAAACAGAAGACAGAATAGCAAACAAAAACGCACAACGGAGACAGCGATCTTCGGCAGAAGCATGCCAAGAGAAACAGATGTATAGTTGTGGGGGAAAAGTAATATTTTAACGCCTGAGAAAAAGACAGGGAAATAGAGGGACGTATGAACAGGAGTAACATACGAAAATTCAACTCCTATCAACGCTTTGGGCAATAGCATAGATAACAACAAACAACCAAAAAAAAAATACAATTAATTCTTCCAAGAGGAGACAAAGTGAGTAAGTCAGTATATAAGAAAGAAGGCCAAAATTTAATATCCAGAAGACGTGAAAATTTGAAAGGTTAGTCTCCATAACAGAAGGGATGATAAACTTGATACCAGATATTATTAATCATTCGATATTGTCTACCATTTCAAAAATTTTTAGACATGTCATTTATAAAAAAAGAAATTTAATTTTCTAAATATTACACAGCACTTGGACTTCGAGGAACTGTATACTCATGCTTTGGTTATCTTCATATATAGATGATATGGCATAATACTTATGCTACAAATGAGCACTGCCATCTGTTTCTGGACCTCTCAACGGCCTTCGACACCATTGATTTAATCACGGCATTTCACTTTTCAAACTTTTCCACAGTGTAAAACTCGTGGGAGGGCCTTGGAGTGGTTCAGGAACTACCTCAACAACAGAAGATAATAGGTTTTGTTGAATCATCATCATAATTCAAATTTGCAAGTAACCTAGTGAGGTGTACCTCGTTGCAGTTTATTACATCCGCTTTAGTTTTTGGTTCACATTAGTGAATTCTGCAGATCATCTGATGAAACCTCGTTTATTTTCTTTGCAGATGATTCAAATTTAGCATATTTCTCCTTTTTTCACATGAAGATTCTAGCAGGGTGCATGCATTAATTTTGAACATTAAAAAGTCAATTTTCCAACAGATATTATTGGCAAAATATTATTCATCTTTTAACATCCGGAAAATCAAATACTGGTATATTTGTTTTTCTAGCAATACCTTTGAAACATTGGAGCTCTACATTTTATTTGATGATACTCCTCGTATTCTTTGTTGTTGTTGTTGTTGTTTTCAAACATGGTTTGCAATAGACTTTCGCAGAAAATGAATAGTATACAAGTTGTGAAAATCGCGAAACATTTGCACAACCAATGAATTGAAAAGTCACATTCCTATCGCTATTTTGGTGATGCTCTGTTATAATCTCTTTCGGTCATTATTGTAATATTATTTTAGTTTTTGGTGGGGGAGGGGGAGACTAATCAAACATTATTACTTCTGCTCTGTACCACAAGAGAGATTTCAAGACCCCTATTCACCTCACTCCAATTACAATTACAATTACAATATCACAATTACATGGAAATTAATATTTATATGATTCTCTCTCTCTCTCTCTCTCTCTCTCTCAAATGTTAAAAACAAACAAACTATCATTCAGAATAATCATAAATAATCCGGCGGTTACTTGAATTCAATGTACCCATTATTACACACTTTACCAGATGAAAACAAATTAAAGCAAAACGGTCTCAAATTTTGGTAACATTTTGCTTGTAATATTCAAGACACTCTTTCCTATCATAATATTTTCTATTAGTTAGAGTTGTTCATATGCTGAATGTGTTTCACCAACCAGTAATCAGAAGTAAATGAAATCATGCAATCTTATCTTCAACACACACACACACACACACACACACACACACACTTTATTATATATATATATATATATATATATATATATATATATATATATATATATGTACATATATATTATATGACCATTTATCACAAAACAAGCAAAGAGTCGCACCCCTTGATTTTACGTGAGGACCCAAAACAGGTGAAATGAGTCAACTAAGTCAATCTTGGGTTTTTCATATTTTCTGAAAGAGCTATCTTTCTTTTACATTAATCTTTAGTTTGGGAGCATAACACGAATGGAAAAGTGTTTTTTCCGCAGTTTTTTTTTTTTTTTTTTTACAACCCTTTTAGGGGGAAGAGTAGAATAATCGCTTATGGATTAGAGGCCCCTTTTCATTTCTTGAAATCTTTTGTACACTCTTCACTTTCAAGTCTAACACAGTAACATTTGAAAGGATAATGCTACTGCTTTGAAAGTTCGCATTAATCATGAACAAAATGTGTTAATACAACATGTTTAATTTTAGCCTAATCTGATAAACCCTTCATTGTTGTTGCTCCGGTGGTTGACGTCCTGTGTTTTGTACTTTCATTGAACAGCTAGCGCGACTTGGTGAAAGATTAAGCGCTTGAATACACCCTGTACTTCAGAGCCTCTTTTCTCAGTTCACACTTTTCCAGATTATGTGCTTTCTTTCCAGTATTTAAGCAGGTTAGGAGAGTCCATTTGAGTCGAGTTATACATCATTTTAAAGCTTAGAGTCTGCTCTTTCAGAATCTGTCCTTAACTAAAAATCCTTGTCTGGCGACTTTTTGTTGGTTTTGTAATGCATGGTCATATATGTATATCCTTATACATATAATATATATATATATATATATATATATATATATATATATATATATATATATATATATATATATATATATATATATACATATATGTAATTCATCTCCTTTTTAATGATTTGACTCGAATGACATATCGTAATGGCAAAATATTTTTGCTTCATGAGAACAGGAAAAAGAACGCCCTTAATATTAAAAAAGAAGAAAACGAAAGAACAGAACACGAAGGAGGGAGAGGACGAGAATCCCTTTAAGAGAACCCAGCGTTCATTAAAAAAAAAACAACAACAACATTATGGTTCACAGGCGGAGGGTTGTGAGGAAATCAAAGGGTCACGTGACATGATCATCTAATGCCAAGGTCTTGAAGGTTGCCATCATTGTGATACATATCGGGATTTCTACGAGGAAGTCTGAAGACTATTTTGATAAGTTAAACACATCTAAATTGAACGTTAACATGACTAGCACGAGCATACAAATATATATATGTATAGTATAAATTAATTTCGAGACGGTTTCGAAAAGAGAGGAACTGTCTCTAAGACTGTCTTTGAGAAAGCTTATGTGATTTGGCTTTTTTGCTCAGTTTTTAGTACTTAAATAGCGTGATCGGATATCACAAGGTTTGCACGAGGGGTTTCGTGTCCTGTGTTGGGTTTTGGGTGAGTAAGGCGACTTGGCCAGAAGATCGCGCCAAGAAGTGTTTGAAGGAAGGGGGAAAAGAGCAGAACAACCAAAACAAACCGTCTGTCATCGCGGAGTTTCAATTCTTCTCCTATCACATGACTGCAGGAGTCACGAGGATTTAGCCGGCTTCAAAATATACGTTTATCGTGCGACATTAAAGTACACATCGTGTTGTAATGCAAAATGTTTCTCTCCCTCCATATCTCACTCACTTACTAAATATCACTCTCTCCCTCTGAATATGTTCCTAATAGTTTTCTGTAGCTGAATAGACCTTGCTTCTCGCTTCACTATAATAATAAAAGAGACTGAACCTTCTCTGGGATCATGTGTATATATCAACTGCTTGGTTAAACCAGTCTCTTTTTTTTTTATATTTATATATTTCGCCACAACGTTACCACAACATAAAAACTCCCAATAACATAATTAGCGATGATATCTATCAATATCAAAATCCTGAAACTTTCCAATGCTAAGGGTTAGGGTTTTAATTTAAAAAAAAAAACTCCATCAGCGTCAAAGTCAACATGGCATGGGGTTTCACATCAATCAACTCACGATTAAAACGGGTGATGTTCGTATTTCGAAGGTTCGTTGATCGAACAATGAAATAAGCTTGCTAATTCCGAAGGTAACAGTTATTCCGAAACACACAAAATTTATTTCCTATACCAAGATTATCAGTAATCCGAAAATGAAATAGGGTTCGTTGATCCGAGCATTTGAGGCGTTATTCCGAAGGTTTGTTACTTCGAACTTTCCTTAATTCGAAAAAAAAAGTTTACATTCCAAATGTTCATTAATCCGAAAAACGAGGGAGGGGGAGGTGCGTAAGATGAACCTTCGGAGTTTCGAACCTTATTGCGTTTAATATTAGTATGTAATTATGATATGGTATTTGTGTTAACGAACCTTCTGAATAACACTACCTTCGGCATAACGAACCTTAACCATTTCATTTGTGGTTTAACTAACCTTCTTCGGAATTACAAACTGCAAACGATTAAACATGACACGGCAATGCTAATAATGTGTTGGTATGATGAAGGCTAAATCAGAAATGTCATTAAAGTTGCTACAATTGTACCAATTCATTCAAGTAACTAAAATCATTTTACCACGCCAGGAAAACATTGACATTAAAAAATGGAATACAATAAACCAAATAGAAACGGAAACCTGTCATTAAAAGCGAAGTTATCTAAATTAAGAGTTTCCAGTTTTTTTCACAAGCTCTGATATCTGTCACAACCTCGTATCTCGATTAGGCGAGTTGATGACATCATCACCTTACATTCTCCATTTTTTCCTACCCACATAAATATGAGATCGTTTTTATGTAACTAGAATAAAGACTGAAATATCATATTAACTCACTACAGTAAGGAAGAAAAAAAGCGAATGAAATATCAAATTAACTCACCCAGCGAAGTAGAGAAAACGGTTTTAAGAGATAGTGCCGAAGCACCTTTTAAATAGGTGAATAATTATACGCAACATTTCCAGTGCACTTGAAAACAAGTTTATAAACAGTGTTTGAATAAACTCACATGAACGAGGGAAACACACACACACATACATACACACACGCACACACACACACATACATTGCTTCTGATTAAAGACCACGATGACAATGAGAATTACAAACGTTATGATATGTGTATTGGAGCAGGGAATTTATCTTTTTAATTCCAGGAACCCTTAAATGGCGACAATGTGAGAGCAGTTTTCTTCCTTTTTTTTTCTACTAATCTGTGAGCATTTTTTTTTTTCATTTTTGCCCCATGCACCGTCCTCTGCGCCACCGGCACACTCTCCCCTTTGTCTCCCAGTTGGGCCCGCCAGTGGGGTTGCCCAGGGAAGGAAGGTCCCGCGTTTGTCGGCTTCCGATTCTCTGCGGTGATGTCATCAGCTTCCATGAGTAAAGTTCCTTGGATAGCATTCCCATTGTCTCCCGAGAGAAGGAGGGAGAGAAGGCAGCATACAATATTTTGTTTTTCTGAGTGATTCAGCACGGTTGGCTATAAACGGAAAATCCACAGCAAGGCGTGCAAAATTGTCTCAACGTGCGTGAGTAATGGGACAGTCCTGTGGGTTCATCTGAAAATGGATAGATTTTGAGCAACGCGATTACATGAAGAAACGAATAGATTGAGCTTCAGCTGATATTTTGAATTTAAAGTTTCAGATCAAACTTTGCCAAAATTAATGATTATCAATGTTAAAGCCATTCTTGCCACAACTTATTCTTCATCGCTTCAACGATTGCGAGTGTCCTTTGACTAATTGACACAAATATAGCCAATTTCATTTGATGAAATCAATACATCGATTTTCCACAAGCATTCTTGATATGTTAACCAATGAATGTTACTAAAAATTATAAACCAATAACTTAAGGCATAGCTGACATTTTATACTTAACTCCTATAAATCATGATGTAATTTTCGAATTTTCGAGAAGTATAATCTTATGATTTTAGAATTGTTAAGGTGACAGCGACGGGTTTGAAAGCATGACACATTGCATGTTAATCCACCATTAACATCGTCATTAATCATTCGCAGAGTAATTAGGCACCAGCATCTGATCATCAAGATTATATTCCTCGCCCATCCGAGGGGCTTCGGAAAGAGAGCCTCGCTGAATGAAGTGAAAATGAGTCAACTTAACATATCGTCTTTTTTCACATATGGGAACATATGGGATAATTTTTCCGATTTCTTTTATTCAAAATTACCATGTTCACTTAGATCACATTTCGGATTTGTTATTTCGCATATCTATATGATGAGACCATGGCATATAGGTCCTAATCCCTACATTCCTCCCCCAGACTCCAGACAAACAAACACATGTACAAACAAATGCACAAACTGAAGGCACTTTACAGCGTCCGTTGTTCGTTGAAAAATATGAAGAGGTGTAGAAGGAAAAACAAAAAACAAAAACAAAAACCGAACACAAATCCCTACAAATCCAAATCTATATTCCTATGGAGGTCATTACGATACTGATTCTAACCACTGAAATTCATCAGACAATAACATGGTTGAACAAAAACAATCTTATCATTTTTTTTTTCACTCGAAATAAAAATGTTGCATTAAAAACATGCAAAGTACAGATCATTAACTTTAACTTTAACTGTAAGACTGGTATTATGTTCTTGGTATTGTTCTTAACAGTTGTTATATCTCACAATATCCAGAATTCTGTAATTGTTTCTGTAATACTAGAAAACCCGACTAATATTACATTTTGAACATTTATTTCTATGATTATCATCATTACATTATACGACTTACGTAGGTAATGATATAACAGTTATTTACATTTTTTTTTTTTTTGCTGAAGTCATGATTTTCCGACTACTTTTTGAGTGGTATGGAAATTCGAATTTAACGAGTAATTCTAAATTAGACAAAGATTTATTATGAAAATTGAACATGTCTATAAAATGCATAGTGTCTTTTCGATGAATGATAAACTTTAAAATACTTTAATACGGTGCACTTTCCTTCACTTCATATCAGATCTTGTTTGGAGGTTTTTTGTTTGTCTGTTTGTTTTTTTGATAGCTGAAGTCAGTTTGACACGCAGAGCGGCGTATTTTTCTGTCTACAGAAAACCATTTCACCGTGTATGCCACCTTATAAGGGGTTAGTATAGTTTTGGTTGAGATGTAGCTTCAGGTTTCCAACCTTTTTTTTTTTTTTTTTTTTTTTTTTTTTTAAAGATAATGAGAAACGGAGGCGCTGTGGCAAAATGGATAAGACTCCGGACTCCCGATCGGAGGACCCGAGTTCGAATTTCGCCCAGTGCTTACATCCTTGGACAAGGTTTTTTTACCCACAGTAACTGTGTCCCTCTCGACCCAGGTGTAATAAATGGGTACCTGGCAATGCTAGGGTAATGATAATAGAGGGACCCTAGTCGGGTAGAGCAGTGGCAACACTGATGAGGCTACCCTTGGTAAATAAGGCCATGTTATTATTATTATTATTATAAACATCTAATGAAATATGAACGAGCACGTAGTTCTAAGAGGGATTCAAAGTTTATTTGATGAAAATCGGTTTAAAAGATGACCTCAAAATGGCTTGAAAGGTATGTCCCGCCTTTATTAGGATCTCTTTGTTTTTGATATTTCAGCCATTTCAAAACAAATTTTCATCAAATAAACTTTGAATTCCCCCTTAGAATTGTAAGTTCTGTAAAATTTCATAAGTGGTTTCTTAGTATCTCGCAAAAAGTTAAAAGTTCAATCCTCATCTCAACCCGCTACACCATCCCTTTAAAGCTCGGTTGATCCATCTTCCAGTATCAGGGTAAATGAACAGGTGACGTGGAATGGTCTTGATTTCACGCGTGACACATGTTCGATTACGAGGACGGTTAAAGCATCACAGCTGCCACGGCGGTATGACACAAATATTGGAGTGTGCTCAATAGCCATGATGTTGTTAAACTGATTCACTAATGTTTTGAGCTGATTGGAAAGAACGGTTCAAATTCAGTCACTAGCTCCAAATCCATAGACGTAGAAATGCACAGCGGAGCAAACCGGATGGGGTCCTATAATTAGGCCGAACGAGGATTTGCGCGAGTTATTTTTGGGCAGTCCCACTGGCGGGAACGAAGTCGGGCAAAATCTAGTGATTATCACTCACACCATGTTCCAACAAGTGAATTTTGGTGTGTATGTACCGCAAAGATGAACCTTGCAGGAAATATATACATATATTATATATATAATGTCATATTAAGACAGAGGTATAATATGTAAATTTATTTGCTCATACAATCATTTGTTTTCATGCAGCCATGGGATATAGTGCCCTCATTTAAGAAAAATCCGTTTTATGCAGATCTTTGTTTGAACATACCAAAAAGGAAAAAAATTTACATGAATCATTTAATCATCGATAAGCTCCATATAAGACATTACAAGCTTACCCATTACCTTGGGAAGCTGTTTAGTTCTGTACAAAGTCTAATAAGGAAAATGAAAATACAACATTGAATATTAAAGAATGATTTACAAAATAACGGGTGTATAAGTCCTACATGAAATGAATGCGGAAGCTAGACTACGGACATTATATACGCAAACAATCATATCCAGAATAGTATTGATTCATGTACATCTTCCATTCTAATATAAGGATCTCATATATGCGTGTTCTTAGGTGTGTGCGTGTGCATGTGCATGTATTTTCTAAAACATCAAGGTTGCGCGTGACAGGAGCAGATGAATCGTTATTTTTATGTTCTCGCTCTTAACACTAAGATAATGAATAGATCAATAACTTTATATAACACCTAAATATAATTTACACAAAGGATATTTCATTTGGTTTCAAAAGTATTATGTCTGTGTGTGAACATGTATACAGTAATGTGCACAGACGGACATCAATAATATGGAAATGTACATGTACACGTATGTAGATTGGCGTTGCAGTAATGACGTGTAATCGAGCAACACGACTGTGAAAGATAAAGCATGATTATTTTCTTTTTGTTTCATTCTTATGCTTCCGTTTCTGTAGTAGTAGTACTAGTAGTAGTAGTAGTAGTAGTAGTAGTAGTAGTAGTAGTAGTAGTAGTAGTATAAAGTAGTACATAGTAGTAGTTGTTGTTGTTGTTTCTGTCTTTTCAAGAATCACTTTCGTGACAATCATACTGACCTGGCATGAGTCAACCCTACGGTTGCCATGGGAACGGTCCGACCGCTGCTCTGGCTGTGGTATTGGACGTGCTTGCCCGCAACCCACAGGACTACTGGTAGGCTTATTACTGTTGCAGGACTGTTACACACTCAACGCGTATCTTGCGATGTCATGCAGTGAGGCAAGAAAATAGTACCAGACGTAGTAAACTGTCTATGTATAGATGAATTAATTCATGAATGTATGAATAATATTCATGGCTGATTTGGAGGTATAAATAATAATTATTAATAATGATAATTATTATACAATATATCTATATTGCCCGTTTTCCATGTCCATAAACGTTGAAAAGTGCTTTACAGTGGTATCATTTATGAAACGTATTTTAGTGAGTTTTTTCAGAATGCAATATGGAGCGGTTAATATAGACTTGTATGTCTATATGAAGAGCTTGCTTCATAAAGGCGCTAAATCCATCATTTTCAATGGATTTAGCGCCTTTTGGAAGCAAGCTCTTCATATTTACAACTTTATAATAATAGGCCGTATTGGGTTAACAGAAAACAGGTTGCAGTAGGATATCTCCATGTATCTTCATGTAGCATGGCAGTGTGTCTTGTCGTGGGCGCTATGACAGGATATGCCAAAGTGTACACTAAAAATATATTTTTTCTAAATCCCGCCTTTCTTCATATAAGGTGATATGTACTCCTCCATTTGTACTTAAAAATAGTCGCACTAAGAGAACAGTTAAATTTCGTTAAAACCTGACAAAATGGGAAAACATGGGATTTTTCGGAGAAAACAAATATTGAAAGAAAAACAAAATCCAACCATTGCTTAAGAATCATCACACTCTCACACACAATTATTACAAGAAAATATTTCCCCACACAAACGCACGCCTCATGAATGTCACACTCAAACGCTAGCACCTACTTACTACAGTACAAAGACCTAACAAACACACACACACACACACACACACACACACACACACACACACACACACACACACACCCATAAATACCAACGCATTCGAATCAGAGACAAAGCAATAGAATATCAACAAATTGTGTTCGGCAAAAAAAAAAAAAAAAAAATGTGGGAAATGACCCACATGACAGTGTGCGCCATTCTTGGCATGACGGACACATCTTTCGGCTCTTAGTTAAAGTCAGGTCTGAGAAATTAGGTCAAGCAGATTCCACAGATATGAGAAGATGGTCTTCGGGACTGAGATTCTACCTGACCAATCAAGAAAGAGGAAATAAAAAGATGAAAGAGAGAAGAGCAAGTTATGTCATCATCCTTTCCACTATTGCGTAATCGAATTGAGAACATAATTGATAGAGAATGAGAATAGATTCGACGCGCTGCCTTAAACCAAAGAGGTATGATAGGTGAGCTCGCCTTTATACAGACCACCTTGCTACAACTTTAGATGGGATCATGGTAGGACAGAGCCATGAGAGAGGTGCACGTGGATATAATGAACTCCAGGAAGGAGGTGTGAGGTTCAATCATCGAAGGTACCTTCCGCTCTTCTGTGGGCAGATTGGAGACTTCTATATCTCTATATCTTATTTAATTTCTTTGATGTGAATACACTTGATTTTGTCACTCTTTTGTAAAAAAAAAAAAAATAAAAAAAAATAAAAAAAAATCACAGCATATTTCACAGGAAAAAAAAATAGCAAAGGCAATATACCAATAATAAGATAAAAGTAGACCTATATTCCAAGTTCATGAATTATCATAAAGGATAATCTAAATTGAATGAACCTTAAAAAATACATTTCTTATCCTGTAATCTTCCTTGTCAGGACACTCTTCCAAACGACCTAGTGAACGACATTTTCAAAGGTGGAAAACGATTATGTATTATACAGTATAAACAGAGGATGTATAATCAGAGGGAGGATGACAACCGCATCCGTAATCATAATTATCATCACGTTAAATAATGATGAAAAAAAGTAATAATTCAAGTGATGACGCCTAAAATATAAACGTGCCAAAGCAGTGGCAGGGGAAGAAGTGTTGGTTTGTTGTTGTTTTAAAGAACGAACGAAGAACGAAAGAAGAGAAAGAAGAACGAAAGAAGAGAGAGAGAGTGTTGGTTTGCAAAGAGAGTGTTGGTTTGCAAAAATATCAATGTTCATCAACCCCACACGTAAGCTCTCGCTCTTGAACTGGAACATTTTTTTTTTCTGAATCCCTTTCTCTTTGTTTATATGCCTGCAGTTGCAGGAATCAGAAATGTATTTTGGTACCAGGAACAGTTGTCTGCAGATAGCTCTATATATCACCACTATAGGTAGGACTATTAAAAGAGAAGAGAAGTATAATAATATGTGTCAATTCCAATTTCCTGCAATTGTTGCTGAAAGTCTTTCATCACACAAATATATGAAATACCTTCTATGCTGAAATAACGACTACACTAAAACCACCTTGATGTGGTAACGTAATACTGAGTGCAACTTAAAGTTCCCTCCCACCAGTTCAACTTCGTTGTGACATTGATAGCTCCTTTTACGACGGATCATAAGCTTATTAATGACTAGTTTATGATCGGAACACGGAGTTTACTCACTTTATCAGTTTTATTCATCTACTGTGATATAGCCGAGGGATTGTTCATCTCAATTCCTAATCTATAAATATGTTTTGCTTATATTATACATTGCAAGAACCATGTGGCGGATATTGCAAATACACACTCTTTAGATGGGGAGGCCCCTGCTAGAGACGAACCGCCCCAAGGTACGGGGTTGTGGTTATGTAGCGTTCTGTTCCTTTCTGTTCCTCGTTCCTCTTTCTGCTGAAATGGAAAATGTCTTTTCAAGGCTGAAAACTTGGCAAGTAGGAGCGATAATCAACTCTGATGGGGGGAAATAAGAAATGAATAATGAAAAAGAGAAGCAACAGCCAACATACACTTCTCTTTTCTTCCTATGCATCCAAGAGTAACCATTTTTGGCAATCTGAAGGATAGATTTACACAAAAGAGAAATGTGTACTCCTGCAAACATAGAAAAAGAGAAGACGAGGAAAGAAAGCAGCCAAATTTGATCGGAATTTGACAATGCTCTTGAAAGTTGTGACCATTTGAGCGCAGGTCTCACTCTATTGGCTCTGCGAGGGTCTTGCGTTTGGCAAGTGACCTCATCTCAGCTTACACAATTCTTTTCTTCCGCGTGAAAGTTAGTTTTTTTTTTTAATTTAAAGAAATTAAGTTGTTATGGTCATGACTCAGTGTTATCGAGCATAGTATCACTGCGCACCGGCAAACCATGGAAGAAGGCCCCCGTTGCATAAAGCTATCGTTATGGTAACTTTACAATTAACGGTATCTTTTACTCTACATTCAAAGGTCACCATCAATGATTTCTTGACTTTGATTGCCTATAGCACAGTGTTGCTATGACAGTTACCATTTATTGCAAAACTATCATTTATTGTGAAGCTACCATAGTTTTACACAACAGGGAGCTGAAGTTGATACTATCGTATCATAGAATCATAAGCTGAGAATATTAAGTTCAAGTTAATGAAAAACTACAAATATAGGCAGGGCACCAAGTGCTTATTGTGTGGCTAGGTCGACATCCAACGACTCCATTAAGCTAATGTCATAACATGCCTACATTCATACTTTCTCAACCATAACCCCTCCTTATAGTGCATTTCTCATATTATTTAAACATCCAGGTCTCATAATGTGGTAAGGATTTGTTTTTGAGAAATTATCGAACATGATCCTCTGGGATTTTTTTTTTTTTTTTTTGGTAGTGCTCTTGCTATTATTATTACTATTATTTTTTTTATTGTTGGTTGCCTTAAAGTATGATATTCTTCCCAGTTCTAAAATCAGTGAATCATGATCATCAGTGATCATATCAGCGTTCACCTGTAGATGATTGAAACTTATCTATAATTTGTCATATTCAATTTCAATTCAATTCATTTATTTTTCATTCTTCTTTTTCCAACAAAACATAACGCATAATAAATTTGGAATTACATCATAAACATAAACATTCGACTTTGCAAAAGATAAATGATACAGATAAACGAAAGAACACGTACTGGAAGAAAAGTACAAAGTTATGCTTCAGTTGAGAAAAAAAAAGAACTGAGAGGTCCACTAAAAAGCAAGCTTGTATGTTGTGAACCACTCTATAACCATATAAGGGATCCTTTTTATTGCGTTCATCATTTTTGTTCAAATTAATGAATATTTTGGCGTCGACTTATTCTTATTGCAAGTGATTGACAAACTGCACAAGATCGATGTGAATAATAAGCACCCATTATTCAGTGTGTTAGTAGTATGTCTCATTTTTATACGTGTGAGCACTTTGGCCAATTCATTGTCAGAAAAAAAAATAAGAAAGAAAGCTTTAGTTAGTGAGGTCCATGCAGACGAAGTAAAAAGACAGTCATCAGGGGTTCGAGATAACCGGAAATGGTGACTTTACTCGGAGCCTCATGGGTATTACAGATCAACCTGATTAAGTCTTTTGATAAAGGTTACAAACTTATAGGACGCCTTGAGTAGATCAAGTTCTAGTATGGACGAAGAGTAATCGTTTATTCAAATCTGAATCGACATTCATGCCTCCCATTTAATTCTAATCTATGTATTTTTTCCATTTTTTCTTCTATATTTAATAGAACGGATATAAAATAATATATTAGCAACAACATTATGAAGGATCCCGGGTATACAACAGTTTACTGGGCAATAAAGTTAGGGGCAATCAACGAATCGTAAGCATGTATACGCAGTTTAGTTTCAAATCAAAATAAATCTTACATTATTCATGCTATGAGGATAGACCTTACAAATATATCGCTTATAAAGTTCATGTGTCTGACTTCGGCACCAACCATGCAAACTTAAGCGCACAAAAAAAAAAGTTATGAAGTAAAACAACATGAAAACAAACGCAAACAAAACACCAGCACCGCAACACTTGTTTCATTAATGTGACCGGAAGTATCTTATAACATGGTAATAGCAGGTGTCAAGCAGTTCCTTTTATAGTGTCATCATCGAGCAAATGAAACTGAATCGTTTTACCGATATGCTTAAGTTCCATTGTGTTTGTTATTTTTAATGTATAATTCTTTCCCTTTTGGACCAATCGCATGATGCAAAAATATGACTCCATAAAGTACAACCCACGACATTGAAGTGGGAGCACCGGGGAGAAATGCATAGACTTTACGGTCAACAAACTTTGTCCCGTGCTGTTTTAAGCTGTCAGTTGTCACGATTCTATGCTGAGCTGACCTAGCTATGAAATTAAAGCATAATACACCTTAACTGCAACGTCATTACATAATGACTGTGCCAAATTGAATTGTAGACTGTTATGTAAAGCAAATTTTGTAATTGTAACGTGCCTCACAATACCAAAAGTATCCCTATTAACCCTCAACATAATGATCGTCTCATTCCATTAAATCTATCTGCACCTTCACCCCCGATAAAAGAATAAGTGAGAGGAAATCGCATGTCTTAATATTTTTATCATTATTATTATATTTCAGTACATGATGAAATTATTGGAGCTCAAATGATCTTTCCGAATGGGTATCACAAAGTTACCCCCCCCCCCCCCTCCTCCGTTTTTAAACTGTGATTCGAAAAATCTAGCTTTTGGCTGTTCCCGTCTAAAAGATCATAATAAAGACATTTCCCGTGTTAAGGCACTTAAATAGATGAATGAAAAAAAGACAACACTTATAGACAGACACCAAATTGTAAGTGATGCTAGAATGATTATTCTTTAATGCAGACAAAGTGAAAAAAGTGCAGCTTTTACAGCCCTTCAAACAAGACAAACACATGTATTTGATATTAGTAAAAGAGAAATCATAGTGATAATAGTGTTAAAATAATAATAATAATGATAGTAATAATAATAATAACAATAACAATATTGATAATAAGAACAACAATAAACCACATTTCTTTAGCGCATGTCACCACAGATGTAGTCCTTTCATATAGCGAAAAAGAGGACAAGATAAAAGGACAGTTCTCAGGGGGAACACAAGAAATCATGCAAATCAGTGCAATTTTTGAAAACACAGTGAAAATCAAATTTCCAATGTTGACATTCATAATTATCACTGATAGTATCTCTAACCTAGCAAATTGATACACAAAGACATGCACTGCATAAGAGTTAATGAGAGTAAAGGATGGATAAATAGATGGATGGAAATGAAGAGAAAGGAGAACAGTGAAATTTAATAAGAAGTTGCGAAGAAAGTGCGGTTACTGATCTACAAGAAGAAAAATAGACTCCATACTTCCTTGCAAGAACTTTGAATGTAAACCTTGATTCAATACTCTCCCTAGAAATCGCTCTAAGAATAGGCTTGACATTTCTACGAATTATAGTGGCCCGACTCTCGTCTTGGCAAGGGAACATTAAAATGCCCCTTGGAATCATGTTCATTTCCGTTGAAATTTTCATCCACAGCCAAGACGCTCTACGTATAGGATGGAATGTAAAATTTGTTTCCGTTGATATGTCACGCTGTTAAGCTCACTCGGTTGAATTCACGCGTTTGTACGTGAGTTGTACATGCTGTACCATCAGCCACGAGCGAGACAAACAAGCCCAAATCTGCTCTCATACTGTCCCAGCAAATAATATTGATCTATCGTGATCACATAAAAAACAAAAACAAAATCAAAGCAGGATAACTCAAGTGGAAGAAGACGAAGACGAAGAAGAAGAAGAAGAAAAAGAAGAAGAATGATCCGTCCGGTGATACTTACCATCATGTTCTTTGCTGAAAACGTAAAGAATGTTGTAACAATCCCATCAGTTTTGTTTCCTTTCTTATCCTATAGGGTTCATGATGCGGAGAATCTAAGAGAAAAAACAAAACAAAACGAAAGAAGAAGAAAGAGCATCCACGGACTAACTTTGAGTTGGACTATCACGTTTTGTTTAGACCTAAGTGACCTAAAAAAGACCTAGTTTTTACCTACATTTACGTGTAACGCGCTGGTACCCGTCACAGGACCGGTCCTATTCAAATAGATGAATTGCACACAATATTAATGCACACATACTCTCTATAAAAAGAAGTTTCGGTTCTCTATGATGACTTTTGAGGTAATGAAAAACCTCTCTATAACGTAACATGAAAGACCATACAACTCTACAGGGATTTCAAAGTTTATTTGATGAAAATTGGTTTTGTAATGGCTGAGATATCCAAAACAAAGCGATTCTAATAAAAGATGAGACCCACCTTTTACTAAGATCGCTTTGTTTTTGTTTTGTTTTTGAATTCCTCTTAGAATTGTACATCTATATGATTTTTGTCATTTCCTAAAATGGCTTTAAGGTACACTGTATTTCGCAGAGAGTTAAAGCTGAATCCTCACGTCAACCACTATACTATGCCACCCCCTTAAAAGGTTTTTATACTCTGTTATGACTTGCTTCGGAAGTGAGTGTGCTAAAGTAACCTATGCAATATAAGTGACAGGAAAAAAAGATAACTTTCAATACCCATCGCAAATTCGCAACCTTATGTTTATAGCCCACCGCCCATCTTTAATGTGTCGATTGGCACATCTTTCACATTCTATCTAGTTTTTCATTTCATTGAGCTTGAGGGATAAGATACTTTAGTTATTAAAAAATCGTTTTGGAAGGACTTATAACTGTGGCTTTTCAGCGCTGCGTGGCGGAGTGTAATAAGCCCCAGGGGTACACTAGGGGTGGAAGCAAAAGTCCGTGATGACACGACATTCATAAATACTGCCGCTGTTCGGGATATCCTCACATTCGTGCCAAGAGTCAACCGACGCAACGCGGCGAGCACGCCGCGTCCAAAGCGAGAGGGACACATCGCAGTCGTTCCTCTCGTAAGTTAGAGGAAACTTCCATTAATGTGGAAGACCGGTCCTCTACAGACCCACTGGCTGTTTCCGAAGACCGTGACAGCTTCGATATGGACAATGGTTACGTAATAAGATGGGCTCTGTGAACTGTGATGTAGGATTGGTGCTCTGAAACGACCCGGTGTTCACATTTGGTTCACAACTCGCCTTGAGCAGTTGCCATACAGGGAGTGCGTTTCGCTTCTTAGCTGACAACTTTGACTGTGAAATTGCCCACATTTTAGCTTGTCATGTACTTTTTGTCTCGGCTAGTCACTTCTTTTGGCAAGTCACTCGCCATGTTGTCGAGATGGACGATTAGTTAAGTCGATCTATATCGTGACAGGGAATTGGAGAGTGTTGAGATGTGTAACGTCGAATCGCGAGCTGCAGGACCTTGATTTGACTAGGTACTTCAACATCATTGCAAACTCATTACTTTGTCTTTGAGCTGTGTAAGTGAGAAAGAGAGAAGGAGAAGAATCGTGTCTTCAACACAGAGTCTGGCTACTTTCGATATTCTCACTACAGTGCTGCGTAAGGTTGTTATCAATTGTGTGGCTTTGGAAGTCAGTAAAACTTTATAAGTAATTTCTTATTCTCCGCGAGTAATAGTGCATCATATCATGCGAGGACGACGCGGCCTCTCAGAGGCTCCATGCGTAGAGAACAGTGATTTAACACCGCGCCAAGAAATACTTCTGTGCTCACTTTCTGCGCAGGGTTTGAGATTATGTGACCTGGATCTTCAGACGCGGGCCGGAAACGAACACAACGTGACGGGTGTTTGCAAGTGTGTGGATAATACTTTCTTCAGGGCTGCCAGGATCATTAGCGGCATTATGTTGCATGCTCTCATTGACTGAGACAGAAACAGATCATTGTGCGCATTTTTCAGAGGACCTATTATGGAGTGGTTGTATTTGCTGTGTTATTCATATCAGTTGATGTCGAGGACCTAAACATTACGCCGCAAGACATTTTTGGATCTCTACATTGGTCAGTGAGTTTGTGATCGCTACAGACTTTTCCGTTTTACTTTGGCTGAGGCTGATATTCGGATTAAGTTGCTTACATTACCCTGACGAAAAAAAAAAAAAAATGGAGAGTACAGTGCAGAGACACTCAGGCGGAGAAAAGGGGAAGGGGCAGCAGCGCCCCCAGAGTGCAAGTGACGGAAATGCTGACATTGAGATGTCGCGAGCCGAGGGAAACTCCAACGATAAAGTTTATCAACAATTGTCCGATCGAGGGGCCGAGTCTAGAACCCCAGTCCCCGCCAATAACTTCGATCACATCTATTCGCATGTCGCCGTAGACCACGTCGAACACAGACGCAGTAAGGACAGTGACCAATATAACCCACTACTTGACTCACAAATCGAACTCCCCGATCTCAATGACTTAATCGATAGCCCATTAGTCCCGTCTGTCCCGCGGGAATACACCTTGACGAGAAGTCTTTCGGGAGGGGCATTTGGCGGCGATGGAAATACTGTTCAAATAGAGGAAGATTCAATTCAGAGTTTCGACACAGAGAGCGACTCGCGCTCCCTTCTGGCTAACGACACTCTCACTGAAATTTCCGACATGTACGCTAGCGCCACCACGTGCCAAAGTTCGGACATTGACATCTATGCGACTCCCCATGACGAGAGCATAGAGCCAGTCTACGAGGAAATCCCATTTGCACTGAACCGGGATCTACCCGCCGCTCGTTGCTCGGGAATATCAAGCGATGAGACGATATGCAGCGAGGACAATGTAGTCGGCTGCCATCTAGTGGCGAAAACTTGCGATCCGGACAACAGTTTGTACGCATGCCCGAAGCTGGAGAGTCCGAGAGTTCCTGCGAATGACGTCACTTCCCCTAAAGCTACTTCTTCAAGCAGCAGCAGCTCCTCCAGCTCAGTTGAGTCGAAACCGCGAGATGATACAATGGCGTTCTTCAAGCGCTCCTTCGCCAAGGTTAGACTCGACTTGTTATTTAGGAAAAAGAAGAGCACCAAGTTTGTGGAATGTGTGGAGAAAGTGATTGAAGCTCGGCGCAGTGGCTGCATAGACGAAGATGGGAATATTGTGAAGACATTGGATGAACAGTTGAAGAAGCACGAACAGGAAAAGATACTTGTGAAGAAGCAGATTAGAGATGCCTTGCCACCCCAGCCAACTGGTCCTACTGCTGAGGCTGAGAAGCCACCGGCTCCTGCTACAGGGGTACCTAACCCCGACCACCAAGAGTCTTATCCCCTGCCGGAGGAGGACGATGGATCGGAGGGTTACGCCTCGGCAAGCGAAATCGAGACCGTGGAGTCAAGTGGAACGGCTTCGGGACAGGAGAGGAGTCCTCGATTATCTGGGATTCTCAGCAACCGGAGTTCGCAGCACGGATCGGAGAGCGGCGGCGATGTCGATGGTGACGGCAATCCCATTGTCCGTCGTGCCTCGTCGCGCCGAGTGCGATTCTCTGACGAGGTCGAGGAGTTCGAGCACATCCATACCCAGCTGACAGGGAAGTCGCCACAGGATAGCAGCGATGAGGAAGAGACGTCGAGTGGGGGCAAGATCCTGATCTCATCACACGACGACCACGAGAACGCTCATGGCGACGACGCTTGTGTTTTGAGTTTGACCAGGAAAATCAGTCTGTTTGAAAGCATGAGCAAAAAGCACATGGACGCCAGCAAACTTCATCCGAAATTAACGCGCACCTCTGGCCACAGGCACAGCGACCCGGGCCCCACCAGGAACTCTATGATGCCAGATAACTCCGAGTTAGGTACCGGTGATGACGAAACTTCGGCCACTGGTCAAACGGCCCGCTCAATAACGAAGTCTCGGGTGCAGGTCTTCGAGAAACTTTCCCTGATGAAACCAGGAGACAGGCGGATCCCCAAACCCAAACCTCGTGCAAGCTTGCTAGAGATCCGAATGAATCAGACAAGACAGAAAATTATGTTTTTCGAACAACTGAAGCATGGTAGCACTATTCCAGTTGGTGAGGAAGGTTAGAAGGATATATAATTTCGTCACTTTTGCTCTTACTCTCTTTCATACCTCTGAAACTGTGAATATACAATGTATCTCGTTCTGTCTTCATGTTCTATGTGTAAATGATTCTTTTCAGAATGAGAGATTTAAATGTATATATGTCTCAGATTTACCTGCAATATTTCGTAGATGAAGAGAGCAGATTTGAAAATATGTAAACATATTTGTGAACGTATGTGATGTCCTATAAGACATTGGTGATCAATCGGGCAGTTAAAGGTGGTTCGCACTGTGCACAAGTTTGTTGAAAGAAGGTGATCCTTATACATGTTTAAATCATCCTTGCTTTTTCAAACAGTATTTTTACTCACGGAAGAAAGAAACGCAAAGTCCATTTTTTATCATACATTTCCTTGCTTTAACAGCAAAAACCATTAAAGGATCACCAGTAAGTAAGCATTAGATGGAGGATTACTCCGACTTTGAAGAAAAGACAGGTGAGAAAGGTTATGGCGGTCGCGGAAGTTGACAATTGATAGGGGGCGCAATAGCGCCTTCTTATCAAGAGGTGTCAGCGGACAGGTAGTAGTGAGCTCCTGGGTATCACCGGGGGTGCCTGCCAGGCCCTGTTGAGGCAAAAGTGAGTGAAACAAAGACCCTCTCGCAACGGAAATGAATAATCGTGCGGGGATCTTTCTCTCACAAGGCTTTGCTCGCATTTTATTGACCACGTCTTTTAAAAGCTAATATTAGACCTTGTCATTTTCACGGGGGAACCTACCGGTATCTTCCAATGACTGTATCTAAGCCCTTAACGTGGAAATTATAATGGTAGAGGCTCGACAAGACTTGAGTCATTGACCAAACGATGGTCTCGCGAAAAGGAGGATTACCTCGTGTGGTTAGAACAATTTTAGACTGTAATCCATACATACGATGAAGTCGTACGCTCCAATTTGCGAAGGTTGATACATTTGCATTCATAATGATAGAACTATCAAGACATCAGGTCACGTCTTAAAAATAGATAATGATACTAAATTCATGAAAGAGTTACAACAATTGAATACGTGAAGACCCCGGAAATGAATATCTGCTTATGTAACAGTTCCTCATTGTACCACTCAAAGCTTGAAATGTCAAATTTTGGTTAAGGTTTATATGCCAGAGAGAGTGTTTGTGCAACAGCCTTTAAACCTTTTGTCGAGTGCAATATACGATGTGCAATATTCCAAGAACCTACTTGACATACTTGAGAAAAAAATGATATTTTTACCAGCCTTGGGGGTGTGGTTCTGATTATATCAATTACTAGTATATTAATTACATCAATCATATTCAAATGATAAATTTCATGGAAAGGACGTTGTTTTTTATAGTGACGTCATATGTTGGTAGCACTATCACTTGATGGTTTGGTCTTGTTTTCAAACAGTTGCCTTTAACGACTTTCTTGTCTTGAGAGTGAGGGAAAATCACATTTTTGTATACCATTTAGCTTATCGAGTGGGTGGCATATGCCATTGAACTATTGTACTCGTGTGTGTGTCAGGTTAGTATGAGTCAAACGCGCCTTGAGCTGGTGTTAGCCCACATGTGTTGTCTTTGAAGAGGGGTGAAGAGTCAAGTACAGGGGCAACCCAGTCACGTGTCGTGAGTTGGAAAACTTGGCCCAGATGTGATTCATCCTGTACCTCCCGACACTTTCATGAACCCCTGCTTCACCAACAGACCCAAATCACCCATGATACGGCATAAAAGGCAAATGAAAAACAAAAAAGGCGAAGATGTGTCGGTTAAAATTTGACTCATTCCCTCCAACAGGCAGATGGCCTTACTCTGACTTAAGTTGACACGCGGCCGGAGTGTGGAAAAACAAATCAAAAAATATGACCAGACGCTGTCATTCATTCTTATGTCCTTTGTCGATCGCGTGTATGGTGTAAACGCCATGTCTAGCAGTATTTACGAAAAGACGATCAGGAACTTTTTACAATATGGCTATTATGAATCACGATCTTCCATGACTTAAAAGAGGTCAAAAATATCCTGAATGTGTCTTGAGCTACTTCATGTTCTTTGGAATGCAGAATGTGATCAATTATCAACATATGAAGAGTTTGTTCGCAAAAATCGATAAGTCTATATTTGCCAAATGGAGATATTTGCGATTAAAGGTGAAGAAAAATAAAGAGAATAATAAGAACATTGTTGTTTCTTTTGACCATAACTTCAAAAATGTACCTTTATATGTAGTGACCAATATATCGTTTAAAAGGTATTACATTTTGTACTGTATGACAGAGGCCGTACTTCAAACTCTTCAAAAATGGACTTATCGGTTTTTGCGAACAAACTCTTCATATTTTGATCATGATGTGCACATAAATGTCTATCTATAACGAGGAAAAAATTGTCGTATTTACATCGACAGCGTTGAAGTACTTCGATTTTGAGCTTACTTTGGAAAGAGAGTAATTCAAAGTGACTTTCATTGAGGCTACAAACTCCACTGATTGGTTAACAACGCGAAATTATCGTTGGGCTGGATGTGTTCATTCTGTTTCAATCTAAAATAAGAGGGTGGATATTGGGATACTTCGTGTTCCAGAGCAAATGATGTCATAATCGTTTGATTTAATTTTAGAAAAGGAAGGGGGAGGATGAGGGGGTTACCGAGGCACAACAACGACAGATTAAAAATTTGTTCATTTCTTTTTTATTCTCTTGTCGCCATGAGAACGCTCTCAGCAAGTGCTTCCTAAACCAGGGAAGATGTAATTACGAGAACAGCCAGATGTGGATAATTCTTGCTCAATAGGTGACAGATTGCCACTGACATCGTTAAGAGATATGCCAAAACATGAGTGATTTATTTTTCCTTTGTGGGATGTCTGACAGTATCATGATATAGAGAACTACACAACCACGTTGTGATTGGCAGGAATATGTAAAAAAGATTATAATTGTTATTGGTAATACACGCAACTGTTGTTACATTTCATCGGCTACAACTAGCAGTATTCATGGCTTTGTATAATTTTACACATTTTCCGAAATCTCAATTGACTCGAAAACTGCCATAAGGATAACGAAGATGACTTTTATTGTACTTTCATCAGTGAATACATTATTCGTAGTCTGCCAGTTTTGCTGAATATGGAAAAAGATATGCGAAATTCATTACGATAAACTTTTGTTTATGTTTTCAAGTTGTTTTTTAAAGTGGCGTACATGCCAATGGGATTTCAAAGAAAGACAGGATGTATCAGTGAGGAAGAAACAAAAAGGAGAAGAAAAAAACATTTTTCTTGTCATTCTGTCTGTCCCAGACAATGTTCCGTGTTTCAAACACCAGCTAATTCTAATCCTTTCCGTCTGTTTCATGTCTGGTCCTTCTTAACGATCCCATTCCTAACAGCTTTAACATTTCTACTCCTAACGGACTAACCTTAGATGCAGGTGGACTATACTGCATACCAAACCCTCCCTCCTTACCTTGTACACCTTGTCTCATTTTAGTAACCATGGTAACGGTGAGATTTCAATTGTGACGACAATTAACTACCAAGCGTTACGTGTTCTTTTGTTTTCTGTATGGTAGATAATAATGTGACATTATTGATAGCAATGGTACCACAACGCGTTTGTATGTCCTAGTGTACGTCGCTTTAATAATCATCGATTTCTTATCAATTAATAAATTCCAAATGACAGCTTGCGCAACGATATCTACACCTGGGGCACTTATGATATTACAAATACTCTCCATGATAGTCTTTCAACAACGCTCTGAATAACGTTTAGTTCAGAAAGCTTAATCTTGTGCCTTTTAATAATCTATCTTCTCATGATCTCTGTATGACGACATATTGAAAACACATTATTCCACCATGCCTCACTGTGCCATAAAGACTATTCTGAATCGTAATTTAGAATTAATTTACTCGGATTGTTCATTCATTCTGTCTCACGACAATTTGCTGGAAGTGTCGTCAAAATTAGAAGCCTGCTGCTAGGAAAGAAAAAAAAAATGCGTATAGCATTAAACCTTTCCAATTTCTTTTTCCTTTCCTCTCCTTACTACCATGAGTTTCTCTCAGAAAAGGTTTAAAACACAGCATTGTATCAGGGAGTTGAATCATCAAGAATGTTTTTATTTTGTTTTTCTCATCATGATTATAAAAACATGTAATAGGAGGAAATATTTTGGCAATTGCATCTTATAAATTTGGTAATTAATGTCTAGGAAACTAAAAGTGTTACGCATGCTTTGACCGCATTCAAACTGCTCACATGTATGAACATATTATGCTTCCATTTATTCATCTTGAAGGAAAGGGATCTTAACAGGCTCTCGAGTCATGCAAGTAAATACTCGTGTTAGAAATATTCCTTGGCTTGTCTGGTCTTCGGTAAAATCTACGACTTTGTCACTGATTGTTATAAGAATCTGTACCCATATCATTTTGAATGGAATTAAGCCTTTTTTCACTTTTTTTTTTCTCTCGACACATTCCATCTACGTAACGGCTTTGATGAACTCACGTAATACGAAATTCACTGTTCATTGATAAAATAATGTAGCCATCGATGTTGGTGTACTCATAACAATGTATCGGGGTTTTTCTTAGACATGAATATGCGGATTACTGGTTCGATGAAAGTGTTTGATCTCAACCTGGTTTCGCCAGACTATCTGTCTCATTGACTGTATCTGTGTCACCTATAAAATGCTTTAAAAACAGGGGGGGGGGGGATATCTGCATTGTTTAAAAAGGTTCTTGCAGTGCCTTTTCTGCGAGTCACCTGGAAATTGACAGTGACGCAGTGGGAGAATTTTAAACGTCTTTCCTGTAAGAGTTATCGGTTGTTTCGCTTTCGAAAGCGAGGAACGAACGCTCTTCATTTCGGTACTTTTTCCTGTACTCCGAGTGCCCAGGGTGTCTTCATGTAGGCGCAAGATAAAAATCGTTTCTATCCCCATGGCTCATTGCCGCAGCCCTGCAACATGTGAGACATTTTGTTAATGAAGTAGTTAATCGTTTTCCGGTTTGGTCTACTGGAGACACTTACCATGGCTTGACGATGGAATTAAGGCCATTGAATTCATGGGATTATTGTGGATCGCTTTGAGGACTCACATACTCGTTGTCGCTGACAAAAATATAACATCGGCGATGATATAAACAGCTGCATCAACAAGGATGAATGAACGATGGTTATCTGATATTACATTTTGGACATTCTGTCATTCATGTCTCTCTCTTTAAAAGTTTGGAACGGAGACGCACAAACTTTCTCCTTGAAATATGCGATACAGACATTTAATTTTGTAAAAATTGTTGCAGTAGTCTTTCTGTCATTTCGTATCTCCCATCACATTTATATGTAATTCTAATGTGTATGAACTATTGAATAATTTGCAATATGCAGTTGGGCAGTTCTACAATTAATCATTTATTGTAATAGCTAGATTGGCATAACCTTATTAAGTGCATTAAATGAGATACACATCCTAGTGCAATGGTTTGAAAACTTATGTTTCTACTAAATCAGAATTTGCCAGAAGTCGTTTTGTACATCGCAATCGCACTTCATCAAAATTAACATTTCGATTTAACGACCATAGAATCATTGTTCTGGAAGTGAAGGTTGATAACAATTATTTCAGTGTTATTTCATGACGAAAGTCAGGTCTCAGAATGTCTTCACTTCAGTTTGGACTTTTCTTGCTTGATAAGAAGGGACTCTATTGTATGATCAAGATTCAAACAGACGTAAAAAAAAAAAAAATGGAAGAGCAGAGCACTTTATATGAAGTGCAAGAACTGGCAACTATCTATAATGTCCGTGTGTGGGGACGATGGGGCATGCCAAAGTCTCAGTTAATATCTAGCTTAATTCTTTCAGGTGGAATGTTTTGGAGTGATTTTCTGTCATCACCACTACGGACGGTTACTATGACAATTTAAAATTGTAAGTCGTGTAGGCCTACATTGTAAACCGCGCAATAATCGTCTGTAACAGCTAAATTGCAATCTCTGTAAGTGCGCTGCATATAGCACCTGTTCAAAATTATGCTGTTATTATCAATTGTAAGAATGGATGTGTGGTCAAGCGAAACTGGTCGGTACAGAGATTAATAGTGATGAGCAATGTAAGAGTGGGAGGTTGCTTCTATCCTGATTACAAGTTGTTGAAGGCTTAATCCTGCATGGGCGTGAACGTGTCGAGGAAAAGGACTCATCAGAGCCGCCATTGGCAGCTGATGTCTTAAAGTAATCCCTCTTGGGAATATTAACCCCCCACACACGCTGCTGTGTCGGCAGGATGGCTAATTCATGTCTAACGTCTGCCGACGACTATATGCGTATAACAGCTCGATTACATTGCGACGAGAGATTCGCACTGCAAGAGTTATGCATCTCAGTCGAGAAGTAAAGTGTCGTTTCAACTTGTAACGCAACTTCGTTCCATCTTCTCTCGCGCTCTTTCTGCTTCCTCTCTCCCGCCATAAGCCTCCCTCGCAGACACATGTGTGAACAACATATCCATCCTTACACACAGGAAGCAGTGTCTAAGAAAGGCAATTACTGGATTGTTCGTGGCAGATATTTTTGTGACCCCTTTTTGGCTGAGATCCATTTTGTCGGGGTTTTTTTATGTCACTCATTCACTTTACATGTGGTTGCAGTCGTCTGTAAATAATTTAGCGTCTTTGTTGATATACCTTTCTATTGCTGCAAGATCTTAACCGTAATGTGCAAAACAGAAATAATGGTAAACATTAGAATTTTTTTATATTCCATTTGTATTCAAGAACCATGTATTTTTTTATACTACTTTGTATATTAGAATTTGTATATTTGTACCGTTACTTTATAATCTGTTGCTCTGTCAGACTTTAAAATTCACAACATTGGAAATGTGCAATATATCTGTCAAGATTTGCCGTCATATGCCGGAAAGGAGTGTTGAATTGAAAAAAAAAAACAACAAAACAAAACAAAATTAATCAAATGAAACATACAATAATATAATAGAAAATCAAATATATTTGTTATGGATCAATCTTCAAAGTTTGAGATTGTTGTGCAATGACTGTTGGATATTTTCATCTATTCCTATGTCACTTCACAATTTGAATGAGACCGAACCACGAATATTCTGTATGCGTATACCAGTTTCAACAATGACGGGTAGAATATCTTAACCTACAACTAGCCTTCCATTTCTTATTGTGCAATTATTTTCTGTTTGTAAAAAGATAAAGAAATATTATGTAGTCCCATGTACAGAAAAGAATAAATTTCTTATAGAAATGAAATTTTTTGTAATAATGAGCAGTATCTCCAGTCTCACTGTCATTATCATCATTGCCATTATATTGTGTATCATTACTCTCTCATTTTTTATGCCTTTTTACTTTTAGCAATCTGAGATTGAATGCACAGACAATGAGACATCATCACAGGCAAATATTCCAACGGCCCAGTTGTCGAAGGAGAATGATATATGTATGTGTTATATATATATATATATATATATATATATATATATATATATATAATATGTATATATATATATATATATATATATATATAATATGTATATATATATATATATATATATATATATATATATATATATATATATATCCATACGTGTGTGCGTGTGTTTGCGTGTGTGTAAATTGTGAGTACACTAGTTGAACACATCAGTGAAAGTTTTAGATAAAATCGAACAATCCGTTAAAAAGTTATAAATTTGTGAAGTTTTGGGGCTGCCAGTATTAGATGAGAAGACTACAACATTTTGTGACATCTGAAAAGATGATATTAAGAAAATTCTGTTTCTTTCCTTTACTCTTCTAGAACAATGATGAACATTTTACTTACCTTTTTCAGAATTAAAAGCACTGTAAATAATGTTTATACCTTACCATACGGCAGTGACAAACTGATACGAGCGTGTACTTTTCATAAGAAAAAAGATGAAATTTTGTAGAATCCTCGTTAGATTTTCTTTGCATCGTTTTCCATGACTGACATTGTCTTCTAAGCCAGCGATGGCTGCACTGAAACTTTTGAAGTACATATCTTTTAAGAGTATTGTCCAAGTTTCCTCAAACTTTGTTTGATGTGTTATTCTGATATTGCTGCATCCACTCGATTCATATGTATATTTGAGTTCCATACCCCTTCAAGGACTGCACGGTTCCAACCGTTCTTTCATTAATACACTTGCCAAAAAACAAACAAACAAGCTTATAGCAAGACGCTCATACACATATGCATACAAAATTAAAAAAAGAAAAAAACACACACACACACACGCACACACACTCACCGAACCCGTGTATACATGCGTAGACACTAGCCGTTTTCATATCCACATCCCCTAATTTGAGATGAGGCACTATTTCCCACCTATAGGACTGATATAATTCAATCTCAACGCAGTCAATTGCTTATCTTTATTTTTCGTTTCCTCCTGATTTATGTCATTTGCCTGCTTCTCTTGGTGGATAGTGTAGCTGCGTACCTATTCCGTTTAGCGACAACTTTATAGGCCTACAGATACTCAGCTGTTGTGTAAACATTGGAGAAAAAAAAAATGTTTACATGAAAGTATGAGGGCAAAACAATCAACATTTCTCATACTGTGAGTAATTCGTGTTTGACCGGGAATGAAATAATAAATAGACATTGTCCTGTTGGCATTTCTGAGCAAAAGATATTTTAAGATACTGCGGTTTGTCAAGTAGCCAATGTCGCACTCAGATTTACACACTATGGGAATAACATCTGAAGCGGTTTTGGCCCTCGTCCAACAAATTTACATTGATTTAGGATAATGAATAATATATCCGAAAAGTGCTATCGTGGACAAACACTTTGCGCAATAGCATTGTTAACTAACAGTTGGTATGATAATGTTTCTGACGCCAACAATTGTATACAATTTTGATTTTTTTTTCTCCTATCAGTGTAGAAAAAGAGCAAATAGCATGAATATACCAATGAATTACAAATCATAATATTGATATAAATGATAATGAAGGAAATTTAATTTTCAGTTATTTTGTCCTGATTATTACCATCACTATTTCTATTAATGATCGACTTGATTCGATTTCTGAATTCCTTTTTCATACAAGGATTTAATAGAAAATAAATTAAAGAGAAAGTTATTGAGTAAATATTGCATATTATAATCATCATGTTACCAACGTGATAGTTATAGTCCGTACACAGAGGGTGTCAATACAGGAATCAAGGCAGAAACCTGAAATCGGAGAGTGTATGCCCTACAAAGAACATGGCTGCCATTCCTTTTGTATTCCTTCCCAAATAGAACAGAACATGATAATATTCTACCAGAATGACAAGACTATTGCAAAGCTATAACATTTCTGTGATATTTGAATGTTGTTAGCCGTTAAAATTCAAATAATGCACAAAGCGCTCACCGTAACGTATTCTGTGTACTAGGCACAGCTGCATGCATACATTAATCCTCCTGTGGTTGTGATATGATACTTATACTTCGAACAAAAGATATGCATGTTAAAACTGTCAAAAAAGAAGAATTCACTAGCTTCTCTAATTTGTTATTGATGGCAAATAACAACACACCACTTACATACATGTCCAACTAAGCGCATCACACAGGTCCGTAAAACTAGACTATTAGTTTATATTTGTAATTTTTTCGTAGTACGAAAAATTGTTCAAATCTTAACGGCCAATTGAGTTCAAAATTTACAGGAGGTTTCCAAACAGTGTTTTCTTCAATACCTAAGTGTTCTCACCAAAAGTTTTTTTTTTTTTTTTTTTTTTTTTAAATTGCATGCAAAAGGGAG
The DNA here is from genome assembly GCF_964275005.1 of Diadema setosum. Taxonomy (NCBI): domain Eukaryota; kingdom Metazoa; phylum Echinodermata; class Echinoidea; order Diadematoida; family Diadematidae; genus Diadema; species Diadema setosum. The sequence continues at coordinate 22,969,803 of NC_092705.1, forward strand.
TGGTTGTCTTTAAGATCGAAAAAAAAAAATGCAGCAGCATGCATGTGTTACTATAGACAGATTCGATTGCTGGAAAGAGGCAATGCAAATGCACAGAAGACGTCATCCACGCTAACATCCAGACACAGACACATGTATATCTAAATTCTTATTTATCCAGTTTTGGGCATTTACACATTGATAGTCAAAACTGTCAACCAAAGAAAGGGAAGGCGGAGAAGGTTCCCGAAAATCCGACAATAGAAATATCTTGTTAGCTAAAATACATTTACATTTTCCTCTTGTCTATATATATATATATATATATATATATATATATGTCTTCAGTTCTGATATTTAGCAGGTAAATACACACTCAAATGAAAATAAAATACAGAATTTACATTACATATAGAAAATATAACTTTATAGATAATATTTACATAATTAATAGTTTTTGTATTGATTACACCTGTTTTATGAATAAACTTGCATTTGCAGGCTGGAGAAGTTGCCCCTTTTTGAGAGGTAATAGCTATGATAATGGGATGCTTGTCATAATGAGTTTTGTCAGAGCATTGGTTGTCCACAAGATTATTTATTTTTCCTTTTGTTTTGAGTTAATTATCCGGATGTACGGTAAAGAAACGTTGGTTTGTGGTTTGAGTTCTAGACCTCAACTCTGAGTAAATTCTTTAAAGTGAAATGCCACTTCATTTTGCAGTTGAACTTAATGACAAGAGCAACACACACACCGGAACACACACACACACACACACACACACACACACACACACACACACACACACACACACACACACACACATATATATATATATATATATATATATATATATATATATATATATATTTCATGTTCATTGATACATTATATACATGTATTTTGATAGTGTTTTGAATATGTCACCGTTCTCTTGACAATATCATAAAAGGCTGGCGGAAAGCATTGAGTATAGATAAACAAAAGGAGAGAGGAACGCAATATATTATGACATATATATATATATATATATATATATATATATATATATACATACATATGTCGAATTTCCATCAAATTAGGAGTAAAGAAATACACGAGTCACGAATATCAAAGTTCCGCTTACATTTTCAATGAAAGGGTTATAGCAGTGGTTATACAAAAATGATACGTCTGTTGATGAGGTGATCATATAACCAGGAGAAATGTCTTTTATTCATCTTCACTAATATCCTCGTGCTCTGTGCATCGTAATGCTGTAACATTGTGGTATTCAAAGGCTGTTACGGGAGAGGAGTTATGCATGTAGTTGCTATGAAAATCGTAGACAAACAACGTGAAATTTCCACCATTTTATAAACTAGCAATAATAGATATCAAATTATCAGCTACAGGTTACTCTTTTCTTGAAAGTGGTCTTAAATGTTGACTGGTAATGATCGTGAACTTTAAAAAAAAAAAGGGGGGGGGATAAAATGTATGAGCAATCCGTTACCATGACGAATGACCAGCAATTGACTAAAATACCTGGCCTTCAGAAACCACGGATCATTAGAAAAATCCCAGAACATCAACCTCATTCCCCCGCATGACTCCTTCTGGAGTGGAGAACCGAAACTCGAAATGTGGTCTTGGGGGATTTGATGGGACAAAGGAGGGACGGAAGCAACTGATCAAGGTAAAGTGAACACGATGGTAGTAGAGAACTCAATCCGCAATGGTGAACACTCTCGGGAATATGGAAATGCATAAAGAGTTTTTGTTGCAAAAATTGTTTACATGTGCGCGCCTATTTGTAAACAACATGTTAAGGAACACTACTGGACAGGTAAGGTATAGAAATACATGAGTTCTTGGTGAACGTGTTTGTACCTGCGAAGTTTGCACATTTTTGGTTGTAACAATTAACCTTATTTCAAGACTAACACTAATGGAGTTTCACTTAAAGGTAATGATTTAGAAAATCAGAAGTAGAATTTCTAGTTGTAACCTTTTACTTTACCTTACAACTAACATTAAAAGCTTCTTCTCTTCCTGGGTTTTGAGAGAATTAGGAAACAATTCGGAAACAAGATTTGATTTCGAACTTTGTGAATGGGTACCTGTTTGTCATGTTCATATTTGCTTGGTTAAAAATAAATAAATAAAAAGTAGATATCTCTTATGTCGCTCCGAACATTTTGCTAAGTTTGCACGTTTTCAGTTGTAACTTTCAACCTTATCATAACACTAACATTTATCACTTTTCTCTTCTCGAGTTTTGTTGAAATAAAAAGAAATCCTTTGGAAACAAAATAATCTTTCGGTAACATCACCAAATACTAACCTTCACCACATGCACGTGCCGGCCGGTTATCTCTCACAATGTTTTACATGTTTGTTTTCATTCACTCATTAGTTGTTGTTGTTGTTTTTTTTTTTTCATTTCCAGCAGAAACGTATGAATATTTCACCGAAGTTGAATCCACAAGTTACATCGCAATGTATAATATAAGTTGCAAAATACTGAAAGTGTACGGAAATACTGGGAATGGAATCTTCTCTAATCCCTCCTCAATATTATTGTCAAAAAAAGACCAAAAAACACTTCTGAATTAGTAAAGCATTTCGCAATTGGAATGAATATTGTATCCTTTCAAAGTTGAAATCGAAACAGAGTCTGCACTTGTACTGACGGCGACAAAAAGTTTTATATGATGAAATTATTTGATAAATCAACATAACTTAAATGCTGTTTTTGTAGTAATTATGCTGGTGCAGTTCGCATCAGTATTTTCCTAAACCTCCTTACTTTCAACAACAACAACAACAACAACAACAAATGTTCACCTATAACTTCCACTGACTTCCTCTCTCAAGTATTCCTCGAGTGAATTGTTTGGTTTTCCCGGCCAATTTCAAAGTTTGTCATTTATTTCATAGTGGAAGCACTCACTTTCGTCAAATACCCCCATGCCTCTATATGTCGTCATTCAAAATCGTTCCTCGTCGTTCAAATTCACTCATACATGTAGAAAATGATTCGCGCCTTTCAATTCATTGAATGCACTAGGCAATGGTTATTCAACTTCGTCTCAACCTGTCGCCAGCTCATTCTAAATATTCAAATTTGCATAAAGACACGCAAGTTCATAAAACAAGCAATCAAATTAAACCTGTACCATAACCATTTAACAGCACAATACTTGTGTACTGCATTTTAAATTGAATGTTAAAAACATTTACATGTGGATCACATGATGATAAAAAGTAAATATGTAAAATTAAGATCACAACAATTTAACGATCATTATGAAAATAAAGATGTCAAATGAAGATCATAAAAACAATATGTTGAAGATGTAAATTAAAGATAAGAAAAAAAAAAGCATGTGATGGTCATGATAAAAACAAGGATTTCTATTGAAGTTTGCCTAGAATGTTGGGCAAAAGAAAGAAAAAATCTGGACGTTCAAAGAAATGAATGCTGATCTTGATGATAAAAGTTGAAATAAAACAAAGGTCGCAGAGATCACAATTTCTCATTATATACGTGCATAATAGGTATTGCGAAAGTGAATAGGTGTGAAAATCGATTGCTCAAAAATGCTATTACAAGTGCTTTGAAATGCTTTGCACTAATTTGAACGCACAAATTTGGAAATTCATGCCCAGACACAAAATCAATTGCTTACATCCGAATTTGAACGTGTGACCGTTGATTTTGGTGCCTAAAACAAATTTGAGAGCATTAGACGTGACTAAAATCGTGGAATTCGTCCAAAGTCACTCCACCGCGCCGCTTCAAACATCCGAAATTGAATGTACATTAAACGAAAATTAACAACAATTTTACAAAATTGGCCGGGACAAATCGTAGTATGAAGCAATATTTTAAATTGGTCGTTTGGTAACTGTTCTCTTTGTAGGGTATCATTCATGGTCATTGTTGTTTTCATTTTTTTATGATCCCGATCAAGAGAGAGTGAGAGAAATTAGGTATCTGTATCATTTAAGATGTAACGTATTCTTACTCATATTCATTGCGCTGTTCGTTTTAAAGACACCTTGCATTTTTTTTTTCTGCTTTGAACTTTACAGTAGACATGTTCGGCAAAATTGAATAACACATGCTGTAAAAATCTATTGTTTATAAACATCACTGCACAGTTGCCCATATTGCTTTTGTTTATTCTTTACAAAATAAGCATAGTGTATGTTGCCTGCTATTGTTAGTTTCCTTTTAAAGTGACATGGAATTCGTAAAAGTATTTTCTGATTCAATTTAAAATCTTTTCATGTAATTTCGAATAACATCCTGTCATGTATTGTATTATCAAGATAAACATTTTATACAATACTGTATTAGGAGTAGGGACCTACGCAAGGAGTAAACTTTAGCAAAAGTACATGTGAAGTCTAATTTCAAAGCCCTTTAAGACCTGGAAAATTAGAGATTTTAGGGATTGTATTTAATTATATAATGCATGTATATATATCCTCATACACAAACACATAGGAACACAAACGTAAGCAATATATCAAAACGTGTGTGCCTGTGTGCGGATGTTTTAGGCAGCCATAGGGAAACGTGGATGTGGAAGAATTAGATAATTTCTACTGAGACAGGTCTTTCGTGGTAATAATTTCACTTATGACCTGCAGTTAAAAAAAAAGATGAAAAAGGAAACAACTTTGAAGATAAAGATATATTTCTTAAATTATTTTGTTGTGTTCTAACCAAGACATAAACTCTCGGCTTGATTTCTTCCATGCATGTAGATTGATAAGCCCATTTGTTTGTTTGTTTGTTTTTGTGGGGGGTTTTCAGATTATCGTCTCCTGTCGACTTATCCAGAGATGATATAGACCTACATTATGTAAAACCAGCTGGAAGTTCCCCCCCCCAAAAAAAAAAAAAAAAATAGATGGAATAGGCCTCAATAGGCCCTATACATGTCTCAAAATGCTACCCATCGGACTTTAATACCAAAGTCCATCTTTTTCCCCACTTTGCAAGATCGCAGGCCGTAATGACAAGATTTCTTCTTCTCGCGACTTTATGTTGAGCTTAATTGCTCTTAAAAGCCGGTTATTCAATATCCTCGCAGAAATGTAGAATTTCTGAACGTTCCCAAAGTTCCCAACCCTTGCAACCACCTGAACACCTTTTCCTTTCCCTATCATCAGTCATTAATCGATGCAGGTGAAGTAAGCTTCAGAGTAGAGGTACGGAATACATTAAGATTATGCCAAGTGTTATTAAAGGGCAGATACGTGATTGTCAAATCAATCAATCAATCAATCGATCATAGTTTATTTCCAATCAACGAAAATCAAAACATAGTACAAAGTATACATGTCATGAAACAATATTGTTAAAATATTTGCAAAAGATTCATGTAGTATCCGAGATAAATTATATAACAGGTCGTAGGTTCGAATCCTGCTCGAGTATGTACGCCCATGATTTTTTTATCATGGCTACTACTAAAACACTGATCAATTCAGTGCTTATTTACGTCGATGTACAGTGTAGGGCAATTTGTCAATCAGTTGCAATGAAAACATCTCGACGGAAGAATTTCATGAATTTGAATATATAACAACATATATTTATAGTTATATATATATATATATACAATAATTAGGAGGAACAATACATACATGTATGTACTTCGTGGGCGTGCGGAAAATAGATTCGATTATGGAAAATAGTGATCCACTAAAAAGTAAAGCTTGTGGGACGTGGATCGCTAGATAAATAATGAGTAAATAATATATGCGAGGGTTTTTTATAGCTATTATATTTGATGTAGATTATTTAGTCATTTGTAAATATATACATGTAGTTATACTGATTACCGGTATATTCATTACAGAAAAAAATGATTGCACAACGGTGATCTAAAATATTTGTTGTTCGTCACAAAAGTTTTTTCTTAATAAACTCATTAATTCTTTATGATGTATTTTTCCCCGAGATTTCATTCGTCTTGCAAGACTACCTGAAGTAAAGATCTCTCACTATTTTGGAATTAAGTGAGCCTACATATAAAAACCGTAAATTGTCCGAAATGAACATACATGTATGTATGTATCTAAATAGGTAAGAAAAGACCACTTCTTCTACCATCATCAGTTATTACTTTTAAGAACTTTCGTTTTACACGTGTACGTAGCGATAATTAAGAGGGAAAGTAGAAGACTCAAAGGGCTCCAGAGAGTAAGCGAATGATTCCAAATTAATGATGCTATCAGGTAGAGTGTTGAGTTCAGACTTAAAGTTGACAAGCGGGGCGATGTGTCCCTGAACATAGAATCTCAGCATGGGTCTCCAGGGTTTTTGCAATGCCCCCGCCCCAAGAGGTATTATATCAGTTGTTGCGAGGTGATTCAATACGCGTCACGAGTAGCTGCGGCCCTGCTGCCCTGGTGTTTCACCACGTGATCAGGGCTCTTCACAAAATCATTGCTCTCATATTATCTGTACATCTTGTAGAAATGGATGGCAAGACATGCATACACACACACACACACACACACACACACACACACACACACACATACAAAACACACACGCCATTCAACATTACCTAACGTTCACATATTCATACTCTTTTGTGCACATGCTATCACAAACCCATGCACATGCACTTACAACGCATATAGACATTTTTTTTTCAAACAATCATAGTCATATGTGTAGCATGTGGTTACTTGTTCTCGATCCTTTAATTATATTTCAGAATATCTTCTGTATCTTCTTCTTCTTCTTTTTCTTCTTCTTAAGAATGGTCTTTACTCGTACCCGTGCTCCTCATCCTAATCTTCACGCTATAGGCTTTTTGTTGGGACCTACACTCAACAAGCTTTTTTTTTTAGTAGGTTCCATCGTATTTCTTTATAGCATTCGTTTACTTTGATTAAAACTGACATCACTATGTACTTTGTTCGTATTTTTGTTACATAATTCTAATCCAAGCTGGACATTATGTATCAATTATACTTTGTTATATCTCATGTATCTTCGATCGAGATATACGAAATAAGATTGAAACTGGACTTGAAATGGAAATATACACATGAAGTGGACTAAAAACAAACAAATATCAAATTTGAAGCTATTTTATAACCGTACAGAAAGTATTATTGGTGCATTTCATACATTCACCCATGTCCTTTAACTCCGCTTCCCAACGCTGTCCCTCTATTTACTCCGTCAAACACACAGAAATAATGAGTAATTTGTTGGGATGTGTTTCGGCTCTTTCGCAGGACGTAGGTTTGATTCTCAGCCGACAGACTGTTGATTTTTTTTTTTTTTTTGAAAGGACGATAAACCTACCGAGAGGCTTAATTTCCAATCCACTGAGCAGAAAACTGGTTTCAAACATTAACTGCTTTTTCCTTTCTTTGACAACTGGTAACAACCTATTCGATTAAGATATTCTTATCACCTATAGTCAATATTCTTTTTTTTTTTCTTTATATGTATAGTCAATATTCTTAATATCAGTTGGTTCGCATGAGCTTCATCCTGAAGGATTTAACTGTAAAGTTTGAATCATCGTATTATCTTCATACTAATGCTGGTGTAATTCAACGACAATAATCTGCAAGAGTAGGGAGGTGAGAGAGAGAGAGAGAGAGAGAGAGAGAGAGAGGGAGAGAGAGAGGCAACCCCGACATGATTTATTGTTCTTCATTGTAATGAGATGATCGACCACGATGATACATGATCTAAGAATAAACCTACACCGGTATCGTATGAAGATTAATGGTTTCTGCATAATCTTCATTTGATTGTATTGAGAATAATCTGTGGTATCTGCCTGGTCTCTTTTCTTCACTGATATGCCTGTCAAAAAGCGGGAAAGTTGATTCAGCTCAGACATGAACATTTTTCACCTTATGCATGAATCTGTCAAACCCCGGGCCCCTTGTCTGAGGAGCTCGCAACAATTGTTTAGATTATACCAATGATCGCTGTAACATCATAGCAACTATCGACCAACTGCGAACATTCATGCCTGTTGTCAGGGTAATTACCTACATCGCGAGTGACGAATTGCCGTGGAATACGGTCCTGTTGCGTGGGTTGTTCGAGTTACAACAAACTTCTTTTCTCCGGCAGAAGACACCTCTGGAACACGGCTGGCGTGGATGTAACCCGAAAAGGTGTGATGGACTGTGAGATAAGATTGTGAGTGTCTTTGTCATAAATCTTAGAATGAGGTAAATCCATATTAATTTCAAGCCATCAAACTAGAAAAATAACGTATTAAATCTTATCAGAGTTCAACACAAAACAAACTCTTCTTGCCATGTCTTGTCCGACATTTTTTTTTTCTCGATGTCTCAGGAGGCACTCCACACGTATAGGAGGCTTGTTTGTGTATTCCATCAGGAAACATATAACCAAGCACTAAAAGTAAAATTAATTACGTCTTTACTTCTTACACACACGGCAACGCACATGCGCGATTAGCGAATTCATAGTTAAAAAACAAAACAACAAAATACGAGTTGACCAAACATGTTCGTTTTCTGAGGGGTTTGCCCATAAACATTTTGATAAACACCTGAACTGGATTCGTCACCTCGAGTTACAAGACTTCTTCGGAGTAATTGTATTATGATATTTGTTTGTTGTGAAACTGAGTGACCCTGATATATAAATATATATATATACATATATATATATATATATATATATATATATATATATATATATATATATATATATATTGACCTGAGAACACTAATAACGAATCCATTTAGATCTATTTATGAATAAATACATTTGAATAGGAAACATGGCATATAGGCCTACCAGACACGAAACAGAGGAATCAAACAGCGCCACTATTGTGATGGCCATAGACACCTCTCCATGTTAGATGAATCACAGACATTTATACTGGTTACGGTTTAAGGGTATTCATTTCATTCCACTAAAAAATCATCACTCATCTAGTACATTTGTGTCACTGTCGTCATTCAGAATAGCTTTCTTCGTGTCGACAGAATCGACCTTGGTAATGCGGACCTCGGAAACGCCGGTCGTCCACTTAGGGGCAGGCCACGTGATGTTCTACGAGTAAAGGTGTGAGTTTGTCACAAAGGCCTTCTTGGGCTTTCCTTCGGATGGGCCAAGGAGTTGGGTCAGACTCCCAGGTCAAAACTTTTTTTCCTCCCGCCCCATCTATTTGCATTTTTGTATGCTTACCCTCTTCTCGGCTCTTGCACTACATATCCTTATTTGGCGACGCTTCTGCACGCCTCCAAGGAAGTGGTCGCATATCAGATTATCGGGAAACTGAAGTATTTCCAATTTTTCTTCTCGTTTTCCTCCGCGGGTTTGAAGTGAGGAGGTGAAAGGACCTAGGAAAGCAATTTCTTCAGTTTCTGTCTTCTATTTCTTTTTTTCTTTTTTTAGTACACCTGCAATATCTAGGCACTTCATAAATATAACTATTGCGGATATTCTTTAATTAAAATAGTGTTATTTATTTTTGTTTCTTGTTTGGGAGTGGCCACGTGGGAAATGGTGCCAATTGTACATTTCAGAGACAGGTAAAGCTTAGATGGTATTCATTACAACAATATTCCTCCGCACTCATCATTAAATTGCTTCGTTTTGTGACGAATGAGGTACTACAGCCATCCTAATGAGGTCAACTGAATGTAAAATGTGTAATATTTGATCATTATTACTTCAATACACAAATAATTATGTGTCCTGGCAATCTTAAAGGGAGATAGTGCTACATCTCTTTCTGTGAAATGATACATTTTGTTACGATTCAGAAAAAAATTCGAACATAATTATATAGTTTGGATGCCCACTCGTCCCATATCATCATTCAATGGTAGCATATTGCACTCATGATGTCAACAGGGAGGTAGACTGGCAAAGCCGCAAGCAGCAGTCCCGGGGACGTACCTACCCGGCGATGACATGGCACTTCCGACGTGACGTCACACCCTGAACCGTTCACTTCCTGTCTCTTACTCTTTTCATCACTTTCTTTAATGTCTTCCATACAAATTAAATTGAACAGCAACCGCGCTTTACACAGATGATTTTAGTCAAGGTATGAATGGTTTTTCATTTGTGTGTATTTTCTCTCTCTTAAGTGGCAAAGGCCGTCTTGATGCTGGGCTTCTTGACGCTGGGCTGTTACTAGTATGCACATTTACTTCAAAATCACGAAGTGGTACCTCATAAAGGCATACCGTGGACTGACGTGGCACACATGTTGCTTACATTTTGCTATTGCGAAGGTTCGTTATTCCGAAGGTTCGTTAATCCGAAAATGAAATTAGGTTGGTTATTCCAAAGGTCCGTTTAAATCCGAAAACGAAATAGGGCTCGCACTAGTGAACCTTCAATAGTACGCACCTTCTTTTCGTTTTCGAAAGCTAATATGTTGCTATTGTCTTGTGTTCTCTTCGTACAGCTTATTGCCATCATCAAAATGCAAGATGCTTTTCAGAAATTCAAAGGCAATAAAAGAACATGAAAATGCAAAGCTGAAACCGTGGTCTCTATACTATGTTTTGGCCTGATATTGTTTTTAAGATGATGTGACTTCTGGAAATTCTCCTCTCACTTGCCTGTGCTTCATTATCTTACATTTTCTCTAAAAAGGTATTTCTCAGTCCCTTGAACAGTTAGGACATTGTCCGATTTCTTCTCTTTCCTTATCATTCTTATCTCTACTATTTATTTCTGCAGTATCATTCTAGATCTGTCAGCGTTTTGTAACCCTGCTTCAATTACATCGTTTTCGTGTTTCCTGGAACAGTAAGCGGGTTTGGCCTGCACAAAAGAGTGACATGCCCAAAGAACTCGCTCACTGCCCCGTGACAGTAAATGGAAATGAAACCCCATGGCCTGGTATTGGCCCTTGCCGGTAGATGCATAATTCACGTAAGTCCTGATCGATTATGTTCATTTTGATGCTTCCTCGGGCAAGAAATAATGCGTCTCTCCGAGTTTCATTTTCGAGTTTAAAGGGACATTCGAGACGATTTTCATAATTTCACATCATGTAGTACATAAAGCAACAACTCCATGTATAGATTTGTGGAATTTATTGTGGTTCTTGAGCAGAGAAACAATACTTTGAAAAATCATAAACAAATTACACTGAACAAGGATGATGACATAGGAGGTTCACATATTTATACCGCTATAATACCGCTTGCTTGCGAGTTCACCTGTGTATGATCTATACGGTTACAGTTCGTTATTCCGAAGGTTCGTTATTCCGAAGGTTCTTTGGTCCGAAGGTTCGTTATTCCGAAGATTCGTTATTCCGAAGGTTCGTTAATCCGAAAATGTGATAAGGTTTGTTATTCCGAAGGTTCATTAATCCGAAAATGAAATAAAGTTCGTTATTCCGAAGGTTCGTTAATCCGAAAATGAAAAAAGCTCGTTACTCCGAAGGTTCGTTACGGACCATATTTTACTTCGGATTAACGAACCTTCGGAATAACGAACCCTATTTCATTTTCGGATAAACGAGCCTTCGGAATAGCGAACCCTATTTCATTTTCGGATCAACAATCCTTCGGAATAACGAACCTTCGGAATAACGCCACAAATTTTCGGATTAACGAACCTCTAGGTATAGGAAATTTGCGTGTTTCGGATTAACGAACCTTCGGAATAACAAACCTTCGGAATAACGAACCTTAGGAATAACGAACAGCACCCGATCTGTACAAGCCTTCTTCTTTTGTTCTGCTTCCTTGAGCCCCAACTCATGCATTCTTATGGTGACTCTGCCATGTCATCATCCTTGTTCATCATGTTCATTGCAATTTGTTCTAAATTTTGAAAATATTCTTATTCTTCATCCCAATTATCACAAATTCTGAAACTCTGTCCTCAGTATAACTGATTTATAGTTGTTCAAAATAATGTAAAAATCTGAAAATCTTCCGGAGGTCTCCTTCAATAGGTGCACATACAACGTTGCCTTGTCATAGTTAACGACAATGATAAAAGCTTATTATTGTAAAACTTGTTATTTCATCGCGTGTTCGTATTTTTTCGAATGATTTTAGATAACAATGCATTTCGCATACAGAATGAGACAATCAACGAAGTGGCAATTGTTTAAATATTTATCATTCCTTGAATGTACTGCCTATACAGGTTTTCTTTCTTAATTTATATGTAAATATATGTAGGCCTATGCAGTCGACTGCCGTTATAACGAAGTCCTCAGGACTCGCAGTTTTATTTTGTTATAGATAGAAATTTCGTTGTAAGCGGAAAAATATACAGTAAAACACATAGAGAGGATGATATTTGCTGTAACCGAAATTTTGTTTTACCCGTGTTCATTACAACGAGAGAGCACGGAAGGTGGTAATTTTTGGACCTGATTTTTTGCTTCGTTGTTTCTAAACGTGTATTTCGTTATAATCATGTTCGTTTTAACTGGAGTGCCTGTACGAAAAAACGAAGAGTCGCGCAGACGGCATGAATGTAACTGATACAATCAATTTTTGGTCGATTTTCATCCATCAGATGCTGTCATGTGACCCGGCTTATCCGGAGCGCACTTTAAGGGGATGGCTTGTAACTGATCAGTGGGAATCAGTGGGAATGCGGGGGGGGGGGGGGGGGGGAGTGATGATTGTTCCAGTCCTTGTGGGATTCATTTAGGAGTACATCATATATCTATTGTTGTGTGAAAATTATTTGCTTCAGAATGGTCTCATATTCAAGTCATGTGCAGTTCAATGTTTCAAGTTTAGCATGCCTGTACAGTGTCGGGGCGATCGTTAGCGGCCCGTTTCTAATAAAGGAATTTGATATAGAGAATTCAGCATATTTAATGAATAGCAATGATATACGAATTACGAGTTTTCTGTTCTTTCTAGGCATTATTATCGATATATTTTGGCATGAATATAATATTGATTCAATTTGTCATGAACTTTCCAAATGTATTGGTATTTTATATTAACTACGATATTTTCAAAAACGAAATATTTTACATATGATTTATATCACCATTATATTAAGTCAACTTCACTATTGTAAAATTGCTTGGGCTAACACACCAAATTATTCTCTGATCAGATATCTTCGTTTGCAGAAGAAAGCTGTAAGAATATTATGTCACTCCAAATTATTTTGATTCTACGAAACCTTTTTTCATGAAATATACAGTTTAAGATATTTTCGAATTGAATAACTACAATATTGGTGTATTAAATTCCTCTAAGTCTTTCTTCTTTGTTTCAGTCGAACGTTGCTATCCATTTGTATTGTTTGAGAAATCCTCTATATTATACTTACCTCTCAATAAGATCGAATGTTTATTTATACATTGTACTCTGTTTCTATAGTACTGTATGAAGGACCACAAATTTGGAATAGCTTGCCTCAGGAAATTAAGATGAGTACATCTTTATATGTTTTAGCAAATTATTACTATTGAAGAAAAAAACACACAAATGTAATTTATGTATTCAGATATTACTTTGTGTTCATTTTTTTCTTAAAATGTGTCTATTGTATTTCTCTTAATGTGTGGTTAGTTTGGTTTTTATTTCCATGTATTCGTTTGACTGACATTTGACTTTTAGACTTCTTTTTATGGTGGCAGCTGTTCAATAAACTTCGTTTTTCTTGCTGTCTCCACATCCTATTACATTTGTGTTGTCAATTTGAATTCATATATCTGTACCTTTGTCTGATTTTTTTATCTGCTTGAATGATATAAATACGAATTGAATTGAATTGAATTGAATTGAATTAAAACCGAGAGGAATATGAAGATTGAAGGCCTGTCAGGCTATTGACGTTAGCTTGTGTACGCGCTTTTCAGAAGGTGAACGCCATAATGTCTTAGAAGTATGTTTATCACTCTAGTTTATAGCTATCATCATCACTTATAGTTAAGTTACGGCAAGGTTCTGATTATTGCTATATCTTTACTTTTCTTTATGAAGACAATCCTTTGGGATAGTATAATACATAATCATTATTGTTGTTTTTTATTATGAAAAATCACATTTACCAGCTGCAACAAACTTATCAAAGATGTATTTGAGTTTTATTTATTTATTGTATCATTTTCGTTCCTTTGAAGTCGTGTAGGATTACGTAAGCTTGCCTTTGATAATCAACCCCTAATCTCCGCGCATAAACCAACTCTTCATTTCTTTTATCACGGCTCATCGTATCTGAGAGTGTGAGCTGTGATTCCGAATCCATTCCAAATCTCCAAGCGCCAAAGGCATCCATGTGTCGTGTCGATCCTGGCACGTCCGGGCGATATAGGGAGCTTGTGATGCTGAGCAAACACACCGGAAACTCTCAATTTCCGACGGAGAACTCGGGAGCAGATCTGTTGCACAAGCTCGCTAAGTACCCGGGATCAAAACCGCGACGGATGCAGCGTCTTCAGTCTTCCAGATATTTACGTGGTTGCTACTGTGTATTTCTCTCTCCCTCTCTACATCTCTTTCTCTCTCTGCATATGTATGAAGAATGTGATTGCCAAAGCAGATAAATGCCATTTTCAGATTTTATTATTTTTTTTTAAGTAAGGTCAGCATTAGATAAAGAAAAGTGAAATATATTAAGTGACACTCCACTCAATATATGACAAGAAATGTTTGATTCATAAGATATATATATTTATATTCACGATATTTTTATAGTCAAGATATTAAGATACTCACATAAATATATTGTTTGTGTTTTGTTGTTGTTGTTTTTTTTTTTTTGGTTTTTCTGCGGCTTTACTCTTAATACGTTTATCATCTCAAATTGATCCATCCTTAAAGAATTTGATTTCTTCATATATATTGATAATAATGTCATATAACATAATATAATATAATATAATATAATATAATATAATATAATATAATTTATACATATTCGTGTGTGTGTGTGTGTGTGTGTGTGTGTGTGTGTGCATGTGTGCGTCACCATGCATCACAATACCCACAAAATAATAGTCTGCAAAACTTTATTTGTTTTAGTTCAAATTTGCAAGAGGAGATCCCCAACTTTCCGGATGCTTGCTATTGTACTACCCCCCCCCCCCCAAAAAAAAAAAAAAAAAAAAAAATGGATGATGAAAAATACGTACAAGAAGGCCACACTACTTTTGAGAAAAAGAAAGTTCTTAAGTTTGAATTTTAAACAAATGGACTGAATCCAAGTTTATTTAGATATCAGAAGATAAAGAAGATACTGAAAGATATCTAAAATTACTTACATTTTCCTTCATACACCCAAATTTCAAATTTGTGGAGGAAAGAAAATAACTACGCTAGAAACCGTCCCAAAGGCAGACGTAAGTAACCGAGTTTATTAAAAGTAAATAATGCACACTTGCAAGTCAGTAAAAATAAATCCCTTACGACTGTCTGTGGGTTTTGTGTGTCAGGGTTAATCATGATTCCATACATGATTTATTATTATATATATCATATTTATCATAATATATAACATATTTTTATTTATTTATGTCTAATATATAACATATTTATCATAATATCATAAAATTCCATTTCATTTGAATTAAATATTCATCAGTGCATATGTGTAATTTGTCTTTTGTTTAATTTTGTCGTATCTTCGTCGACAGTTAGTCCTTGAATCAGACATACAGGCAGACAGACATTACATACACACAAATAATGACGCACAATCATCTGAAGACACACTACATACACATCTATGTTCATACATCTATTATACATATAAGTCTAATAAACGACACTCTGTGTACCGTATTTGCCTATGCCGACACGTAAACAAATTCAAGATAATAGATTTGGGCAGGACTTACGCAGGTAACGGTTATGTTGACGATAATATTCTCGTTATGAATGCAACATGTTTTCCTTGAACGTGACAGTTGGCACATTAAGACTCTGATTTGCCAAGAATTTCCATCATCTGCACAATGATGATTGTTATTGCGTATTGCCAAGAGAAAGGTCCTGACGTCAACTGATTGAAATCTATGTTTCGAATGCGTTCATGTCCTGGCTCCTTCGACTGTTTAATAAATCCCATATCAGGCTGTCACATAGTCTAGAGGTCACGAACTTTTATCCATCTGAAATATTCAATAATCTTCACTTTTAGCCACAGCCATGGAGTCATTAGGTGTTCCAAACATGTGTTTATTTATTTTTTTTAATCTTTATTCCTATGGGTGCATTTACAAATCAAATTCATTTTACATTCCTGTTTCATGTATTTCCTATTACCTAAACAATTTTTTAGTGGGTATATTCCCCTGTGGTAGGGTTTGCCAATGTTTAACATCTCCAACCGGATAGGTTTTTATTATTGTTGTTTTTTTTAATCGTGTTTTCCCAATTTTTATTCAACTAAAAAAAAAATGCATTCACATAATTCTTAGCCGAAACAAAACGGCAAGCATGGCTTATCAAAATTGACGGCAAAGCACTAGCAAATATATAATAAACTGAACGTACGTAAAGTAGAGATCGACGAAGCATCAAAGACACTGCTACAGGTGCTGTGGAAGCGGGACGTGGGGTGAGGACTGCGTATGGCATGTATGGCAAAAAAATCATGACTTTGAAAGCTTTGAAGGTATGTGTGTTGGGAATTGGATTGGGGTACGCTTTGGGCCAAGGTGATCATTAACCCCCCCCCCCCCCAACAAAAAACACACACACACACACACACACACACACACACACACACACACACACACACACACACACACAGTTATCTCTTCCCTTCTCTTTCCTATCAAGAATAAAGAGGAGAAATCATGAATCAATTCCCTTCAACAGCAAGTGAATTTTAATGTTACGTGCTGAATGCTTTTCACATGAGAGTAAATAGACATACCATAACATAATTCATGTCAGTCTAGACAGTAGACACGACATCTGAAGAACATCTCAGGTGTATTTCCTGGTTAAAATTCACGACGTTTGCTGAGGACTTTAATGTTTGATCTATGTTAGTCAACCTTAATTTTTATAGCTCCGGAAAAAAATAGGAATGTGTGAATGCGTGTGGTATGAAAGTTCTAAAGCAAAGGTTTCTGTTGCTTCTGTTGCATAAAAATGTAAGAGAAGTTGTGAATTTACTTCCTCCATGTGACGGGTTGGTATATTTTATAGTGGTTTATGTGGTTGATGTGGTGAGGCAGGTGATATAGCAGCTTATTTCTATGAGAAATGACTACAGACTTGGAGACTTGCCAGGAGTACGGGGCTAATGACTCTCCGAGTCGTGCTTAGCTCTCCCGGGTTTACTGCCCAGAGGCGGAGTCCAGAGTCCAGACTGGGGAGTCCATAACTTGGGTTGCTTTTCACCTACTAGTTAGTTACTCACTTACGCCCTTCTTCATACCCTGTACTCTCCTGGGGCATTGACCATCGGCGCGTCTTTGCAAACGTCTTCTGTCCGTGTGATTACAGTGACTCTTATAATTATCAACGTGAGACTCACGTCAGGTGTTTTGTGGCCAGACGGCCTCTTAGCTCTCATCCCTTAAAATTCCCTCGATGATTCCAGGTTAGGGTGTGTCTCAGTTAACTTGATATTGGTTTTCTTGCTTCTGCTCTTCTACTTTATGCCTGCATTTACTCTATATAGAAGCTTCAGCTCCTTGATTTACTCCACGTTTTCTTGCTTAGATTTGCATTTGCAATCGTTTCCAGGTACAAAAAAAAATGAGAAGCATGAATAGAATAGAAAGGATAGAACCACACAAACATAATATGTGCATACTCCTATTTTTCCTTTTCTTTTTCTATATTTTATTAAACACATACACATAAACACACAAACGTAAGTTTAGAAGGATAATTACATGTATAATTATGTGTACATATACGGAGGGGTGCTTTTGTATGTATATTTCAGTGCTTATTTACGTCGATGCAGGGCAATCTGTCGATCAGTAACCTGTTGCAATGAAAGCATCTCGACGGAAGAATTTCATGAATTTGAATATTTCAGATATGTTCTGTAACTTCTATTGAGGTTTTATTGGGGGGGGGGGGGGTTCTCCTTGCCTATATAGTTCTCTTTCATTTTTTTTTTCTTCCTGCTCCCGTAGTCTCTCTCTCTATCTCTTTCCCATTAAATTGATCTCTCTAAAACTGTCTTAGACTTCATACAGTCTTATCAAGCCGCTCCCAGGTTCTTGAGGAGCATGTGTTTCCAACAAGTTCCCCCAAGAGAGAGTTTGTGGACAGCTTGATGGCTTCTCTCTAATAAATTTTGCTGTGAGTCACGGCACTTTTTAGCATGTGGAACAAATGAGTTTCATAGGACAAGACCACTGACCTCCCTCTTATACTACATCATGTAAAGTTTAATCCATCCTGTCTTCCGTGCGCTGTGGAGCCCCTAGTGACCAGATGTCACTGGCGAAATGAGCCAACGGACTGAATCAAGAATAGCGAGCAGCCGATGAAGTCGTCGACTTTGCTTCGTGAATGGGAAAGAGCTCTTGTCGTACATGGTATTACATGCCCTGTTGAGTGCCTATCATTGCTTCTTGTATAGAGATCGTGGTGTTCCACGTGGCTAAGTGTGCGACTTCGCACGATCATCAACTTGCACTCTTCGAGTAGGATTTACGAGAACGAACTACGAGAAGGAACTATATACGAGTTTTAACTGCGACTTAACACAGCAATACACAGCAAATGTTTTGTGGAATGTGTTATTGTTGTGATGACAGTATTAGAGCGGGAGAAGCCGCCGGCAGCGGTACACGTTTCCGTTAGAACATTACGGATCTTCACAAAAATAATGGCCCTTTACTCCACAGTATCAAAAAGAATAAGAGGGATTTTTTTTTTTTTTTTTTTGCATCGCAGCGTTGTATTCTTGTAATGACCTATAGAGGATGACTTAATAGAAAAGAATATTCATTTTGCTAAACCATCTTCCAAAATTTTCAGTTACAATTTTCATACAAATCAACTGGAGAGCAGTGAGGTGTAGGCCTATAAGACGTCATCGCTTCTTCTCCAATTTCGTGTGTCCGGTGGAACTTTAAAATCTTACAGCTTTAGCATGTCATGCATGTCCACTTTGATGAGACTTCTGTCATTCTGGTCACCCACATCTTTCCATACCAATGTCAACTTGATGTGGGATTACACTTTAAATGGGGAGGGCATCTTTATCCTGGGAGTCATCGCATAGTTCTCGCCCCCACAAACTGTTGGAGACTTGTCAAAGCAGAAGAGCTTGTGCCAAGTTCATGTGAAGCGAGTCCTGAACTTTCCGCAAGTCCGAGGTTATATTTACAGTTTGATGTGTGCGTTTTTAACCTTTTAAAGGGATGATATAGTGTTGGTTGAAGTGAGGATTCAGCTTTTAACTTAGAAACAACTTTATGAAATGTTACAGATCATACAATTCTAAGAGGAATTCAAAGTTTATATGAGAAAAATCGGTTTAGAAATGGCTGAGATATCCAAAAACAATGTAAAACAAAGCGACCTTAATAAAAGATGGGTACCATCTTTCTTTCTTTTTTTAGGATCGCTTTGTTCCGCGGCATATCTCAGCCATTTCAAAACAAATTTTCATCAAATAAACTTTGAATTCCCTCTTAGAATTGTATGATTTGTAACATTCGTAATTTTTTTGTTTCCTTTTTCAAAAGAGGTTTCTCATTATCTTTACAAAAGTCATAAAAAAGACGGAAACCTGAAGTCCAATTTCAACCCAAACTGTACAATCCCTTTAACTGCATATAATTCTGTCAAGTGGTAATGTTTTGTGCTTTGTATCTATTTTAACTCCAGAACCTAACTAATTCTGCTCTCGATTACTTTTAAAAAAAAATGTCAAAGTGTGGTTGATAACGTTTGATACCAAATGCACCTAATGGGAGCAGGCGGGACATGCAAGGAACCGAACTCTCCTGCATGTAACAATGCAGAATAATATTGATAACAATAAAATTTCACAACATTTATACAGCTCTTTGTTACCACATTAAAATGTCTCTGAGCGCTGAGAAGAAAGGGAAAGAGGAAAGAAGAAGCAGGTACAGTTTCAGAATGTTCAGTTGATGTAACAATTACCAGTTACCAGTTGCATAAAGTGTTACGAAGACGTGATATTTCTGAATAAGCAGACATATTTTTAACATAGATTTGAATTTTTCTGTTGAGTTTGTTTGTTTTTTGCATTCGGGTAGATTATTTCACATGTAAGGGGATGCTGACTGAAAATCTATACCAGCATCATAGATTTGGTATTGGTGGGAGAAACTATAAAGACAGTAAGTGTGATTTAGAAAGTGAGTATTAGCTGTAGAAGGTAGTAGACCGCTATCAAAATGTTTCTCAAACAATAATGATTGACAGTTAACAAAAGAATCTTAAAGTGTATTCGTTCGCTACAGCTCTCTCACTGCAGTGGGGTAACAGATTCACGTGAACGACGTTTAGCAATATACATTGTTTACGCACCGAGAATTGTTTAGGAGCGTACTCTCTGCAGTTTCTTGATTCAGTTATATTTAAGTACGACTCAACGCATATCTAACAACCGCATTATTCGTTCCCTATAAAGTGTCCCATGATACATAATTTGATCTCAATATTCATCGCAATGGAAGAAGCAGTTATCGCAGACTCTCACATTAAGCGTCACTAGGTATGAGTCTACGACGGATACTAAATTTTCCGCATCATGTAAACATGCAACCCCCTTATAACGAAGTTCTCGGGACCGGCAGTTTTCTTTCGTGATATGACGAAATTTCGTTACCCGAACAAAAATGCAGTGTAATGAAAACGCCCAAACCATGTGTGTATTATATGTTGTTTATTGTACATACGTATACCTTGAAAAGTTATGTTAAAGGGAAGGTAGAGTATTGGTGGAGATGAGAATTGGGCATTTAACTTTTTGCGAGATACCAAGAAAACACTCATGATATAGTACAAAGCATACCATTTTAAGCAGAATTCAAAGTTTATTTGATGAAAATCTGGTTTGGAATGACTGAAACATCCAAAACAAAGTGAAACAAAGCGATCGTAATAAAGTGTGGGTCCCACACTTTATCAGAATCGCAATTTTTGGATATCTCAGCCATTTCAAAACCAATTTTCATCAAATAAACGTTGAATTCCTCACAGAATTACGTGCTCTTTCATATTTCATAAGATGTTTCTCATTATCTCACCAAAAAAAATGTTAGAAACCTGAAATTAGGTCTCAACCAAAACTGTATGATTCCTTTAAATATGATGATATCTCATCAAGTTCGTTTAATTTTTGCATTGTAAGAGAGAGAGAGAGAGAGCAGAAATTTGCTTGTACGTGCATGTTTAGAAAGCGCAAAACGGGGCTACGAAACGCGTATACGAAAAATGATGGTTTAAGATTCCATGTGATTTCTTCCATCGCCTCTTCTTCCCTGCTTTTGCTGTATTAAGAAGCAATTTTTACTTCGTTGTAAACCAAATCTCGTTGTAACAACGTTCGTTGTAAACGAAATTTCGTTATATTCGTTATAACCGTGTTCGTTGTAACGGAAGTGCACTGTATATCTACTCTGTTTTAATAATCAAAAGCAGCGCTCGTCCACCATAATGCATTAAGTAAATGATAAACCAGCTATCAATCCTATATCCTTTAAGTCATATGAAAATCAAAGTGACCTTATGAAATACAGGAACGCACCGAACCGTAACAAAAGCCCATAAAATAATAACTTCTGGATTCGAAACAATCACGCGGGGGTGAATGTTGTTATCTTTCTTATCTCCACAATGATGAAATAATCATAGTTTCGTTAACAGTAATGTTCTCCTTTTTTGCAATATCTACCATTTGCTGCTCAAACTGAAAAGTCCAAAGAACAAACTGTAAAGATCAAGCGACTGGATATTAAGTCTATAATAGTATAGTTAGAGGCGGGTCGGTCATGACCATGCCCGTCGGCGCCGGAAGGCTAAGAATAGAGTCGGCCTTTAAACACTCTACTCGAAGAGGGTTGGAGAAAGATAGGTTTCCTCTTCGTCTACGAGTGTCATTCTACAACGTGTTCATCTCTCTCCCTCTCCCTTTCTGGCTTTTCCTTTCTCTGTCTCTCCCCCCCCCCCCTCTCCCTCTCTCTCCATCTCTCCCTCTCTCTCTCCCCTTCTCTGTCTTTCTTTCTGCTACTTACTCTCCTAGGTTACAAGGAATGCTTCAGAAGCGTGTAAATCGATACTACCGTTCCGGAGCTGGGTCTGATCCCAAAGTCCCCTTAATTTAAAGAGTGAAGGTTAATCGAGGTATCAAAATTTGACGACTTTAACTTTGACCTTCTACTTCCGGCACACCCTCCCTATCGCGAAGTATACCCGTCTGCCTCTCTGCAGGCAAAGCCTTGAGACGCCCAATTGACGAGAGAAAAGAGCGAGATCATTACATTCCTGTTTCAATGTCAAGGTCATCTGACTATCAGCTAGATAGAAAAATCATGGCTTTCTGTCCTTCCTCTCATTCACTATATCTCTCTCAAAATCTTCCTTTTCTCCGTCTCCATCTCACCCGAGCAACTTGTCTCCCGCTGATGTTTGCACGATCACGGCTGTTTTGTGCTAAGCCTCTACACGCCTATGATAGAAAAAATAAGGTCTCCCCCACTCCCATTCTCTCGCTCTGTTTCTATTATCGCCACTTTTACAAATCTGTTACATGTCCATGTAAAAGTCTTACCATCTATGCCTCAGCGCCTCAGTCCTATGAGACTGCGTAAGGATGCAGTTATACACAACTTTACCAAAATACCAGTGCAAAATAATGCATAAATGATCTTTTTACAGGTGTCTAATGACATTATTCCCCAGGATTCAATGACTTCCATATTCAAAATGTAACGATATAACCGTCCCTAATATAATCTTTTATCTTTTTATTCTAGTTTTATTGCAGTTAAGGAGACGACCGAGTAGGAGGGGGGGGGGGGAGAGAGAGAGAGAGAGACGTTTATGGGGCGCGACCTAAGGGTCGGTCAGGCGACGAGATAAGAATCTGCCAAGGCTTCATGTCCAATGGACCAAATCTTCCTTAATCCTGTCCAAACTTCCTTGAGACAAGACTAGTAATGAGCCTTCTGACGAATCAAGAGTCTATTTTTTTTCTTATTTTGCTTTCTTTTTCTCCCTTTTTCCACACTCAGGATTATCAAATTCATTCCCCACTTTCTTAGGCATATCCTGATGCAGGATCCAGACAGCAGGAATATTATGCCATCACATCGGTGTGATTAGGGAACTTATAACGGTGGATGCAAGAAGTTCGGCTCACGTCCGACAGGAATCTTTAAGATATTGTAGTTTGACGGATTTGTTGCAGGCTAGATTAGCAAGTTAGTTTAATGAGCGTCAGCATAAATCTGTGAAGGATTGCTATACTGTAAAGAGTAGCGACCCGACGACTGCACTCTGTTTTGCTTGGGATGTCATAAGTTCTGGAGGCAGTGCCCCTTACAAAATCCCGCTTACGCCACCTACAGCACGTAATACTAGGATCATATCGTTGTAAAAAAAAAAGAACAAGAATAAGAAGAAAGATGTTTTTTATACGATACCCTATATTACCCATCTCCGTTTGCGTGTTGTATCAAGCAGTTTTCAAGGTCTGAAAAAAAAAAAGAATTATTCAGCAGCGACAATAATTATTCTATTATATCCTCGTTGTTCTACAAGGTGATCAAGTATTACTGATAATCAAGTTCTCATCTCAGGTTTAAAGACATGTATGGCTATTTTTTCCTTTTTATTTTATTTTATTTTTTTTAATAGAATTAAGACTTCAGCTGGCATTTCGTGAACGCTTGTACAACAACATCCCAAGAGTACTTGTGCGTTTACAGAAATTACACTACGGAATTTACATGTACTCAAAACACACACACCCACACACACACAAACACAAACGGATCTTTATACACGCATCTATTTTTTTCGTTAGATGCCTTACATAATAAGACGTGTATATATATATATATATATATATATATATATATTCAGCAAAAAAAAAGAAAGAAAGTAAACACTTTTTCAAGTTTATATTTTTCATATCAAAGAGATTTTGATAAAAATCAGTGTACTTAATACAATATTAAAGCTATTCTAATTGGCTATCATCAAGTTAGCTTAATACAAACGTAAATTTTACGCATGAGTGGACACACATGTTTTTGTCCTGCAAGGCATAAAATAAAAAATTGCAAAAATTGACATTTGTTATTCACTTACAAATGCGCTTCAAGAGAGCAATAATCACCAAAGACCGATTTAACACAATTAGAGACATGCATGAAATAGCAAAAGTTTTGTGAACTTGAATTTCTTTACATCCTCAAACAAATACAAAGAAGGAAACTAAGGCGGAAAAATAGGAAATTTTTGTCAACTAGACCTTCAAACGAAAATTTAATGAGGAGTAAGAAGCAAAGCTGATAAATTGGGCATAATTTCTTTATTTCATTCTTTTAATTTAGGAAGTTAAGAATTCATGAAACAAATTCCGGAACAAAATATCATTTTCAGTTCCCTAAATTGAAATGACATTTCAATTTTTTTTTCCATTTTTGTTAATATGGCTTCTTCCCTAAAGTCAGTTGAATTTGGATTTGACAGAAGATTCTTCATTTTCTTCCATTATCTTAGCCTGTCTTAATCTTTGGTTATACAAAGAAACTATAGAGATCATAGATCTATTTTTTCCCAAATTAATTCGTTTTCGTATTGTGTTAAATTTGTCTTTTGTTTTCCTTTTTATTATGTAAGAGCACTTCTGCACGATTGACAATTTGTTTACTTTTGGAATTTTTACTTTTGTGCTTTGGAAGAGAAAAATGAATGTGTTCACTCATGCGTAACGTTCCCCTTTTTATTCACCTACCAACTTGAAAGCCAATTGAATTACCTTTTATATGGTATATAAAACATTAATATTTAGCAGAATATTCTATGAGAAATATGAACTTGAAAAAGTGTTTACTTTCTTTTTTGTTGTATATATATATATATATACATATATTATATATATATTAGTATATAAATTATCATCCTCATTCTGAAATCAGTCTGAGATTAATTACGGCATTTAAACACATTATCCTTAATTAATCCGCTATAACATAGAGCTGAAAAATGTACGATTTCACTTCATAATTTGACAGGAAAAAGGTAAGGTTAGAAAAAGAGCTTTGATTTCCATTCCTTATCAAAATTAAATGACATGATTATGTCTTTTGTTGCAGTCCAGCTAGCTTTTATGTCTGAGAATTTACAAGAGGATATGAAATAATTTTACATTTTAAAATTATCAGATTTGGAAAATGACTCCTCGGATGTTATGGTGACTAATCAAACTTTTCATCTAGCTTTAATTTAAATTTAAAGTCTACATAAATTCTGTTCAATTTCATTACAGTATATTCAATTCAATTCAATTCGTTTATTCATCTCATTTTCGGATAAAACAATACAACAGTATTGGATTTTACAATACACAAAAGGCCTTGTGAAGTAAGTTCCCTTACGATTATGCACAAAATAATTGATTTTTAAGGTACAAAGTGTAGACATGGACAGAAAACCAACAAATACAACAAAACATAACAAAACAAAACAAAAACATAAGACAAATGATATGATAAATTGACTATGACTATGTGTAATTTGCTAGAAGGTATATTTTCAAAAATTTCTTAAATGAGGACAGGCTATTGCGTGAACAAATATCTCTAGGAATTGACTACCAGATTAACGCAAATTGGTGACGTACGGAGTTTGAAACCATATTTGTTTTTACTACCCACATATGAAATCTATTGCAATTTCGTGTATTGTATTTGTGAATTTCATTATTAGTTGAAAACATACATGAGATATTATGAGGTAACATATCTTTGAAATAATAAAATCCCATGAAATATGGAAATTAATAGATCCGCTGTAAACAGATTCGATGTGTTTAATGGTATTGTTCAACTACTGACAAGGGTTTGGCTCCATGCTTAAATGTAGACCTAACAGTCTGTGTACAAAGCAATATGACTCGGGTTAAGGTCATAAAACAGCGGAACGGAAACAAAACGGAACAAAAAAAAAAAATGCAACATTCGAAACACGCATGCCCCTCAACCCTTCACTCAAAACCCTCTAGCCCCCCCCCCCCCCCCCCCCCCCCTCTTTGATGGCAGGCAGTATATTCTGTTCTAACGAAGAAGAGGGAAATCACCCAAGTAATCAGGCAGCTCGGTGCGTAACTTGACACGCCCTTTGTCTCTTCAATTCACCCAAACTTCCTCCCGAGCCTAAATTCAATCGCGTCGTTATTCAATTTGATGCCAGGACAGGTGGACGGCTCTGTCTCTTCCGCCTCCAACGAGGGGGCATGAGCTGTCCGAAGACAGGAAAGTAAAAGTTACAGGCGATATTCAACCCTCAATATTAGGTTGACTACTTACGCACTGTCTATAGAGGGGGCCGAGAACATGCAGGCATTGTTTGAATTTGTTTACTTATTGATTGTTCGTAGCCACGCAAGCACTAATTCATTCACAAATAGAACAAATTTAATATATCATGCCATCTTCTTCAGCATCATCACGTGATGATCTTCATTTGACACATGACACATTTCTATCTTTATCTCTTACTTGCGACGATACAGCATATCATAAAGTCACCATAACACACACCAGCAACTATACACTTTGATCAGTGTATTACGACACTTTTGCTTGTGACTCGTTATCATGTAAAGCCGCCTCAAAGTCTCAAAGTAAATCCGAAAGTACTGCAAGAAATTTGATATTTCATAGTACATCTCTTTCTCTCTCTCTCTCTCCCTCTCTTGCTTTGTCTTTCTCTCTACATATAGAATATACATCTTTCATATACAAAAGTAAATGAATTCGATGAAAAATATTGTAGATGAATACACGGATATTAACTTTTTTTTTTTTTGTACTGTCTTAATGAACGGGTTTTTAGAGTTTGTTCATGTGTCAAGAGGTTGCTCTCTTCAAAGTGAAACTGTTTTATAAGGTCTTCGCCTCTCCGGAAATTTTGGGCGTGACTGGAAGTTCAAGTGGATTGACCACATGCCTTACATCCCTCACCAGCTGTTCATATATCTAACATCTTGCGTTGATTCGAGTAAAACTCAACAGCCTTGACTGAACCTGTTTCTTTGGCCAGCGAGAATCGTGCCATCACAATATCGCCCACGATCACCTTAGAGGGATCTTCCAGATTTTATCATTTCTGCCCTCTCTTGCTTCTTTTTCGGATTCCTAATATTCATTTCTTATTAATATTTGGTCTATTTCTTTCACGTCATTCTTTTCGGTTGTTATCGCATTACACTGACATAATAGACTGGTGCATATATTATGGGAATATGAATGTGTGCTTGTGTACAGCTTTTAATGCATCTTTTTTGTTGTAAATCCAGTAAAATGTATTTATCAATATTAGTCATATCGATGGTGAGGTAATGGGTATTTCTTTAAAGATAATATAAAGTTTTGGTATTACCTCAAAGGTTTCCCTGAATTTCCTCGTCTTAGTTTGTGTTTCAGGTTAAAGTACCTTTCATATAACTAACACTGGGAGACTTACTCGCCCCAAGAACATATTGTAAGTTGTTAGATTAAAGGTAGTGAATAAACCTTAAAATGACACTGGTGGCATATGATATGCTAACATTGACCGCCATACCTCACTGGTTTCATCCTTTAATGAAGAATTATGATAATATATCATACAACTCTTCGGTTAATGTCTTTGCACCACCTGTAGCTCTGACTCAACAATCAAGTTTACCTCTGCTTTGTAGCCAAGCACGCGACTACACAGACATTATTTTTCCCCCTTTCTGTTTGGATGAGATCATTTATTTGACTCTTTAGCTCATCCCACTGTAGTTTGCAGAGTAATCCCCTAAACATGATTATCATGGCCATGAAGACACGGGCTGATGGAAAGGGGTACAAAGAAGTCCCTTCTTGTCATTGCTGTTTTGGGCTGCACACTGTCATCAGAGAACCGGAAGATATGACCAGGCGTCTAGCTTCACCATCCGGCAATTTGTCCGGTCGGACCAGACATGGCCAGACTCGTGCCGCAGGTAACGATGGGCTTGCGGGACGGAATAGCTAGTTTTGACTTTTGACGATCCACAGACTGAAGACTGCAAACGAAAATGTCTGGGAGTGGATTATGGTTGACCGAATCTTGCTTCGAGTCATCGTTCGCGTGTTTTGAGTGACTTCTTCAGAGTCTATTCGAATATGAATTAACTTTTACGATATCCCCCACACAAACTCAGACCAAAACAACTCAGACAACGACACACTTCTGATTTCATGTCGTTAATAATTGTTTAACCAAAATTTTTATTCTGACAATCTCCATTAACATCTAAAAAGATTTTTTTTTAAAGATAAATGCAATTATACATACAACGAATGCAACACAACGCCATTTGAACGCCGACCACAATACGGATTCAGAATATATCATTGGGCATAATGCATGTTCAGATCATGAATACGAAATTATTGTTCAAATGGATGTGATAGCTCATAACACATAATCATACAACATGAACAAGAAATATAAACGCCGCAACTATTGATCAGGACGAGGACAGTAAAAAGGAAACATAATACTATTTCAACTATTATTCAAACAAAATTAATGCCAGAATATTAGCAATTGATGAGATGCCTTCACGTAGACAAATCGCCTTCACTGTAACAAAACAAAAAAAAAAAGGAGGAAAGGAAGCAGGTAGAATAATGAAAACTCTTGTGAGGGGGGAAAGGGTATTGCCAAGAATTACAGAATTACAGAAACAAAGAATGACGCAAGCGAATTAAAAAAATACAGACAAAACAAAGCAATATAAGCGGGATAGTAAAGTAAACTACTCAATAACCACACCTGCAACGGAACTGAGACGTGACCAGTATCCTACTGGCCAGGGGTCGGTAAAAGAGTAAGCTTAGTGTTTATTGAAGAAGGGTGGGATCGAGGCATCACGTTAAGAACCCTCATAGTCATGTTCCCTGACGGGTATGACACGAGCGAGCTATAGGCGAAGAAGAAGTGGTAAAATTATCGATAAACCTTTGCTGTAGTGGAGTCATAATATCAAGAGAACTCATTCTGATGTTATGGTGTCATAAACAATGTGTAAATAATAAAGTTGCAACTAGTGTACAAAATTATTTGTTCTTTCTTTTGTTAATCATAATTATGAAACCTCAATGTTACACCTTTTAGTACATTTACATCATGGATTGAAAATAGCGTGTGACAAAGTTCTATCCAATTGGTTCAAAGTGAAAATTTAAGCAATGAAGTGTTAAAGGATAACCAATTATGCATGATAAATCTATCTTTAACGTAATATCAATCTTTGTAACATCAGGAGCATCAAGAACGATAGTAGTAATGACAAAGATGTCAATGCATTGACATACAATGGTGTGTGATAGTCATTTTGTATAGATGAATGAAATTATGATAGCATGAATTGAATTTATATTGTGTCATGATATAAATGAATGTGAACACCTCAGACAGAAATTACATATCATGAAAAAAAAATACGCCTCTCAAGGGTTTTGTCTCAGACATTCCTTTGCTCTGTCAGTTCTAGATTTTGACTATTCAGCCAGCCCGTTTATAATGCAAATAATCTACTTTTAATGGCTGTTATTTAAAGGGGAAAAAGTAGATCTAGTGACCAAGCGAAAAGGACAAGTCAAGTCATGGTCCATACAGTGAAGACAAGCAAGAATCAAATGCCACGTCGGTCATATACCATGCAGACAGGACAGCGGAAGCGTGGTCCATCTATTAAAGACAGTCCACCCCTATTCACTGAGGTATGAATTCTGACTTATTAAAACAGAGTGAACTGACGGAATCACTAACCGCAAATTAATATCCTGTGGTCATTTTTTTTTTCTGGGAAAAATTGGAATATTCACTGACTCTTCGATCTTACCGAAAATTATATGTCAACGTGTCTAATCGCATATTCTATCTTTAGCGATCTAAATGTTGTGTCTTTTTTAAACTTATCTAGTTGTAATACATGTGTATCATCACGACTGTATCATGACGTAACGTAACAATCTATCATGAATTCACCTGCGGAGGTAGCTACGTATAAATGCATCACTGGTCTTTTGCCACACCTTACATGAACGACTGGACGTTGAATGTGTCGTTAACTCTTCTTCAGCAATTAGCTCTCCGAGATTTGTGGTGGGATCAAATCGCAGAATCTTTAATAGGAAACTTGAATAGACTCTTATGGCCCGAATTCATGAAGGTGGTACAATAGAAACCATGGATTCAACCATGGACAATTTGTATGGAGCGCCAAGTGTCGCATGGCCTATTTTGTTACGAAATCAGTCATTTCGTCGACGAAAAAGATCATTTTGTAACGAAATGACACTTGGCGCTCCATACAAATTGTCCATGGTTTAAACCACGGTTTCAGTTGTACCACCTTCGTGAATTCAGGCCTTACTGTACTTATCTCATCGGTCATGCAATCAAATATTGTGTCACAATACATCAGCAAGCAGCTGCTGCTGTTATATGGATATACATAAGCAGCTGGGGTTACTAGGATAAGTTACATAACCTGGGCAGTAAAGTAATAGTGCTTGAGCCAAGCACTATAACTTAAAATGTTGGGACAAATGATTCGAAGGTGGACTGCCCTGGGTTTGCTGATGAATTCTGACATTACTCTTTGCTGATTCATAAGGGATGACGAGTTTCCATTTGGGAACCGAATTCAGAAAAAAGGCTATCTATCTACCGCCGTAAATCTAACCGTTGGTGATAATGATTAATTCGATGTGTTTTAATAAATTCTAAGATATCTAAACGAGTTATCAGGTTATGGGTTGATCGCTTCTAATGTAAATGAATGGACCCTATACATGAAAAAGAAACCTGTACAGTAATTATTTGTGAAAAAGATATAATATATGATAAAGACCTTCGTTTATAACAACACTTTTTATCAATGCCATCAGCAACAACCTTTTTACCACAATAACCATTTCTTAGGCTCTTTGAAATGAACGCTGAGTGATAAATACTTTAAATTCCGATGCTGGGTTTAGACTGTTATCCATGAAGCTTTCTGTTTCAGGAAGCTCTGACTTATTTTCTCATTAAGTTATTTTGTCTATGTTTGCACACTAATCGCTTTTTTTTTTCTGTCTATTTCCAATTATTTTATACTTTTATGTTTGAGCCTGTATGTGGGAGAGCCATACGAAAAAGGGCTGGGCCAAATAACGATCTTGATATTTTTTTTTTTTCATCGGAGGTGTAAAAAAAAAAAAAAGCTGAAAGCTAAGATTTCCGTTCTCCATTTGTCTAGGTCATTCGCTGTTCTTCTTCGGGATACATAATTTTGCGGGAAAGCGACAAAACAGCAGAAGAGAACATATCAGAAGACTTGTGATGTTAAATCAGCACCAAGGCAATCACAATCCGGGAAATCTTTGAGATAGGCTTTGAATCTCACGGACAGGGTAACGCCTTTCCAGTGTCTTTTACTGCAAAAACACAGTTAACAAGGAGGTTAAAATACGTGTTGTTGTTTTTTTTTAACATTTTACCCTATGTAACAGGCTACATCTAGAGGCATTATACATATCATCGATTGTGTCATTTCTGTCCTGTATCGCTTATAACATTGTCTAAACCCCTTTTCTCCGAGCTATTATAATTTACGATAAATATAATAGATATATGTATTTGACTGGTCCAGGTTGATAAACTCAAAACATGGATTACATTCAAGTTTTGTTGTATGTTAGTACATGCTTAGGTGACTCAGAGATTTTACACTTCTATTTCACTGTATGACAGTTTCCTAGAGGAAGATACAATTTACCTGAGACAGAAAGTGCATCAATTGTCTCTGTCTTCACAGCTGACAAGACAAACTAATGAATAAATAAATCGAGTAACTGTACAAAAAAAGTTATGTGTTTATAGAAACTATATCACATGCACAATAATCATAACAATTACAATATTAACAACAAAAGCAGTCCTACTCCCTTTTATGTATCCAGAAGAAAGAGGAACAACGTTATGCTTCCTCGTATCATCACGTCACGTCATGTTGACATCATCTCTAAATACCTCAGCCATCCGTCAGACTTGTGCCCTCAAACGTGATGTTATAATGATGATTTATTCAATCAAACCATATAATACTGTCTAAAAAATGATATATATATATATATATATATATATATATATATATATTCATGCAAACATACACGAGCACATAATTATATAAAATGTACGCATATTCCCCCAAAGCCCCAATAAGGGATTTGCAGGGGCAACTGACCGCTGGAGCGGCTTTAGCTGGTTTCTCCATTGAGGCAGGGGCTACGCGGAGGGGAAACACGCTGAAGGTTGCGGATCACTCCCTGCTCTGTAGGTCTCCAATGACATAACAGTCCGTATTCACATTCAAACTGTCTCGCAATGTAGATACACTGGACTTGTAGACTATTATGTGTCATGCAACTTTCACATAATTTTCTCACACATTACTACATAAGAACTGGTCAAGAGTTACTTTTACACATATTCTTATCGAGTAAATATGTTGTAATGTAATTTACGGGATAGTGTTTTCAGAGTAAAGGCGACTCTGAAATGTGGTTGGCACGCCTATGATGAATTCTAATGGACTAAAAGAACACTCAGCTTGAGTGTGTCAAGGGCAGGTGTTCGGCTGTCCAATCAACCGTGTGTCCTTTGCGTGTCATAATAAGTCATGTTTCCTTTTATACATTGCCTGGACATACGGAGCAAAGGTTCAACTCTTAGTCATTGTCGTCGTAATACCTCGAGAGGCACCGAAGAGATTCGAAAATTCAATTGATCTCTTCCTTTCCAAACAAAACATGACAATCAAAAGTGAAACATTGTTAATGGCCAGAGATGCGACAAGTCTTTACATTCTATCAATTCCGTCTATCAAAACAAAATGGCAAGCGAACAATTAACAAGTGAACAATTGTAGAATTAAGTACCAAGAGATTTGCCAAATTTAAAAGTTCCATCAATTCCTAAAATACAAAACGGCATCAATGAAGCAAGGTTAATAGATTGAAATTGATCCCCCGTCCATTTCAGGATAAATCACTCACGATGATGGACATTATTTCTCCATTCATTCTCTGTTATTTACTGAAAGATGCTATATATTAAAGCATATTGCATGTTTTGCATATGGTCACTGCAGAATGCAATTGCTTATGTTTATCTATTTGTGTAATGTTATGATATCAATATTTTAACTCACTGCACAAACAGATTCTTTGTTTTTGTGCTTTTGAATTTGTATTAAATTTGTATTTGATTAAATGCAAAGATATCTCAAATCAAATCAAGCAATGTTTGGTGTTATTAATGTGTTGTCGGACCGGTACTGACCCCTTGTCTCTGTTGACTCTGCACTTCCTTTATCCAAGTCTACGGAATAATGATCTGATGATCATAAAAGTTTTGCCTATATAACTATAGACTTCCACTTTCTCTGCAGATGTAATCGATATCAAGGGTATAAAGAGTATTGATTCATTTCTTCACAAAGTCTCAATTACTTGAGCACGTACCCGTTGAGTAGCACTTTTTTTATATATTCAAACAGTCAAGATTGTATGATTAAGCCATTTTAATAAGGCTGTTCCTATGCATATTGGGTTTTAGTATGAAGATTGAAGGCCTATAACAATGTCTTCATTTTTATTTGATGTGAACATCGCTCCTGAACGACCTAAAAGAAAAATAATGTTTCCCTGTGTTGCCTTTTCTGTTTTTATGTTTTGGGATTTTTCTTCTTCTTTTTTTACTTACTGAAAAAAAAAAATCCCTCCTACCATGCCTTTGTTGGTGTGAGGTAAGATTAGTCTTTCAGGGATTTTTGTTTTATTTTTTTTTCACTATCTGAAAAATTACTCCCTCTTATGTTGGTTTTAGGTAAAATTAATCAAACACATTATAAGAATATGAAAATACCCCAAAATGTACATGTAATGAAAGTGATATTCACTCGCAGAGCTAACATTCTTTACATTATCATACAAGCTCAACAAAAAACACAAAACAATTTCTCCAAAATGTGATCTAATTTTACACTCCTTCCTTTTTTCTTCAAAATCAAACCCACTTCGAATGTTCTTACAGAGTTTAAGCATGGTAGAAATGAAGAGAATGTTTCTATTTAATTTGCCAAACCTTCGGCCAGACTCAATATTCTGAAATTCGACGTGAGATACGCAGATAGCATTTTTCATCAACCAAGGAAATGTCAAGTGATGGCGTTGACAGGGATACTCATAAACACATACTTCTTGCCTGTGCTTGTATCAGTTATATCGTACAACATTTATATTAAGATCTGATGTTGCAAACGATAAACCCTTCCCCCACTTGAGCAATTTAGCGCTGATGGATACAGTGGACACAGATAACTCGAACCCTGATTACGAGAAAAAAAAAAGTGAGCATCTTATCTGATGATTACGTGTTGTTTTTTTTTTTTCATGAGTTTAGATTTATGGTTCAGGTTGTGTGGAGAAGATTAGAAAGCATTAGGCAATCTCACGGAATGTGTTCAATTCTGACCGACTTACCACACTAGAGCCCGTTTGATACCCAACATTTCTTTATAACTCTTCAATTGACTTTTCAGACTTGATACACTCTGCACTTCATCAGTTTTATTCAACATGTTGCTGTACACTTAGTACGTAGGATGTGATATCAGGCCCTACCGATGAAAATGAGCAGGAAAGGGAAAACTCAGCAATCATCAGAGCAAATGGTATGCAGCTCATAGGGGATTGCATCCATTTGAAGTCCTTGTGTTGGTGAGCATACAATATGTTTCATGAGCATTTAGGAAGATTCGTCTATTCTAGAAAACCAAAACGCCATTCGAGTGACAATATACCAGTAAAATGGCATTATGGGCAAGAACACTTGCCAATGATTCATCCTGAAGAATTTATGATTGGTTATTCTCTTTCAACAATAAATATGATATCCTTTTGATATTCTACTTCATCTCATATCGTATTATCATTATCTACGCCTCCCGACGTTATCACATTTTCATCAGCAATTTTATCTGAAATCTGGAATCGGTTGGGTGCAATCAGAAGCTTAAACGTTAGTAGAACAACCCCCCCCCCCCCCGCGCGCTTATTTGATAGGGTAATTCTTAGGC
Organism: Diadema setosum; assembly: GCF_964275005.1. Taxonomy (NCBI): domain Eukaryota; kingdom Metazoa; phylum Echinodermata; class Echinoidea; order Diadematoida; family Diadematidae; genus Diadema; species Diadema setosum. The sequence continues at coordinate 23,005,100 of NC_092705.1, forward strand.
AAAGGACTTGTTATGACAAAGCGTCCCCCACCCCCCCCCCCAAAAAAAAAAAATGAAATAGATCCCACTGTTCGAAATAACCCTACATTTTTCTTTTTATAATGTTTGGGTCACTGCCACCAATGGGGCTTCTATAGCGCTGTTAATCTATCGCTACATTGTTAAAAGTCATTCAAACCCAGTGGGCGCCAAGAAAAAATGAATCATGAATTCGATGCTGTGTAAAAGGTTGGAGTCGTTTAAATGCACGCCCTTCTCACATGCATCGTCGCCATGAATTCACGTATAGTCGCACACCCTTCAGTAAATTCACCCAAGTAGTGTCCAATTAGCGAACCCTATATTTGCTCGCAGGTTGAATGAGGTAATATGCAGAATCATTTTGCACCATACGGGGAAAAGCGGTCGAGTATATTTTTGGTCGACAAAGTGCGCGGGGAGTAGGGGGAAGCCGACAATTTGAACGGAGGCGTACCAGAGGCCGATCAATTAGCTCGCGGAAGGATAATTAATTACATCCCCATAGCGACGTTTTTTCATCGGGTCACGTAGAACGGTGTCTCCACTTCCCGCCCTTAGGGAAGATGTAGTCCAGGTCTTGTGTGAATTCACTTGAGATCAAGTTTCGTTTCAAGTGAGCAATTCAGATTCCTAGTAAAATAACTATTCGATTCATAAACAGGTGATTATACGTTTTTGATGATAACATAAACTATGTTGTACGTAAATTCTTTTCATGTTTTTGAAGCAGAACATTGATATCAAATTCTAAAGACTTTTCCGGAAGACATTGTTTCGATTACCCTCTTCGAACAGGTTGTTTCTCGTGTAAATCAGTATATTCAATGCATGGCTCTAAGTAACTGCAAACATGATTTTATATACCTTGACAGGTCCCTAGCCCAGACCCATGTCTGAGGAGGGAACTAGGGCAGTATGAAACGAGTTTACTGCTCTTGTGAACATGACGGCGAGCTTGATCATGGGCTTCGATTAAGCACGGCCCGATAGGTAATCCCGAAACATGCGAGACACACACGTTCGAACAGGTCATCAGCAACATATAGGCCTACATACCACGACAAGCTTCTGACGTTAATAGTCCATAGTAGCGATCACCTCTTGCGTGTCTTGTAAAAATGCCTAGATTCACTGCTCCCTGCTCGGCGTCTATGAAATCGTAGGTTGTTTGAATGTGATGCAGCAGTAGTGATAGCATAAGGTTGCATGGGAGCTGGAATAAGAATAACAGAGAGGTTTCAATATTTTCCACACGAAGTTCCAGCGAATTAACTTCTGTGCCGCGAAGTACCACGAGTAGATGAAGGTTATCTATTTCCTTTATGGACATTTCTTTTCAAACATGTCTTGTCCGACTGTCGCTTTTCAAATTGAATAGAGATCATTGTTACTCATACATATCCGCTTTCCTTCTTCCTTCGTTTTCCTGGGCTTTCATACAATCAAAGGAAGGTAGGTACATGTATGAGGCCAAAATGTTGATTTAGAGTAGGGTTGGGGGTACCACGTATCGACACCCTAAGGATCTGTAGCTTGTTTATTCTAAAAATATAATACAAATCCGCCTAATTCTTACCTCAAATATGCCATAAATACTGCAGTTTTGAATGTCGTGACCGTCTCGTTGATTATGAATCTCCGTTTTAAAATAGCGCAATTTTAGTGCGTGCGTTCCGTTTTCTTCGCGCAGCTAAAAAGGGAACCTTGCGATCGACACCCCCTCTCCTCCATAGGTATACACGTGAATTTCACAGCATAGGTATACACGTGAATTTCACAGGCCATAGGTAATACACGTGAATTTCACAGCCATGCGTCGTTACTGATCGGATGTGTAATTTTTAGCTTGGTTTGTTTGAGTTTGATTTTCGTTTCTTCGTTTTTATTGTTTTTATAGCTAATGACACTTAATCTCGCGCGTACTTTTTCGTTCTATACGCAAACAGCCATGATACGCAGGGTGTCGATGGGAAGGTGCCCTGTCGATAGGTGGTGCCCCAACCATACAATGTACTTTTTTTTTTGCCTTTGTCGGAGTAAAGAATCGAGGCTTTGCTTAACTAGTTTGTTGTTAGATTTTTTTTTTTCCTGTCGGGTATACGGTAATCCATCCGAACACTCTAGTGACCAGTGAGGATAGATTACACCGCGGAGATATCCAGGGTATGGCATCTGCCACCTGCTTCCTGGACATGAGAGGATGAAGTCATTTCAGACTCACCTGTGGAGGGTGAGATAATGGTAAATGATACCAAGAAAGATCAAGAAGAAAGGATCTGCCTCGAGTATCAAGGCAAAGAGACGGAGGGGGAGGAGATAATTTAGCCTTCTTTTCTACACTTCACTCAACCCCCAACATCTCCCCTCACACTCCTCCTCAACCTTCCGCCACCGCCATTATGGCAATGGTGATGTTTTCTTTTGTGTGTATGTGTGTTTGTGTGTGTGTGTGTGTGTGCGTGTGTGTGTGTGTGTGCGTGTGTGCATGTGCGTGTGTGTGGTAATTTCGATAATTATAACAAACTCGGTCTTTGCCAGAAATGAATTATCAAAATAGCAGAAAGCTTCCGAAGAACAAAAAATATCCATTGTTCTGTAAAGGTAGGACTTTCTATCCCAAAACCTCCAATTTGTTTCCCCCTTGCTTCATCATACTTGTTCTGATTTCATGTCTTTTCGTTTCAGCCACATTTGGTGTTTTTTTTTTAATACTAAAAAAACCTTACGAATTACTTTTTGAGTAACATGTAAGAAATACCAACAATTTCTGAGGGAACTTTGATTTTCCTATATTTCATTTGATAAAAGTTAGCAGACATTGAAAGGCATGACGGAAAAAGGATACCATTGAACGTTTCCTTTCCTCCCACTGTGAAAGGAGAATGTAGATGAATATGATTTATATCTTTAAGAATGCGCCCCACCCTCCCCAACCCCCCCCCCACAAAAAAAAAAAAGAGATAGAAGACACAATTTGGCGTCAAAGTATTATAACTGCAAACAAAAATATTTAGAGAAAATCTGCTCTCAATATGTACAGTATATAACAAAAATGCCTTAGAATCGGAAAGAGTATATTAAATGTAACCCCCCTCCCCCCCCCCAAAAAAAAATGTAGAAAGAGGTGAATACTACTTCGCACGACAAAAAAAGCAAACAAACAAACAAGAAAAATATGCGTAAATATATATTTTCCAGCTTGAATTTAATTGACTTTACACATGGTTATGACGTTATCATGAATTCTAAAATTCATAATCTAACATTTAACACTGAATTTTGCAACAAATACTACAGCTTAAATAGCGGAAAGAGAAATCATCTCATTACAAACTAATATGTGTCAGTGCGATGGCTTGTAGTGTCTCGGAGACAATTCCATAGCGCCGCTGATCCGTGAAAATGTTTTCAATCTTTATTGGGAATTGCGAGGCAAGTTTGAACTGTCCGCTCTCATCAATATCATGAACATTCCATGTGTGTGAAGAGAGAGAGAGAGAGAGAGAGAGAGAGAGAGAAAGAAAGAAAGAAAGAGAGAGAGAGAGAGAGAAGGAAAGAGAGAGAGAGAGAAAGAAAGAGAGAGAGAGAGAGAGAGAGAGAAAGAAAGAGAGAGAGAGAGGGAGAGAGGGGGAGAAAGGGGAGAAATTGGTCAAGGCCAACATTTTTTATCAGGTTCAGAAATTTCAGTTTCACGCTGCGTACGTCTTGCCTTGGTTATGACTCAGCGCCTCTTGAGTTGACATCTGACATAGATTCATGACAGAAGCAAACCAACAGAAAAAAAGAAATAATACTATGTAGAGATAAAAGAGAAAACTGAAAAGGAGGCAGAGGAGAGATAGAGACAGACATGTGGAGAAGGAGATGTTGAGTCAACTTTCCTGCCGACAGGGTTCATCAAAATCACATTCATCTGCAATGTCAATGTTTGTGTACAGATACAGAAGTGAATGCATAACACCTCACATAAACTTCGTGAAAGTGGCAAAGTGTTCGCTATAAGGTGCAACATCTATTCCTATAAACTTGCTTGGAATTAAACTAGACATTTTGATATTCTATTGAATTTTCCTACTCCATAAAACTGAAGACACAACCAGCGAAACAAAGCAGAAGAGGAAAATGATTACAACGACAGACACATTGACTTTTTCAATAAAGCTGCAACATTAAAAAAAATCATCTTTGAACTGTGCCGTAAACCTAAAAGAAAATGAATATTTTTTTTATATGTTTTATTAAATCAAAACAAAAATCACATTATTTACACACAATTGGCAACAATTTGAAAAAAGAAAGAAAGAAAGAAAAAAAAATGAATATTAGGTGTGTATTCCTGATACCGCTCACAAATCAGGAACACTCACGAGCTTATGTAGGGAGCAGTAAAAACTGGGGAAGATGTCACCTCTAAAAGGTGTGTTCATGATCATGGATGAAGCATGTCCAAAGAAAACATAGAACTGTACATTTACCATGAACCATAGTACAGTATGTTGTTTAAATCCTTCCTTACACTCGGATTTTGGTAACGATCAGGAGATGGCATGCAACACATTGATTATTATTTCCTTTACGCGAGCTTCCGTAAGCAAGCACGTGTGATCATTTTGAACATGCAGCCCATTTACATAACATTGATACGACAATACTCTATAATGTATATAAAGTAAACACAAGTTTTTAAGTTTAACAAGATATGGTAAGCATATAATTAAGAAGATCAGTGGAAGAATTGAGCAGACTTCGTAAATTACATGAATGATACAAATTAATTTCAGAGATATAGTTTGTCAACGCCAACAGGAATGGCAATCCCATCCAAATAAAAATGAAACACTCTCAAATCATTCGTGTTGAATGAATAGACCTAAGAAAGCAGACATACCTTGAAATATTGACGTCATAATGCAGCTAACATTGTTACTAGAAGTAGGGCTGAAAATACCCAAAGGCAAATCTTACATCCGAAGGCTGGACTGCTAGGACAGTGCAAAGAGTTCAGACAATTTAACTTGACCACCGTCGAACCCTAATATCCATTGCCACAGCCGCTTGAGACAGACGTGGCGCCTATTTTCCTCTTCAAGAATCTTAAAGTGAGAAAAGTTAGATCTTTATCAACATTTTTACAGATAGACTCACACTATTAGTCTTTTGAAGTTTTCATCTCCCCTATCTACCTCTCTCCTTTTAAAGTTTAAAATCAATATGGACAATAAACATCATCCTAGTTCTATTTTCAGTCGTGTTAGGGCAGGAGGAAAGAGAGCTGAACTGACGGGAAAAGGAGCCATGATTATATACCACAGACAATATTTCACCAGACAACTCCGGGTAATTTCGGTCATCTCCGGCGCGTTATCTACCTTCCGTAGCTTCTCTTCTTTATCTCTTAAAAGAATCTCATCTCGACGAGTTCGACGAGCTAGCTCGTAAGGTATGGCAGTAGAAAGAGCACAGGTAGCAGGCATTTTGACAGGACTACTCCCAGATAGTCTCGGACAGCAGTCAATCTGTGTGATGCGTATCTTGCAGGAAATATAGATCACTTCAGCCACATTAATGAATGTGATTTCCAAGTAGTTATACATTCAATTCAGTTCATCTTAATTTACTTTAATTCTTCTTCCACAAAACATGATATGAGGGAATTGAAAGGATCTTGAGTACAGACGTGCTGGTTGAATGCGAAGTAAAAATTAGAAAGGATTAAAGCGCAAGAAAGCTTATTTTTAAAGTTGTTGCATTATTTATGTTTTGAGAAATTAGAACATGAAATATAAGGAAGGTATGAAGTCTGAAACATATTATGTTCCTGGTTGAATAACTTCAGAATAGTGATCAGTTAGATATATCAGGATTTGAGCCTTGGGCATACTTGCGTTTGAATGAAAAACTGGGAATGTCAAAATTTTATGTACAAACTTCACGGCAAGTTGTGAGAGGATGACATGCTCACTTTGCCATTTGCACATTCATAATAGCCGTTCAAGAACTGAAAATTGGCGAAACTTCAGAATGTCATAACTTCCTTATCTTTCACCCGATTTCAATCAAAATTTTACTGTTGAACTAGTAATATTTTATTCGTTTTTTTTTTTTTTTTTTTTTTTTTTTTTATCAGACTAATTTTATTTGGACTGGATTTCCCGTAATTCAAATTCACTGAAAATGATAAAGAACTGCAACAAAGGTCTCGATATAAGAACCTCAAGTATTAGTCGTATCTACATTGAAAAAAAAAAAAGAAGATAAGTGCAGTGTGTTGTTAATTGCAGAGAGGTGTGGGGGATTATGGTTTGTCTTTTTTTTATTTTTACATGTTTGTTTACTTTTGTGACATTTACAAAGAGAAGCACGTGGCTGGTGCCTGAAAATAGCAGTAGCCTGAACAGGTACAGAATGTGTCAAAACACATCCGATCAGTGGACTATATGCCTGCCAGATCACACATTACTTCTTTTGGCAACTTTTCAATGGCCATAATGTCTGACTGAATAAGGAGAAGACGGCAAAGAATTCTTGGCTCATGAGGAGGTCGCTCACATTATCTTTTCCTATTGTTGTTCGAAGGTTATAAGAGACAGGAGCTTCTCTTAAAAAAAAAAAAAAAAAAAAATCTTTAAAGGTTTCGATTTAAATTCGTTAATTCTAAATGTGTACAAGAAAACCGCTCGACTGTCATGCTGAATTAAGTCAACCGTGTGATGAGGAAATGAATTCAAAGTTACAGGCCTACGACATGTATATTATATTGATCTACATAATAGTAATTTTTACTGAGAACTAATTTTTATAAGCTTCAGCAAAGTTTTTAGGTCATCACCTCTGTCATACCGCATTAGAGAGCAATCGTGTTGTTCATGTTGTTGCTGTGTTTTATTTTTTTTTCTTCTTTTCTGATGTGTTTAAAAATTCCAACGAGCGCTCAGGATCAACAAAATAATACCAACTGAATCTACAGTTTAGTATGGGGGATAAAATCTGCACAAAGCGTGCATTGCTATTCTTGGTTATTCCACATGCATACACTTATTGGATGCCTTATGATTCTTACAGTACGTACTCTCCTACAAAATGGCCAAGCTAAAATTGCGTAATGCACCCTTTGTATTTTGTTACAATTTTTTGTTTGAATTGAATTGAATCGTCTTAAAATTTGTTAGCACTAGCACATGATAGAAACTCAAACGAATGAACAAACAGAAATACACAAGGTCGCCTCGAGCTTCTGCGCTGCAAGGAGTAAACTTTGTTTTATCCTTTTCTTCTTCTTCTGTTTTTCTCCTTCTAACGCCCTCCCTCTCCACCCCCACCCCTTCTCTCTCTCTCTTTCTCTCTCTCCTGATGTTCTTGAATGTCTTCTGTCTATCTTTTTCCGCTGTCTTCAAACCCAATGTCCGGTGCCTCATTTAGATGTGTCAGTGAGTATTGTTTCTCTTTACCCATTGTGATAGTGGTTTCGACAAGGATAAACGGAAGGTTTTATTTAGCCTGTTATTTGCAGCTCTGTGCGTAGGGCGGGTATGAGTGATTATAGAATGCGCGGGTGTGTGGCCAGAGTTTTAAAGCGCGTTGAGCTCATGTAGAAATGACGAATGGAGAACACGCAAATGGACCGAGCACTAAATACATTATCTAACTCCGTCACTATTATCGTCGCCCAGTTTATATTCATTTTTACAACAGCTTGAGATGGTGGTATCAAGAGACTTAACTGACAACTTAGAGGACCAATGCAATATTCAAATGCATAATTATGTTGACTTGTGTTGATTTTTGGCACCCTGAACATCACTAATGTGGCCAGATCTATAAGGCTTTATATACCCATGCCAAAATTTTGTTGTAATTCTTATGATGCTAATAATGTTTCTATTATTTTTCTTCAGATTATTGGGATACACCCACAAAAAAATTTCCAAAACAAGATTGTGTCAACGACATCATCCGTCAGTTATTGTTAAAGTATACTTATATGATTAACCACTGTTAACAAATCACACGGGAATGCACCTTACACATTCCCCCATAACATACAGACCACAATTTGCACGTTTTCATGTTACCAACAAAGTCAGTAATGTGAAGAAAGTTGTAAAAAAAATCTTATGAATTATATAGCACTTATGTTGAAAATTAGACGCATACGGGATGATCAGGGTATCGTATATCAAGTCAATGTGCATTATTTGCATATAGTATATATGTCCTTTAAGCTGTAAATTCATATTGGCAACGGAAACTGCATGGTGACGGTTTGCTATTCTTATTAGATGAAGTATACTTGTTTCATATTCAGGAGACAAGACGATGCTCTTAACACCCCACGTAAAAAAAAAAAAAAAAAAAAAAGTGACTGAGAGCACAGACTGTGGAAGTCAAGAGGACGCTGACATTTTGGCCCATGTTTGTTTTATGTGTGTGTGTGTGTGTGTGTGTGTGTCTGCGCGCGCGCGCGCGCGCGTGTGTGTGTGAATGTGTGTGTGTGTGTGTGTTTGCGCGCGCTCGAAATATATACCATCTCCGATTCGGGACACAAGTTGTTGGAAATTGACAACGGCTGCGCAGTAGCAGGTGGCTGCCATGATGGGCTTCCCAGTGCACATTAAAGGGGCCCTGAAATCCAAATGCATGTTGATTAGTGTTGATTTATGATACCCTCAACATCACTTTTGTGGTAAAACAAATATCTAGAAACATTTCATATATTTTTAACGATGTTTTCTTCTATTTTTATTCAGATTACTTGGGAACGCCCGGAAAAAATCCTTCCAAACCAATCAATATTAATATTCTTGAGATGACATCATCTGTCAATCATTGCTAAAGTACTGAAATGTTTAACAAAAGACATTGGAACGCACCTTCCTCTCGACTCAGCATAACTTGCATGTTTCTGTCATATTAATGTGACTAACAAAAGACATGGCGAGGGAACATGCAAGTTATGCTGAGTCGAGGGGAAGGTGCACTCCATTGTCTTTTGTTAAACATTTCAGTACTTTAGCAATGATTGACAGATGAGGTCATCTCAAGAATATTAATATTGATTGGTTTGGAAGGATTTTTTGGGCGTTCCAAAGTAATCTGAAGAAAAATAGAAGGAAAAATCGTAAAAAAATATATGGAATGTTTCTAGATATTCGTTTCACCGCAAAAGTGATGTTGAGGGTATCATAAATCAACACAAATCAATGTGCATTTGTATTTCAGGGCCCCTTTAACCCTTCCAAGAGATAAAATGTGCATAAATCTCAAACACATAAAGTCTATAATAATGGAAAAGAAAATCCGAAGGTGGCACAGAGAGAGTTAAAGACCCGATAGTGTGGGGATTCTTGGAGTGGGGAGGCTGACCCGGTTCGGATATATACATGTATTCGAGAATTCCCATTACGAATATTGTGTAGAGGTTCATCACTGATCTCTTTTGTCTTTGTAAGTATATACACAGCTGAAGAATCTTAACTGGAATCGACTATGATAACAATAATCGTATATACGCTTCTATATGAACGATTTCGCTGACCGGTGCTATACGTGGTTTTCGAATGCACCCCGGCAAGCTGCGAATGCATTGGGCCGCCCATAAATCCCCACGCTATATCGGGTCTTTAATGTAACCACATTCGGTCCCACTTACAAACGGTGAATTTTATGCAGCTGTCATCTAGGGCTGCAAGGAGCCTGTTCAGAGTCGAGACGCCACTGAGGAGGATGTATACTATACGACCAAATCTGGAAACTATGAGCATACTAAAGAAGTGTAACTTCATCATGAATACATTCTTCATGTTCTCAGAAATTGACTTGATGTGAACATGCAAACACATATTTGATAAAATGTTATTCTATTTTCCGTAGATGTATCATCTAGTTGTCCAAGTCTTTTCTGTTTTTGTTTTTATTTTTATAATCTAGGTCATTCTATTACATATACTTTTTGCTCAACTTCTATAGAGCGGATCAAATTTCTGTTTACATGAAGGATGTTATTATTGCTTGTTTGTACGTCGATCGCTTGTGAATATATCGATGGATACTGTTCATTAGCGATTACCGGAACCTGGAGACATCTCGAAATCTCTCCATCGACGTGAAGCGAGAAAAACTTCCTTCTTCGCGAACCGATGCTTCCCGCGCCTTCTCGACTGATCCCGCTTGGCTTAATTATCACTTCGAATCCTGTAAATCGAGGAGATAAAAGAAGACTTCCGTGCGTTAGTGCCCTAAGAAAACAAGAATTCCCATCCCCGCGAGGGAATGGAATTGGAATTCAATGATACATCTCTCATCGGGATTGGAAATTTCGAATTTACTTTAATATCTCGTCGCTCACACGTCTCCTGTAAACCCCTTTAGAGAAGCAGATCATATCTGGGATGGGGCTTTCACAGAAAATACGTGACAGAAAAAAACGGTAAAGTTTTAATGCGCCTCGTCATCGTATGACTGCTCATATACAGAAACTAAAAACAAACAGCGATAGTTGTGTACTGCAGCAACTGTAAACATCATTATTAAACGAATTACTTTTTGCCTGTATTATAGCAGTATGCATTGTATCTTTAATGAAAAAGAAAAAATCTTTTAATCATAATGAAAAGGCATTGCAGTTCATCGACAAGAATGAAGTGTCTTTGAATTAGTTCTTTTCTGGTTTCTCCTTGTGTTTCTTTTATTTAAAGTTGTATTAATAAGCATTGGTCGTTGCCAATTATGTCCAGACACCTGCTCGTCTTCAGTTGAGTTGTGTTATATGCTGTGCTAAAAGAGCTCCAGTTTCAGTCTTTGAAGTTTTCACGTATAATGTAATGTAAAAAGTAATTAAAAAATGGATAGAAAAAAAATAGTTAGAACCATCGTTATATATAGTCAACATGCAAACAGCGTAACCATATCATGTCTAATTCAAAGACACTTCATATCATATCGACATCATAATAAATTAAGTAATAAACTGGAACATCGGGCAGCATTGCATTATATACACTGTATTCATTTTGCTTAATAATAAAACTCTGCTGTCAGTCATCATGGTTTTCATCAAAGAAGAAAAAAAAAAGGTGGTTAAAATTAACAGGATGAGGCAGTAACAGGAGAAGAAAAGGAACAGAAACTTGAGGCCATGTGGATTATCATATCCCTGCATGCCCTGTATGTCATTTCTTCATGCTTTAATAGGCCGATACCATGATGCAAATTCATACTTAACCCACGAGTGGTACTAAACACGCTGGCTATACATCACGATTAATTAAAATGTGTAGAATTGAGAACAAGGTTTGTTGATTTTGAAAAGAAAAAAAATGCTAATAACGACATTCAAATTGATTCAGATATGCTATAACTGTCATAATCGTTTGAGTGTTGTCTTCCTACCATGCAGTTTGACATGGATTTTCTTTAAAATGAGTGACGAGTTTGAATCTTACACATCTATTTTATCTATCTCATAGAGGGATTGCCGTATAAGCATGTTTTAACAGTATATTATGCTCTTAAGTTATTTCCGAATTCCAGGGATTTCACTTTTTGATCAACGTATTGATATCAGTTCTTGATATAGGACAAGGCAAAAGCAGATGTCACGTTGAAATGGGAATTCCTCTAGCTCGTGCATAATCACGTGAGTATCGCCATTCGGTTGCAATCAACTCAGACAGGGCATGGGGTTTGAGTACAATCGCTTCCGACATTTTAATGGCATGGCATTGTTCTTCTACATCAGAATTCCTCATCGTCTCGCCTGCAGATTTCATGCAGGTTACATTAGCCTAAATATAGAAGTTCAGAAGAAACAATTCTGTCCATCAAAACTGTCCAACCGGCTAACGTGACGCTTATCACTTGCCATACACTCTCGAGAACAATTTCAGTTTCGCTTAAAAAAAACAAAAACAAATGAAAGTATGTACACAGGGCCGAAATACTAGAAATATCTCCCCGCAGAAGATACACGCTGTTTATCATTATCATCCTTTAATGTAAGCAAAGACAGCATTTATTGAACAGATGTACCCCACGCAAGAGCACTGACGTCCCAATCAATATTATTATAGATGTTGAACTCTACCTTTTGGTTGTTGTCATGTGAAGAGTATTTTGTTTTTTGCGCTTATCATACCCGTTTACAGGTATAAGATAATCATTAATCCATACATTTTTAACGAACATAAGAAAAAAAAAGCAGGTGTTTACACGTATTATTTTTACATAATCGTTATGACTATAATCCTTAGTTATAAGTATTTTACTTTCGCATGTGTTACGATGAAAATATGAATTGCATAAAAGTCGTTCCGCCTTGACAATTCAAGATTGTAAAAATATAATGTTCTTTAGGGAAAGAGCCCAAAAATCAGTTTTCTTTTTGTCTGACGTCATTACGGGTTTTCACGCTTTAAACGAAAGGGAACGCCATTTAGCACCGTCGCAAGATAATTATAACCTTTGCTTTTTGGCGACGCAACCGAAGTGGACGAAATAAATTAGAAATCATTGATATTTCACAAATTACACCTGATACTCTTTCATACGAGCTGTGATACTCCTAGAGGCAAAGATTCATTTTAATAGTCAAAGTTATGTATATCTGTGCTGCTATTCTCAATCTCAGCGGTTAAGGAAAGAGAACAGGGCAGTGACGGATAAAGAGCGGGGCGCACCGGGACGGCGCCCCCTCTTCGTTTTTGTTTTTTTGTTTTTTGTTAAAACAAAAGAAATACAATGAAAAAAAAGGGGAGGCTCTTGCGCCCCCCTTTAATTTTGTAAAGAAGCCTCCCCTTTACGGAAATCATGGATCCGCCCCTGATAGGGAACGCGTAGTTATTCATCGTTTTAGAACGCACCGTTCCATTAGGCAGTTTCTCTTCTTCTTTTACAGTGTGTTTATTTTTTTCTTTCCTGTTTTTTGTTGCTGTTGTTCTCCTTCTTTTAGTTTCTTTTTTCCCTATCTTAAGTACATGAAGTTGAATTCTTCTTTTTCTTCATCATCTTAGACTTTCACTACCCTTAAAGATCATTCGTAGCGTGGAGGTTCATGGGTGGGTGGCCCGATTTCGCAGCCCGTTGGGGTACATTTTGAAAACCACGAATAGCACTGGTCAGCGAATATGTGCATCCAAGCGTGCGCTCATCGATAACGGTCGACTCCAGTCGAGACTCTTCGGCTGTGTGTGCAGTTACATAGAGATTAGTGATTAAGCCTTACACAAAATTCGTTCCGGGGATTCTCGAATGTATCCGAGCAGGGCCGGTCAGCCTTCCCTCTCCATGATATCCTCTTGCTACATAGGTCTTTAACTCCGAACCGTGTCGTTAGGGGCGCCACTCTGACGTCCATAATTACAAACCGCTCACGTGTCTGTTCAATATTTGTTGCGGCGGTGTGCCAGTGAGTGGGTCTCTGCCATTGTTGTCTGTGTTTTATTCATTCCCTGATTACTTTCTGGTTCTATATGTCCCTCCTCTTATGATTTCTCTACCGAGGAAGACTAGCTTTCATTCAATTCAGAGTCACTTGTCAATTAAAGGAGGATTTGATTTAATTTATGTGCACACAATGGATGCATGGGTATGTTTGTATCAAGATAATTATTCATTCATTAATTCATTAATTCATTCACTTATTTGTCACAGGATCCATTTAATTATGTATATTTCATCTATTTATCTACGTCTTTATCTATTCATTTACTGTGGGTTTTTTTTTTTTTTCATTCACTCGTCTAGATTTATTCATTTATTCATCAATGTCAGGATCTATAAGGGTCCAAATTTTATAAACATTTCGTTTCAGTAGTCTCACCATTATGTAATTTAACACCAGTTCCTTTCGTCAATCACGATTATATATTAATGAGACAAAAAGTGGAAAATAAACAGGTACGGTATAGATATGGGGATTGGACCATCCCTGTTGCATCTTGATCACTGTATAGGCCCTTTGAAGTGCCTGCAAAAGCAAACATCGCGAAGATTTCTCGAAGTTAACATGGTTGAACTTTGGTTAAACTTCGAGAAGTTTTGCCAGAGTGACCGGACGGCTTTTACAGGGGCATTCCAGACGATTTTTATAATTTCACATCATGTAGTACATAAATCAACAGCTCCACGTATAGATTTGTGGAATTTATTGTGGTCCTTGAGCAGAGAAACAATACTCTGAAAAATCTGAAACAAATTACACTGAACAGTGTTCATGACATAGGAGCCTCACATATTTCAGAAATGTAGCAGTGTAATTCCATCACAGTACCACTTGCTTATCAAGTTCACCTGTGTAGAATGTATGTATGCCATTTTCTTTTGTTCTGCTTCGTTGAGCCCTAACTCATGCATTCTTATGGCGAGGCTGCCAGGTCATCATCCTTGTTCATTGCAATCTGTTGTAAATTTTGAAAACATTCTTATTCTTCAACCCAATCACTATAAATTCTGAAACTCTGTACTTGGTATAATTAATTTATAGTTGTTCAAATGTAAAAATCTGAAAAACATCCGGAGGTCAAATTTAAGGCTTTTGTCAATGTTTGTCTTTTGACATTTTTTTTTGTCTCATTATGTTTATTTCAGAAATGGTTAAAAGGACGACAATCAGACACCACAAACCTCTGAGATGCACTGAAGCTCGCAGGATGGTTGGCATTTCAACACAACCCTTTTGCAACAATCGGTACCAAGCTTCCGAAGAAACCACCTGCTGGAAAGAACACAGTGTCCCACAGTGTGAAACACAATGTGAAACACAGTGTGAACACATTGTGAATACAGTGTGAAATTTCTTCACACTGTTACATTCGAACGTTTTAACAGTGTGAACACATTGTGAATCACCAATTCACAGTGTAAATCATCAACGCACAGTGTGAAACAGAACATTGCTATGTTAATACCCAGTGAAAAACCACACCACAGTGTGAAATAATCTTCACACAGTTAAATTCGAGCGTTTTCACATATTCAACTATGTGAACACAGTGTGTTCTTTCCAACAGGGCGAAACGATTCTAATTCCCGAACATCCTTCGACTTCGGCATTTGAAATTAGTCTCAGGAGAGCAAGTTTCGAAATTCCATGAACAAAACACATTTTGCAGGTTTCTCATCTTTGAAATCTGTGGCTTGAATATTATGATGTCGGTGGTATACCGAGACGCAAGTGCAATTTGAAGACATTGCAACTGTTATCCCAGCTCGAGTGAGATTATGTAGGACTAAAGAAATATTTGCGCCTTGGCGTCGGTATAATAATGATGTTCTGTTTTCTCTGGTAATACGAAGATGCAATTGTCAGTAACCTTCAAAAGTTCAGTGAACAGCTTACAATAATGAATATAATAAGAGCAGGTTCGTCAGATCACAAATTTAACTTTTACCATGTTTAGTTTAGCCACCGCGTTAATACCACGGTTACTCTAGATATCTCAGAAAATCCTTATAAAAGTTTCAATCATTACAGCGTGGACGCCCCGGAATGACAGCTTGTATACTGGTAAACGTTCTTTTTAATAAAAATGTTCAGATGAAAGGTGATTTCGTAGAAACTGGTTCTTTACACAGTGAGAATGAGATAGTGGCAAGGAGGTGGAAGATCCGCCTCCCTGATGAAGCTAAACCGACCAAAAACAAACAAATAAACAAACAAACAACAAACAAACAAACTCAGAGGATATGATAGCCATGACCATCGCTGATGATAACGTTAGGTTTTAGCCTAAAAGATCAGATTAAAATTAGATTAAAATGTGTAATCACTAGAACGAACTTTGTTAAGACATGATTACACCTCCATGATGGTAATTGTTCGAGGCATGCATTGAATTCATTCTTTCTGATATTTAATTCAGCCATCATCAAAAGGCGAAAGAAAGCTCCTTTTACTCATGTTTGTGAATTTAAGTGCCACCGCTTCTTCCCGAGTGGCCTCGAATAGGGTCAAACTATATAATTCAGCAAAATATGTATTGCACGCCCTACACGTGTCAAAGGTCATGCAGGAAGCTCATTGAACTCAAACTGTTTTTCTCTGATTTCCCTTTTGCTCTCTCCAAACTTTCAGTCTCTTCTTCTCCTTAAAAAAAAAAATAATAAAAAAAATAATAAAAAAATCTGTAAAATTAAATCTGAAGTGTTGGAAAGAGCGCTTCACCCACGGACATTTTTGAGTCACAGGAAATCAACGACCATGCATCTCCGCTCCAGGGATGTGCCAATTTTAGATAAAAAGGAACCATCTTGCATACCTCCCGCTCCTGCAATTTATTCAAGAGAAATTTCATACGGGCATTTTGGAGAAATCCCGCTAACTCACTTAGGGGAATTCGGGGGAGGCAATTATACAAACCTTGACACGCACTACTATTAGATGAACACATAACAGTAGCGATATACATATATATCATATATAAATATATATATATATTGAATTTCCCTTCAATTGCACTCACTCCTGTCAATATTTAGCAATGACATGTACGTATCTATAGTGTTAAAACTGTACTTCTGCTTGTTCAGTGTTTATATTTTTCCCCAAAATAGAGTTTCTTTTATGTTTTCATTTTTATTTTTTGGGTTTGAATCTTTCTCGTTAGGAACTTATCCATAGACGTACACAATTCGTCAAGATCACAACTTTATTTGGTATTTCAGTACAGCTCTATGACGCAAATGACATTTTGAGTGTAACTGTGTGTTCTCCAAAGTTATGAAACGACTGGAGTTCATCGTACTTTTAGATATCAAGCCACGTAAAATCTGCAAAGAAGGTAATGAGGTTACTTCAAATCCTGCTTTTCAAACAAAACAAAACAATAAAAAAACTGATCTTCGTTAAATACTTTCCCTAACAACCAGGCATTATCCTCCTCTTTACCATTCCGGATTTTTTTCTTTCTTTTTTTTTTTCAGAAAGCCTCGGAGAAGTTTGGTGATTTATAAATCAGGGGGTTTGTGATTCTACTTATCATAATCAATACACATAATCTCTGCACATTGTAGCGTTGATCAAACGTCTCCTATGCGATTTTTTTTTTCTTTTGCATATATAATTTTCATTGATATAATTTCCTGAACGGCATCGCGCATGCATTCTATGATTGGATCGCTTTAATTGAATTCACAACGCATACTCTTTTGATTTATTCTGTTCTTGCAGTACATCCAAACTGGGTCATGAGTTCGTAGAGTTTATGTCTTCGGTAGCTTAAAATAAGGTCGCACATGTTAAGTGTTAGGCGCACCAAGGAGGTGGGTACATGATGCCTGCGTGTCATCTGCTTGCCAGAAGCTCTGTTATACCCTTTCAATTATCATTCGAATCCTATCTGGCAACGCTCGCTAATTTAAAGAGATGCATTGCATCTAAAACGCCCCGACGCCTGCAAAGATTACGCCAACACCGAAGTGACTCTGTGGGGGGTAATTAATACCATACTGCCGTAGGTGGCGGCATACGCTTCTAAAAGCAGTACAAAACGCCAAGTAGAGAGCCTGGATGTGAAGACAAATACACTATTCGGATTATCACTGTCTCTAAATTCAAAGATTGAATGATATGATTGTAATTTACGTGGTAATGAAATTTTATTCGCTGAAAAAGAATGACAACCTTTATAATAACGGCAGCTACAAACGACTCATAACCCATTATAACCCCGAAAGATTGTTCTACCCCCCCCCCCCCAAAAAAAGAAAAGCAATCACACCTTACAGACTCGATAGCATGGTTCTCTCAAAGAAAACGAAACTAAAATATCCCAACGGAGCAACAATCCAACTACGATATATTGGAAAGCTTGTAGGATGAAAACTTACACAAATATGCGCTCAATTACCGGTAGGCACGCCTATACCAAAACAACTTTCATCCGCATAAACCATTGAAAACGCAAATTCGGAAACTATGGATGGCTGCATTCTCCCAAATTGCCAACACAATGAATACGTCAGATAATGTGATTTTATAAACGTCACTGAAGCAAAGCTCTGCTTATATAATAGGCCTAATGGCGATCTCCTGCACATTGTCTCTTACGCCGTTTTGACAATATGATTATTTTATTCTGATTATGTTATTCTGTACGTGAATATAAACGCGACGTTTTAGGAAATGGACTTACCTCGAAGTTTTTAAACTTACTTTTGAGATGGCATTTGATTAGACGATAATCATATTCTATATGGAATACATATCCTTTCATTTTCACTCCCATTGCCTAGCCTGGCCTCAGGTTAAAGACTCGGGCGAAACGTTTACTCTTACCCTGGACTGTAGAAGAAAGAGAAACTTTCTGAGAGATGAATCACCGTCACATTCGGCTTGAACTCTCAGCAACTCCCATCCTCCCCCCCCCCCCCCCCCCTCTCGGGATGATGTTAGCTGTTCTTCTTCTGACCCTTACCCCCCTCCCACCCCTCCCCTTCAATAAAGGATACAAGTACCATGGATTCTATCCATGTGATGAAGCATGCGGCAGGTACCTGGGACAACACTATACCAAGGGGCAAACAATGTCCAAACTTTGATAAATTTTCGAGTATGTTGATGACAAGCTTCACTCAAAGTTTGGAGAATATCTTTAAAGCAGTAGACTCGCGCTTCATTCTCGGCAGGCGACATGATAAGAAAGTGC
Organism: Diadema setosum; assembly: GCF_964275005.1. Taxonomy (NCBI): domain Eukaryota; kingdom Metazoa; phylum Echinodermata; class Echinoidea; order Diadematoida; family Diadematidae; genus Diadema; species Diadema setosum. The sequence goes on from NC_092705.1 coordinate 23,023,762, forward strand.
TACAAGTTAGATTTAGGTTTAAGTGAAAAATAAATGCAGCCAATCTCACCTGTAAGCAGAGTAGAGAGGGACGGTGGAAAATCCTTCGACCTTACAATAGAATTGAAAAAAAAAAAACAATGTTTAGATCCATCCAGGGTATTTTTTTTTTTCTCGACTAAGCCATGTTTTTCTTCTTGTACGCGAGGTCGATTGTATGAGATGATTATTCAAATATCGCTTGATGATGACACCAGTATTGTGTTATCACGATAGTTGCAACAACAGCACTCAGAGTTAAGGGTAACAATAGGCTACTAGGACATAGTATTAGGAAAGATTATGATTATGCTAACAATTTTATCTATTATGAAAAACAGGAAGATTTCAGGAATATATATACCCGTTGCTAAACATACCTCTTTACCTCTAGTTATATACCACGATCGAATATCGTGTCATGCATAATAGTGCCTATTTACTCGACTTAATTATCAAATCTTTGACTTCAAATTGATAGAATTCTTGCGTCGCGTTGTTTGTATTGGGCTGTGGACACATTGCCCTATAGCGACGTAAACACTGAATTGATCAGTATTTTAGTAGTAACCATGACAAAAGAAATCATGGGCATAATCATTCGAGCAGAATTCGAACCTATGGCCCCCTGATATGACAGGCGTCTTATCCACTAGACCATCGAGCTTCCATCCGACTGTCAGTGCTGGTTGTAATCATTGTAGCATATGCAACGGGTACTGCGTAATTATTCAAATTGATGAAATTCTGGCGTCGAATTGTTTTTAATGCAACTGATTGACAGGGTGCATGTATAACATCGACGCAAATAAGCGCTGAATTCATCTTTTGTCATGGGTACAAGTAAAACACTGATCAATTTAGTACTTATTTACGTCGATATAGGGTGATATGACAATCAGTTGCAGCTCTGTTTTGCTTACAACTTCGCCATCCTTGTTTTATCAAAGAAATCTAAATTTGAAAAGAGCCACTATGAAAAGTGACATCTCCTCTTAAAAAGAAGTTTCTGGCAATCACAAAATGGGTCGCTGTAATGCAGTTCTATGCTAATCCCAAGCAAGTATCTTGTCTGCCAGAAGGGCATTATAAACGATTTAGTACACGTGATTGTGTGAGTAAGTTATAGATGAAGAGACGCAACGCTGTGCAAGTATCTATCGGCATCTGTTAAAGGGGAAATCAAGTCCAAATATAAGTTAGTCTGAAAAGTAAGAGTACAATATCACTAGTTCAGAGGTAAGATTTTGACCAAAATCAGGTGAAAAAATAAGGAAGTTAGGACATTTTGAAGTTTGGTTAATTTTTCAGGAAGCAATTCTTGAACCGTCAATATGAATATGCAAATGACATAGTGAGCTCACAACTTGCCATATATAGTTTGTGCATAAAATTTTGACATTTCCAGTTTTTCATTCAAACGCAATTATGCCCGAGGCTCAAATCCTGGAATGTATCATTGATCACTATTCGGAAGTTATTCAGCCAGTAATACATTCATGTTTCAGACTTCAATGACAGAAAATTGAATTTTCGTCATTTTTTTTTTTTTTGTACACGATCAATGGAAAATTGTGAGGTTATGACATAAATAGCTCAATCATTTGCATATTCATATCCACTGTACCAGAACTGTTACAGAAATCAGGAAAACTTCAAATTGTCATTACTTCCTTATTTTCTATCTGATTTCCGCCATTTTTTTTTTTTTTGCCGTTGAACTCGTCAGATTTTATTTTTTTTTTATCATCAGACTACTTAGTAACTTATATTTTGACTGGATTTTCCCTTTAATTACCACAGCTGCATCATTGTCAATAAAATCTTGCAGACAGCTGGAACACATGCTAAGCAGTGCCTTCCCATATTAAACTCAGTTTTACCACACTGTAGAGAAGAAAGAGAAAAGAAGAGCGTGAAGATAAAAGAAAGAATTGGATGTGGTGTCCACAAGATACACAAGATATAACAGACGACCTTAAAGGGATCATGCAGTTTTGGTTGAGACCTAATTTCAGGTTTCTAACGTTTTTTTATGAGATTATGAGAAACCTCGTGTGAAATATGAAAGAGCATGTAATTCTATGAGGAAATCAATGTTTATTTGATGAAAATTGGTTTTGAAATGGCCGAGATATCCAAAAAAGAGCGATTCTAATAAAATGTGGGACCCACACTTTATTACGATCGCTTTGTTTTACTTTGTTTTTGGATGTTTCAGTCATTCCAAACCTGATTTTTTGCTTTTGACTATATCATAAGTGTTTTCTTGGTATCTCGCAAAAAGTTAAAAGCCAAATTCTCATCTCCACCAATACTGTACTATCCCTTTAAGTGACATGCCTTGGGTCATTTTGCCTCACGTGACTTTGTATTTATCCTGATAAGGTGATTTCCGCCATTTCACTCCTTTTTATATCTTTTGTTATATTCAGATTTAGAGAGATAAATAAATAGATAGATAGATAGATAGATAGATATAGAGATAGATAGATAGATAGATAGATAGATAGATAGATAGAGAAAAGTCAGATAAACGTAATGATAGATAGAAAGGTAGATTAGACAGATAGAATGACTGGTAGATAGAAAGACAGAAAGAAAGATAGATGGAGAGATATATAGATAGATACATAGATAGAAAAAAGACAGATAAACGCAATGATAGATAGATAGAAAAATAGATTATATAGACAGAATGATATGACTGGTAGATAGAAAGACAGGTAGAAAGAAAGAAAGATAGATAGATAAACAGATAGATAGATATGGATAGATATAGATAGATAGAAAGATAGATAGATACACAATAGAAAGAAAGAATAAAGACAGCAAACAGAGAATATGAATTGATAGATCTATAGATAAACAGAGAGAAAAAGAGGGGAGAGAGGGAGAGAGTGAGGGAGTCGGGTGAAGGGAGAAACTTTCAGAATGATTCCAGCTGACTGTAGGGTGTGGGCCTGCTCCCTCGAAGAGGTCCCACCAAATGCAGGTTTCAAAACCACGATCAAATGCGGCGGGACAATTTAGTCTATCCCACAGGGGCCATAAAATAACGACATGCCGCGTGTGCTTCCCTTTTCCCCTGTCATGCTTCAATTGTTCTTCGTAGTTTCTCAGTGAGTCACGAAAAACCGCCAAAACGTTCAATAGTTTGTGAGCATGCATCGTCATTTCTGATGGCGCTCAACAGATTGAAAGATCGAGTGTGGCGAAATATAGTCGCTGTGGTTGGTACAAACATGTATGTGCAGCTTAAATCACTACAAAAAAAAAGATAAATAGATTAAAAAAATAAAATGTAATAATGATAATAATCATAATCATAATGATAATTTAATTAAGATTAAAATTGTAACTATAATTATAATTATACTTATAATTATAGTTATAATTGAAATGTGAACAAGAGTTCATATTACAAATATATTACCCTAGCGTTGCCAGGTACCCATCTTATACACATGGGTCGAAAGGGACATCATGGGTAAAAACATCTTGTCCAAGGACGTGAGCACTAGGCGGAAATCGAGCTCGGGTTCTCCGATTGGGAGTCGGTAGTCTTATCCACTATGCTACAGCGCCCCCAACTACGAAATCAATTCAAAATGGCATGGAGGTTTTCAGCCTTCAGTTTCAGTAAGTTTTATTTCTCCACTTGTGTAAAAAAAAAAAAAAAAAAAAAAAAAAAAATAAGTGTGACAATATCAAACATATTATTCACAAGTCATGAAAATATTAACAGGAGATCACATTACAATTATATAATCATGTGAAGTAATACATATATTTCATAGCAAATCTTTAAAAACATGTGGAGGAGACCGTTATCAATAAGCGTCACTCCCTCCATTGAAGCAAAACCTGCTATGATGCCTTCGATGAATCTTCAAAACGTAACATGCATCTACAATACCCAGAAACTCCAAAAAAATTTTGAAATTTGATGCATTGATGAGGACGTTTTTCCCCTAGATTCGTTATTCCGTAGGTCCGTTAATCCAACGGTTTGGAGACTTTTTTCCAATCGCGATTCGCCAGAATTACGGAACGAGACGGACGCGTAAAAGGATTGATCTTCAAATCGTGGTTTGGGGGCGGAGCTTAGGATGACCTTTCAACCACTTCCGCAGAAAGACCGCGTTGGTCATATTGCTCGCACTGCAGTCAAAGCGTCCTATTATACTTACCGCTCATGAGTGATTGATTGGAACTCGGAAAGAAGCCACACCTCCCATGATGATCCCATCTTCGCTCTGAAATTCAAAACTCAAAAAGCCTTCCTCGGTCGTGTGAACGAAACTATAATTCGAATCGTAATTATAATTCAGCATTGCAATTACGTTTCTCGACCAGTCTGAAAACGGCCAACATCATGCACCTCCGGACCGTCATTTTGAAGCACGATTGGAATTACGATCCAAATCACCCGATTGTGGTTTGCATTCAAAATGTTCAGTTCAGTTCAGTTCAGTTCAGTTTTTATTTCTGCATTTCAAAATCAATACAAATCCACAAATCAACAAAATACTTACATAGTCATTTACAGAGCTAATATTCGTAACGTTTGGATCATACATACATTTTTTTTTTTCAAGAACGAATATTATATATAAAAGGAAGCAATAGGAAATGATAAAAATGAAATGCAGGGGACCATCATCATGTATGTATAATTTGAAAAAATGTATAATTTGAAACACGATTCTTGTGTAATGTAACAACAATCACGTTTGAAATTATACGCAGTCCCGGTACGTGTGAAAGTAGTCATAGAATGGTGCTTGAAATTACACACTCTCGTAAAGTGTGAAAGACAAATTTTCTCCTCTCACTCCCGAAAGGCAGTTTTACTTTACGATCCAATTCAGTTTCACTTTTAGTTTCAGTTTAGTTTAGTTATATTTTCATATTTCTCAAAGACAGCCAATACATTAGTGTTAAAGCATAAAAATACATGTCATGCACAAACAAACTTTTTGGGGGGATCTCAAGAAAAAAAATATATACAGTAAAAGTCATTTAAACGGTCATATGCGATATTGCAGATGTAAAAGAACAGAGAGAGAAACACGAAGGAAACCTACGAAAAGCTAAAGCTTGTAGGAATTGCAGGCTTCCAAGGGAGTGCGGTGTTCCCTAACTACTGTATCTATTTGGCTTTGTATCACAAAGATCTTACGAAGAATTTCCGCCCTAGTGAAGGCCAGTTAAATCATGCGAGAAAAAAAAAATGCAGTAAAATATTGTACGAAAATAAGGAGTTGTATAGAGCTAATTTACTACCACATCTACAGTACATAATTCATGTTATGCATACCAGTTAAACAAAGTCTGTTCCCGACAACGCGAAAGCATGCCCGATGACTGCCCGACACAAGGCATATTCAAGCCTTAGATGTATTTTGTCTATATCATAAGGAAACATGGAAGTCCACGTCACCATCTCCGGTGAAGAAATATCCATAACACTGTATGCACTAATAAACTAGTCCAACATGTACCGCCCCTGCCCGGCAAATTGGCATTACCACTACAGCTGACGTTATCATCAACTACCGTTATCTGTAACCCTTTCTGTATCAAGAGCCAAAATGAATGTGCATGCATTTCACACACATACCCATGAACAGAAAAATAGCGTGACACACTGATCGCTATTTGAAGTTCAGCAAGTTTAGTTGTCATAACAAAATGGAAAACATCTACTCTCTGTGATGAATACAATTAATGTCGGGGAAAGGGTGCAGATAGCCCATGCATGTTCGATTTAAAGAACACACACACACACACACACACACACACAAAGCTGGGATATCATCAGAACGTAATCTTGGTTAGCTTGCTTTTTAAGACATCATCCCAACAATCTGGTTTCATACAAACGCAGACAGCCTTAGAATAATTTGTCGTAGTCTTCAGAAGACGATGATTTCGGTCATAATCATGACTCTCCGGTAAACGTCCGTGAATGAAAGACACTATAATCCGTGTGAACGCTCCCCTTCGAGTAGGACATGCAAAGTAGGGGGGGGGGGAGCGTTCAGATGAGTGCAAAATCGGACACTGACTATAGAACATCCGAATAGGTTGCAGAGCAACACATGAAACCTAGGGGCTGAAGAACGTGTCACGCTAAAATGGATGCTGGTAAGGATACAGGAAAAAAATGTGGAAAGGACAAGCCATTCCTGTTCTAACCTTTGTAAACAGTTTCTTGGCAAGTTTGTGTCTCCCTACTGTAAAGTTGAATTACTTATTTTTGTCAAGTTTGATGTGAGACCAAATACGGTTAGTCTTCGGACTTTTACTTGGTGTTCTTATAATAAAACCGAAACTGAATTGAAAAATCAAGACTTCGATATATTACACAACAGTGGAACCCAGAAACGAGCTCCGTGGGACATGTTTAAGACGACGACAAACCAACATAAAGTTATCGTGTCCTGCTGTGAACTCTGTTGGCAGCACTGGCGTAGCCGGGGGGGGGGGGGGGGGGGGGGAGGCGATGGGGGCGGTCGCCCCCCCCCCCCCCCAAGATTTGGACCGGGGTTTTGGGAGGCGGAAAAAAAAAATCCGTGTATACTGTATGCATGCACATGAAGCGGGTCTCCTTTGCAACCTTTCATCAAATAAGATATTTTTTTTTTAATATTTCAGTCAAAGTGTGCACCAGATCGTTGAATTTCAATTCAAAATATGCAAAATCTCTCGTGCTTGGAGGGGGTATCCCCCTCCCAAACCCTCCCCCTCTGTGCCTCTTTCCCTAGCTTAGTACACTTTTTAGATTTACAAACACACAAAAAATATGAATAATTCTGAGTGCACAAGACTTATCACTTATATTCCGAAAACTCAAGGTTCCCTCATGTATAAGGGGGAATTTCCCCTTTTAATCGACCCTTTCCTCCCTCAGCCCCCCCCCCCCATCAGTTTTTTTTTTTTTTTTTTTGTGATTTCCCAAATGTTGATTCCATCAAATATGCGTATACGAGATATCTCAATTCAGGCAAAGCTCCATCGGAAGGGAAGGGTGGAGATAACACTCGCCCACGCCTTCTCCCTGCTCGCCCGCCCCTCCCCCCCCCTTCCCGCCATGCGTAGAAGTAGACTGTGGCTATACCCAGATCGCTTTATTTCAATTCTAAAAACGCAAAAGCTCCGCGAGCGGGAGGGGGAATCCCCCTTCCCTAAGCTCTACCTCACTAGACTTTATACATACACACAGATGTGCACATTCGGAATAAGAGCTAATTCCGTGATTTTAACACTTCGATGAAAAAGTATTGCACCAAAAATTTGCACCAGATCGCTGAATTTCAGGTCTGAAAACGCAAAATCACCTTCGTGTGGGAGGGGATATGCCCCTATCTACACCCTCGTGTGCTGCTTTTTCTGTTTGATTGCTGAACTGCAGACAGCGTTCATGATATTCAGTGTAGAATAACTACAAGAAGATTATTTAAATGATATACCAATTTTATAGGCAAATTGTTCAATAATAATGTACGCAAAATATACTGCAACCTTAAACAAGTGGGACTGTTTCAACTTGTTAAAACACGCAAAACATGCATCAAATTGCACCATTTGCAACATCAAAATGCAAAAAGTTCTCACCGTGGGAGGGGGGACACCCCCTCCCGCACCCTCCCCTCCCCCTTCGCTCGCTCCGCTCGCTCGGGTTCAGTCGCGTTCATGATATTCAGTGAAAAGAATTAACACAAGAAGTGTATTTAATTGTACCATTTTATAGGCAAATTGTTCAATAATAATCTACAACAAAATATACTGCTACCTTAAACAAGTGGGACTGTTTCTCGTCGATAAAACGCGCAAAAACTGCATCAAATTGCACCATTTACAACATCAAAATGCAAAAAGTTCTCACCGTGGAGGGGGACACCCCTCCCGCACCCTCCCCTCCCCCTTCGCTCGCTCCGCTCGCTCGGGTTCAGTCGCGTTCATGATATTCAGTGAAAAGAATTAACACAAGAAGTGTATTTAAATTGTACAATTTTATAGGCAAATTGTTCAATAATAATCTACATCAAAATATACTGCTACCTTAAACAAGTGGGACTGTTTCTCGTCAATAAAACGCGCAAAACATGCATCAAATTGCACCATTACAACATCAAAATGCAAAAAGTTCTTACCGTGGGAGGGGGGACACCCCCCTCCCACACCCTCCACTCCCCCTCGCTCGCTCCGCTCGCTCGGGTTCAGTCGCGTTCATGATTATTCAGTGAAAAGATTAGCACAGGAAGTGTATTTTAATTGTACCATTTTATAAGCAAATTGTTCAATAATAATCTACATCAAAATATACTGCTACCTTAAACAAGTGAGACTGTTTCTCGTCGATAAAACGCGCAATAACATGCATCAAATGCACCATTTACAACATCAAATGCAAAAAGTTCTTACCGTGGAGGGGGGACACCCCCCCCCCCTCCCACACCCTCCCCTCCCCCCTCTCTCGCTCCGCTCGCTGGGGTTCAGTCGCGTTCATGATATTCTGTGAAAAGAATCAACACAAGAAGTGTATTTAAATTGTACCATTTGATAGGCAAATTGTTCAATAATAATCTACATCAAAATATACTGCTACCTTAACAAGTGGGACTGTTTCTCGTCGATAAAACGCGCAAAAACATGCATCAAATTGCACCATTTACAACATCAAAATGCAAAAAAGTTCTTACCACGGGAGGGGGACACCCCCCTCCCACACCCTCCCCTCCCCCCTCGCTCGCTCCGCTCGCTCGGATTCAGTCGTGTTCATGATATTCAGTGAAAAGAATTAATATTGAGAAGTGTGTTTAAATTATACCATTTTATAGGCAATTGTTCAATAATAATCTACACTAAAATATACTGTTACCTTAAACAAGTAGGACTGTTTCACGTCGATAAAACGAGCAAAAACCATGCATCAAATTGCACCATTTGCAACATCAAAATGCAAAAAGTTCTTACCGTGGGAGGGGGACACCCCCCTCCCACACCCTCCCCTCCCCCCTCGCTCGCTTCCGCTCGCTCGGGTTCAGTCGCGTTCATGATATTCAGTGAAAAGAATTAATACAAGAAGTGTATTTTGAATTATACCATTTATAGGCAAATGTTCAATAATAATCTACACTAAAATATACTGCTACCTAAACAAGTGGGACTGTTTCACGTCGATAAAACGCGCAAAACATGCATCAAATTGCACCATTTACAACATCAAAATGCAAAAAGGTCTTACCGTGGGAGGGGGGAAAACCCCCCTCCCACCCCTCCCCCCCCCCCCCCCTCGCTCGCTCCGCTCGCTCGGGCTCGGTCGCTTCGCTCCCTCGCAGAATAACCGCCCCCCAAGATCAAATCCTGGCTACGCCGTTGCAGTGACCTTTGTTTGTAGTTTCTAGCTGTGATATGGAGCACGCACGTGGTAAAATAGAAATGATAAACGTTTAATTTGTAACTATGGTGTGTTTTTCAGAACAGTAGATGTGTACATTATTTTGCTTGAAGAATGAGAAGGACAACACCTGTTGGTGAAAGAGAAAACAGTGAGACGCACTGGTGTCTGTCTAATAATTGATAACGGTTAATAATTGTTATTCCCCTTTGAAGAGTTGTGGGGAACAAATACCGATAAATACCGATCAAAGAGAGTCTGTAACCAGCTTGACATTTGAACTTGGTTTCATAACCGTCGTTGTTTGCTCAACTTGGACTGCTTACGTGGCGATGTCAGATAACTGATGACATAATCTGTTGAAGCACTTAGAACTCCCGAATGAGAAAGTTTCATAATGTATTCAATTTTTTTTGGAGTCTCCACCCCCCCCCCCCAAGATTATATAAGTTCAAAACATTAAAGATAATTAAAACCCATATCTTCTTGCTGAATAGGTAATTTTCCTTTCGACGTAGTCAAAAACAAAGCGTGACAAAACCGTGGAAATCACACCATCTGGTAGACAGCAAAAGAATGATAACCCAAATCTCCAGTTTGCACGGTACTTCGGTGATGTCGGACAAGATATAAGTCCCTTACACATCGCATCGCCAAAACACATTGGAGAGGATTCCGGAATCTGCCGACAAGCTGCACTTCTCTGCCGTATATCTGCTAGGACTGAGGAGGTGACGAATCTACCAAAGCTATAATCCCTTCGATACGAGGTAATCATTATCCGGTCTCCTTTCCAGCAATCTGCAAATCTGAAACTCAACCGTTTCTGTCTTCATTTCTTACATGTGTGTATATATATATATATATATATATATATCTTATATCCTCTATCTGGTGTGCTTCTTATTCTTTTTCTTAATCTAACTTCTGGGAATGATTGTAGTTGAACTGCATAAGATTGATGTTAAAAAAAGGAGTTCTTAAATTTATGAAAATATCAGTTCTGAAGTCAAATTTGAACCTTCAAAATTTCTTTGCTGTCGCACGTTTAGTTACTTAATCTTATAATAAGTTGTTTCTTTATTTTTCGTTTCAAGTTTTATTTTTAATTATCGTTTGTTTCTTACTGTGTTTCGGTTACAACTGGTGAAGGCATTCAATACAACTTGTACCCGGCATATGTTAATTTACCAAATACCATACAGTGCAGTATAGAAATGCGAACAACAACAACAACAAAAAAGTAAACTCGCACTTCGTTGCATTTCATTAATACCCCGCTCCACAGATTTTCTCTCATCGGTCACTCATTGGTCACTCATCAGAAGCAAAGTTTGTTGTTTCCGGCCACCAACCAAATGTATCGGATGGCAATCTGATGAATCCGACTCGTGTTGGCCGATTAACGGTGAGTGTCAGACATGTCGCCTGTCATCCTCATCGGTTATTTTGCCCCATCGGATCACCGCCCGACATGTCTGACACTGACCCGATAGTCGACCAGCACAAGTCGAAATCATCGCACTTTGATCCCATACACTTCGGTGGGTGATCGGAAACAACAGACTTTGCTTCGGATGAGTGACCGATGAAAGAAAATCTCTGTGGAACTGGAGTATAAGCATTAAAGGGACATTCCAGACGATTTTCATAATTTCACATCATGTAGTACATAAATCAACAACTCCACGTATAGATTTGTTGAATTTATTGTGGTTCTTGAGCAGAGAAACAATACTTTGAAAAACCTTGAACAAATTACACTGAACAAGGATGATGACATAGGAGGCTCACATATTTCAGAAATGTAGCAGTGTAATTCCCATTATAATACCGCTTGCTTGCAAGTTCACCTGTGTATAATCTATGCATGCCTTCTTCTTTGTTCTACTTCCTTGAGCCCCAACTCATGCATTCTTATGGTGACTCTGCCATGTCATCATCCTTGTTCATTGCAATTTGTTCTAAATTTTGAAAATAGTCTTATTTTCATCTGGATTATCTTAAATTCTGAAACTCTGTCCTCAGTATAACTAATTTATAGTTGTTTAAATGTAAAATCTGAAAATCATCCGGAGGTCTCCTTTAAGTGTTAGAGCTCATCGTTCCAGTAGCAAGTCATTTAAACTTTATCGGCTTCCATCACGTGAACGAGGATTGCATGATTTACATTAATTACCTCCGCTAAGGGTTTATGTTTTTATCGACATTGGTTTGCTTGTTTGTTTTGTTTGTCTGTCTGTGTGCAAAATAACTCAAAACGTTGTGAACGGATTTCGACGAAACTTGCAGGAAAGGTTGATTATGACACAAGGAACAGATGATTAGATTTTGGTAGTAATCCCAGATTTTTATTTTATGCCTCTGCCACGAAATGTCGCTGGAGGTATTATTATTTTTTTTTTTGAACGACTTTTATAGACCTGGGGAGTTCCAGCTGCGTGTATTTCAGTTTTGAGCTTCGCTTTATTAGTTTAAAGCTCGTGAAATTTGAAAGTTCATTGAGTCAATCATCACATTTAGGGTATGCTTGTTCAAAAGCAACATTATACAAAATATGAAAACATACACAAACATGATAATTATGTACAGAAACATTACAGACACCACTTGCGAGCACTAAAACACGAACTCATAGATGTATACACAATATCCTTATACCATACAGGCCTACCAACTCACTCATCTTAGTCAAATTTACACACATACACACAAAAAATGATAGTGTTTTGGTATTTAGGTCCAATATGATTAATCAGTATATCATTTTCTTTACAAAATTTTGCAATAATTTTCACCAATGTTTTCTTTTGTTGTGTCATTAGAAAGTAAATCCATTGTAAGTACGCTTGAGTTTTTCCAGAAATATTTCTTAAGCGCTGTTTATGAGAATTATGAAAAAGGGGAAATTAAAATGATTAATGAAGTTCCTCACCAATCTGGCCTAGAGAAAATTCTTTCACTTCTTGGTATGCTCGAGTACCGTCCCGTCACCACATGCAACTTGTTATTCAAAGACCTAAGGCAACCGAAAAAGAAAATTCTATTAGTAGGGCTTAATTTAATCAAATAATTCTCAAATTTAAGTTCATTCTGTACACTGTACATGTCTTAGAATTCACTTCATCGTGTCAGTCCCGTATAGTGTCCTGTCCCGTATTTCCGCAAATATCAGTGAAACACAAATTATCAAGAAGTCCTTCCATCTTTTGAATTCACGACATGCTATGAGTGTCATTAGCAAATAATGAATAGTTAAAAGCATACAGTAAGAAGGATAATTTACCCACTTTGCCATGGACGAGTCTGTACCAAAATAACAGCATACGATTTGTAATGACATGATATTCTAAGTGTAAATCCCAGTTCTCCATAAACCATTCAATTTGGTGTACTCCTATGATGAACGCCCAATACGTTTTTTTTTTTTTCTTGCCAGATTTTAATTATGCTTTCTTGCATAATTTTAGACGCTTCAGCATGTATACATGTACCATTATACTTGGCATAATTTGTCTGTTTTTTAGGAAAATTCTAGGATAATTGTTACAGACAGGAAATGTGAAGACGTTGTATGTACTGTATGATACCATTTTTTTTTTTTTTTGTTAGTTACGATTTGTTTTAGCTACTGTTTCGTTTTGTCAATTAAACATAGAAATTGAGGACTTTTCTTGCTTGTCAGCTGATTAGGCACCACATTTGGTGGACATGATGTGACATTTTCATGGCAATTTGCCATAACTTTATATAGCCGCCTCAGGCACAACCCCATTTCTTACGCTGGTAACACTGGCAGTATCTCTTTGCCCCTACAAGGAGTTAATGTTGCTCCTCGGGCGAGGTGCCGCGCAGCTGGAAGCTGATGATGACGTAAACAAAAGGCTTCTATATTTTAAAATTGGACCATTTTCAACATTCGTGCATGAGTGGAAAACAAGATGCTTGGCGGAGGGTCTGCGCTCCCCCTTCCTATGGTTTCTTTATTTTATCCTGTGATTTTTAATATCCGTAAACTTTGAATCAGGTTTTCATATATGGATAACTGATTATTCAGTAATTTATTATCGTAAGAAGAAATAAAAGTAAAATAAAGGCAAGAACATTTCGATGATCAACAACAACTGAATCGACAACTGCATCAACAATATGATGAGGATCGAAATACATTATAGTCTTGTCTTTATTTTCTTTACCATCAGTAATTTTGGTAATTATATTTTTTGTCCCGTTTATTGCCTCGATCTCTTTTTAAAGAATGTGATGACTCAAAAAGGTGTTTCAATCCAATCAGTCACCCAATATCTTACAAGATATAAATCTTCGAAATTCGCAATACATGTATAGTTTAATTGCCTGTAATGTGTATGTAGGTTTTCCCTCCCAATATTATCAGTTTAATTTCTCTTTAACGATGCGATCATTCAAGCTCGAGCAAATTTGAAAGATTACCGAGATCAAGATTCAAAAAGCTGACTAGTACTTTAGCATGTAATTTCCTTTTATCAGCCTCCTATTTCATGATTTTCACACAATCATGAACGTGTTAAAAGCAATTTCAAACTAAATTGCGAGCGTGGCGCATTCAAATTTACACCAGCACCACCGTGATGAATGTTAAGGAATTGAAATTCATGAAAAGGCACTCATTACAACATTTTGGTAGTGCCTTTCGTTACTGTTAATGTTTTAAAAATTTGGGAGAATAATGATATGACCATTCCGTAATATCAATATTGTAATATTGTTGGTAACGAATAAAAAATACATAAAATATGAATGAAACTTTGACATAAAGATGAAATACTACAAAAATCAAATTAGTCAATAGTGAAAATGGGAATTTGACCTATATGAATACGGTTTGAATCACATAAAACAGAGCTTAGTTATGTTTATTTGAATTTCATTGTTTAAACTTCCAAGTTGTGTGCCTGCAAATCAAATTGAAATTGGTACTTGGGACGAAATTGAATTGGCGCGAATTGAATGCAAACTTAAAATGAATGAATTTCCCTCTATAATTTGAATGAGACAGAATCTGAAAGGAATGACATGAAGCAAATTTGAAGATGAATGACATGAAAAAAATCAAAGAATTGAAGTGAATCGTTAGACCAGAGCGTTGACGAAAATCGCTTGAATTTAAAGCCTTCTCATTAATTCGAATACAATTCGGATGAAATTGAGAGGGAAAATCTACATTATATTTTTTACAAATATACACATATGATATGGCAGAGTATTTAGGCAGACTCGCTTTGAACTTTAGGCACCAGTCCTTACCCCCCCCCCCTTTTTTTGAGCAGATTTCTTTTAATTCATTAACTTCAGTTATTCCATAATCTAAAAATTTATGTTGTTTTGCTTTGCTTTGTTTTTCCTCCCAGCCATGTCGATGAGCTTGTATTTTCTCTTGCTTGCCGCCGTCTGTGGCGCGTCTGCTCAGAACTTTTTGGACGGCCGAACAGTCATCGTTCATCTCTTCGAGTGGAAATGGGTTGACATCGCCGAAGAATGTGAAAGGCAGGACCGAATCTGAAATAACTAAAGCTATCCAACAAAAGAATTAACAAAGAAAAAGATAAGCTGCCACTTCGAAAGAAAAATACGAAGTGATCATTGTCGAAGTAGCACTTGTAATGCAGGTATAGCCCACAACAAACTGTAGACAGGTATAGATAGGAGGGATTCACTAATGAGTTAAATTTGTTTGAAGAAAATGCGTATATGTGTTTTCGTTGAGGATGATAAGCAATAATTTACGAGATTATTGTAATAAACACAACAAAAAGTAATACCCCTTAAATCAAAATGTCGTATCTTTTTAACAATAAAAAAATAGCAAACTAATTTGGTAAGGGTATCTTTACACTTAATTACTAACTTCTGTGAGAAAGTACGAATATTTTGTTCAGTCATTTATAAGTGAGACAAAAATTAATAGTCACTTTTCGAAAGTCTCAAGTGTCTTTTTTTTTTGGGGGGGGGGTTCTGTGAAACATTCTGTTTCTGGTGTATCTTTAACCCTGTGAGGACGAGCTGATTTTACTTTAACACACATTTCCCGTAGACACCTGTTCGAGTATGAAATATTGATATTTTACCATCCATCTTTTGACCCGCTCACACCTAAATGTCCTTGTTCAACCCTCCTTTAACTGAAAAATCAGTTTAGTGAAAGAATTGACATCGGATATTGTTACCAGCATGTAACAGACATGTTGTGATAAAAAGGGGTCATTCAAATTCATGGAATTCTTCCGTGGAGATGTTTTTATTGCAACGATTGACAAATTGCCCTACATCGACGTAAATAACGCTGATTTACATCGATGTAGGGCAATTTGTCAATCAGTTGCAATAAAAGCGAGTCATTGTATAATGGATGGGTATGCAGCAAAACAAGAAGTGCTAAATATTGCACTAATTGACGTGACATAAGGGGGTTAAACAATGGATGATGAAACAATTTCACCAGATGCAGAATGTTTCACATTATTTATTTCCAAAAATGTCATTTGTAACCTTTGAAAAGTGACAATTTCATCTTTAATGTGTACTCTCTCATTTACGGCTCAATACATCACGTTTATTTTCCCACAGGAGTTATTCAACAAGCGTAGAAGTATCCCTGCCAAATTATTTTCCTCAAAACTTATTCCTTCAAAGGTTACGCCGTTTGTTATCAAGGGAGTACTTTTTTGTGTGTGTATAACCGCAACCCATCGAATCGTTATCATTAGAACCATCGTCATTTTAACTATTGCTATTACTGCCACGTTTGTCATGGTGATGCAGGTTTCTTGGACCGTACGGTTTTGCGGGTGTTCAGGTATCTCCCCCTAATGAACACAATTTAGTTTGGGACCCATGGCGACCATGGTATGAACGCTACCAGCCAATCGGCTACGCTATCAACAGTAGGAGCGGGACGAGAAGTGAATTCAAGAACATGGTCAATCGATGTCGGGCTGTCGGAGTCCTCATCTACGTCGACGCAGTTATCAACCACATGGCAGCATGTAAGGCTTTGGACAAATTACAGCCAACCAAACATAATTCTTCATGCGTTTCGTTTTTTTCAAGATTTTCTCAGCAGGCCCGATGTTATGGTGCAATTAACTCCGCAATATTACATGTATTAAAAGGCCAAAGTTTTTAAATTCGTAACGGTCACCGAAGCACTGTACAAAGCGAAGGACAAAAAATCTTGAAAGTTCACCTCCTTGTATTTCCCTCATTTTACCATTAAATCGCTTGAAACTCCACATATATATCTAATATGGATATTATTATCATCCTTCATATGAGTTTTGGGCTGGTGTGTTCTTCGAGATTTGAATTTTTTATCTTTGAGACGGTTTCGGTCCAATAAGGGTATTGCAGGGTGGTGAATGGGTGAAGGACGAACCCTGCAATGTGCTTCAACTGTTTCATGCCGCACGAAAACCGATACATCGGACTGCGTAACGCTCACGCTATAGATTTTACGTGGGTCACAATGACAGTGACTCTCGATTTTTTCCCGGCATAACCATGCGACAAATGTTACGGAAAAGATATTTAGAGCATAGTACGGACATACTACCACAAGTCTCATACTGAAGTTTCATTTTTCGGCAATAATTTTATCATTTGATGGCTTCTGAGGTGAGATATTGCGATTGTCCTGCAACACTTCCCCAGCCGTTTAGCGTAAAGACGTTGTTTGGGCAGCGAGGCAAATTGCCGAGCCTGTCAGTGTTACATTCAGAGACAACTCTTGTCCATGACTCCCTTGTAGTGCTAATAAATGCCATTGATACTCCACTGACATTTTGGATGGCTAATACTTTAGAACTTGACCGCATCGACGAAAGATTTCCTGTTGAACGACTACTATAATTTGATGCGAATGATAAGCTTATTCTTAGTGATATCATGTAAAAAAAAGGGGGGGGGGCAAGTTTGTGTAATGTTTAATCGAAATTATCTTAAAGTAAATGGCATTATCCTTTCAGACTATACCGACTTGTAAAATCAAAGGAAACTTTAAACGAGTTAAAATCTAAGAACGTTCATATTTAAAGGGAACCCAAACCCAAAGAGAAATGTGGATTGAGTGAAAGCAGCAACATTAGTAGAACATATTAGTGAAAGTTTGAGAAAAATCGGACAATCGATGCAAAAGTTATCATTTTTTTTTAAGTTTTGGTGTTGGAACTGATGGATGAGGAGACTAATAGAGGTTATGACGTATGTGTGGACAACGATATAAGAAAATATAAAGGGAATTCCACAAAAAGTCATTTTTCATGAAAATTACACATTCCATCAACTTGATACTGACATAATGTTAAAGGGGACATCCGGTCCAAAATATAAGTTAGTCTCATAAGAAAGAGTAAAATATTTCGAGTTCAACGGTAAAGTTTTGATCGAAATTGAATGAAAAATAAGGAAGTGAAATCATTTTGAAGTTTCAGTAATTTTTTAAGAAAACAGTTCTTGCCGGTCAATATGAATACGTGAATGGCACAGTGAGCATGACTGTCATCCCCTCACAACTTGCATATAGTTTGTACATAAAATTGTGAAATTTCCAGTTTTTCATATAAACGCAATTATGCCCGAAGATCAAATCCTGGTATATCTATCTGATAAAATGCTAGAAAAGTGAATTTTTGTGGAATTTTCTTTGTATTTTCTTTACATTGTCCACATCCAGCCGTTCCAACACCAAAACTTTAAAAATTCATAACTTTTGCATCGATTGTCCGATTTTCCTCAAACTTTCCGCACTGATGTGTTCTAGTAATGTTGCTGCTTTTATTTAATCCACATTGCTCTTTAGGTTCGGGATTCCTCTAAGATCCAATTTTATGAAACCACTGATATTAGTTTGTCTTATTCTAATCTATTCATAAAAAATCTATCTTGAACGTGGTATGAATTTGCAATTTGTAAAGTGGCAAGTGTAGGACTAACTTTGGCTGGTTATTTGATCTTCATTTGTATTTTTTTTTCGTGTTTGTGTGTTTGTTTGTTTTCTTGCTTCGTTTTCCGACACAAATCTTACAGCTTCAAATGACCAAATGACAGGTATGCCTACATTATGTATTTGAATTTCTCCTATACAGTTAGCTACGACTTTCCGAATGTGCCGTACAGCAGCTTGGATTTTAATGTACCGAGAGGAAACTGCCCTACCGGCGGAAATATAAATGACTACAACAATGTTTATCAAGTGAGGAATTGCGACCTCGTGGGTCTGAACGATCTCATGTTCGGCTCCGTTAACGGTTACTATTGTAACCAGAAGGTAGCGGCCTACCTGAAGACCTCGTCGGCCTGGGCGTGGCTGGCTTCCGAATCGATGCCGCCAAACACATGTGGCCTGGCGACCTGGAAGAAATCAAGAGCAGGTAAAAAAAAAATGAAAATTAAAGTTTAGAGCAAAAATCGCGCCATATTCAATCATGACTGTCTTTACTTATAACTTTCAAACGTAGCTTTCTAGAACCTTTAATGACACATCTCCCTGGGCTAGACTTGTTCTGTAATTACCATGTTAACCACATTGTTAACGTGTTGGTTCTCTAAAGTCCCAATACTTATGTGTACATATTTTCTTAATTTCATCGTGTTTGATATTCATGTGACATGAATCTCTCCATATTCGAAGGTTGAGAGCAAATATTAAATATGAAAGTCAAAAGTTTGTTCGCAAAACGAGTAACCACCATGTCTATTAAGTTGAGAAACTTGAGACAAAATTTGCTAAAAAAGGAAATGATAACAAAGTATCGGCTATTTACAATCCATAACTTCAAAATAAGGTACCACTGAAAATGATATTCTTGTGATGGACTTACTTTTAGAACGTTTAAAATAATGTTGTTGTTTTTTTTTTTGCGATTGAGTTCTTCGAGTGTTTTCCATTTTTCCTCTTCAATCAGACTGAACAACTGCGCGGTGGGTGGCAAGCCGTATATCTACCAAGAAGTTATCGACTTGAGTGACTGGGAAGCCGTCCATGCGGAAGAGTACGTACACATTGGCGATGTCACCGAATTCAGATACTGTGAGGATATTAGAGGAATTGGAGAAGGCTGGAACGCCGCTAAGTATTACTCGAATTTCGGCGAGTCTTGGGGCATGTTGCCGTCACACCAGGCCCTTGTCTTCGTAGACAATCACGACAACCAACGAGGTCATGGAGGAGCCGGTGACATTCTCACCCACATGAATGCAGTGCCGTACAAGAAGGCACTCGCTTTCGGCATGGCTTGGGACTATGGTACCTTCCGCATCATGAGCAGCTACTATTTCTCAAACGACGATGACAGTCCTCCTGCTTATTCCGACGGCAGCATCATCTCTCCTTCTATTAACAGCGATGGCACGTGTGGAAACGGGTGGGTATGCGAGCACCGATGGCGCCAAATTAGGAACATGGCCTGCTTCCGCAACGCCGCCGGAACCAACGGCGTGCAAAACTGGTACGACAACGGTAACAATTTCATTTCCTTCTCCCGAGGCAGCCGAGCTTTCTTCGCACTCAACAACGAGGGCTATACCGTTTCGAAGACTCTGCAAACTGGTCTGCCCGCGGGAGACTACTGTGACGTCATCAGCGGTGACCCAACCGGTTGGGGCTGCACTGGTAAGACCATCACAGTCAACTCATCGGGTTACGCTTACATCTCCATTGACAGTGGCGAGGATTCCATGATCGCCATCCACGTTGGGGCAACAAAAAGCTCTTCATCGAACTCGTGTAGCTGGTAATGAGCTTTACCCCACCTACGATGATTTTATGACCAATGAGACGTCTCCTATGAAGGAGATTTCGCATGCCCACCTGACGTAGATGTTACACGCTGCGCCTTAATTACAGCAAGTTTTAATTCATAGCAGTGATTTTTCATTAATTTTCCAATGAATATAGTTTCCATATATTCAGGATTCTGCCAGCACAGCTGCACTGATGTTAGGATTCTTCAGCAATTCATAGTTGAAGGTATGAAAAGGACAATGACTAGGTATACACCCGTGTATGAAAACAATTGTCTTGATAAGGTATACATCAACACATGCTCCTTCAAAACTAGATACCACTAAATACTACCAAATAATTTTGATCGCAGCCCCTTCCCCCGAAAAAGTCGGCAAAAAAGGAGCAAAGTAAAATTAAATACTTAAAATTCAAATCATGCTGCTGCCGCTGCAGTCCTCGGACCGTTTTACTTTCCAGCCACTTTAAACATTCATATCAGCATTTTCTTTGATGTAACAAAGGCCGGCGCCACTTTTTCTTGAAAAGTGGGGGGGGGGGGGGGGAGGGGGAGGGACAGATTATATTTCTGGTGCCACTTCCGGGTTGCATCAGCTAACAAACAAACAAACAAACAAAAAGCCCTCAGCGCAACTTTCTGGTGCGACTGGTGCCACTTCCGGGTTTCTTCAGCTGACAAGCAAAAAAAAAAAAAAAAGCATTACTGCACTTCTAATCTCTCTAGAACAACACGTAGAAAGCTTGACCATGTTAGAAAAGTAAGAAAAGTGAGGGCCCCGAGTGGTTAGACCCTATGCTAACGATTATGCAAAAAAAAAAAATAAAATAAACAAATAAATAAAAAAAAATAATGGGGGCCCGCGAATCATGATGCCTGGAAGTCATCTTGGGAAACGTCGAATCATCAAGCAATCAGATTCCAATAAAAGATATAATGAATCATTGCATTCAGTGTTTTCTCTATGTTTTTCAGGTTTTCTCAGCGCCATGTGTGTGTTCCTGGAAAGTGCTATGATGCTGTTATGACTGTCACGCTATGACAAAACTGTTAAATAACTAGTTAATCAGCGCCATGTCCTAAAATTTGTCTTGGAGACTTTATTGATGATGATGATGATGATAATGATGATGATGATGATGATGATTATGATAATGGTGATGATGATGATGATGATGTTGATGATGATGATGATGACGACGACGATTATGACGATGATTAGGACAACCATCATCATCATCATCATCATCATCATCATCATCATCATCATAAACGGCGTTAATGCGTTATCAAATATTGTAGCGTCATTTATCTACGAAGAACATTCAAAGGGGCCCGCCGCCCACAATATGTCGCACATTATTCGCAAAGTTGTTGTTAACGTATACACCCTTAGTGTAGTTTTTTTTTTAGTTGAATTGCATTGAACTGAACTGAAGAAAAGGCCTTACCCTGCCCGTAAGTTTCAGGCGCTAATAGGCACGTCAGGAGTTAGTTGTGCATATGGCCGCCGTTGACGTAGACCAACTGATAAGTGGAGATTGGAGATAACTTATGAAAAAAACCTTGTAAGTATAGCAAGATCTTAAATTGAATATCTGAATACATTTAATAAAAACGAACCAAGTCCATTACAGAAAATTTAGAAAAGTAGGAATCATTAAACAATTACCTAATGATTTTTTTTTTTGGGGGGGGGTTTCAGTTAGTGGAATGTTATTCAGACAAATTCTGATTGTAAAACGTTCATTTGACTGATTATCTATCTTTATGACTTCATAAAGGGACTCAAAGGCGATGGCCAAATTTGGACTTGGGTCGGGGTTTTTTTTCGGATATTATATATATATATATATATATATATATATATATATATATATATATATATATATATATATATCTTTTCAGGCATATATTGCTTGCTCTTGAAATATCAGCACACTAACTTTAGCCACTTAGGCCCGAATTCACGAAGGTGGTACAAATGAAACCATGGTTTAAACCATGGACAAAAACCATATGGAGCGCCAAGTGTCGCATGGAATATTTCGTTACGAAATTGGTCATTTCGTCGATGAAATGATTATTTTGTAACGAAATGACACCATTTTGTAACTAAATGAACATTTCGTCCACGAAATGATAATTTCGTTAACGAAACGGTCATTTTGTTGACGAAATGACCAATTTCGTAACGAAATATTCTGTGCGACACTTGGCGCTCCATGGTTTTTGTCCATGGTTTAAACCATGGTTTCTTTTGTACCACCTTCGTGAATTCGGGCCTATATGTCCAAAGCTTCTTGAGATCTTTATAAAAAAGTAAATGTGTGTGTGTGTGTGTTAATGTGTGTGTATGTGTGTGTGCTTGCACTTTGATACATGATGTAAAACGAGGACAAACATACGAACTTTACATTTAAACCGTGCGTGTGTGTGTTTGTGTGTGGGGGGTCGAGGTAGCTGTGTGTTTGTAAAGCTGTATTCAATTCGCTGCGGGGATTGTCGAATCTATCAGAGCTATTTCTTTTTCCGCCTAAACACGTAATACATGGCTCACTGAATAGGAGATGCAGACTTACAAAAGCTTTGTGTGTGTATGTTGTCGTTGTCGTTGTTGTTGTTGTTGTTGTTGTTGTTGTTGTTGTTGTTGTTGTTCTTGTTCTTGTTCTTGTTGTTTGTATGTAGGAGCGAGATCAAAACAACCGCCAATGTCATAACACGTCAACCACAAATGTCATAATGACCACTAATGTCATAACACATCGACCACATAATGTCAGCGTTCAGACGTAAAAATTCACTGGCGTGTAGCCATACCGTTCCAGTGTGATTTTTTTTTTCTGCCTTTTTTTTTGCGTCTGAATGCCCTGTTAATTTCCATTTTTAGTGCAAATATCATAACGCGTCAACCACAAATGTCAAAATCTGATTAACCACGATGTCATAACACGTTGACCACAAATGTCAAAATGTACATATTTACTGCAAATGTAATTACGCGTCACATGGGTAGATCCAGGAATTCCGTAAAGGGGAGGCGCATTTACAAAATTAAAGGCTGGCGCACCTCCCCCCATTTTTTTTTCTTTTTATTTCTTTTGTTTTAACCAAAAAAAAAAAAATAGAGGGGGCGACTGCGTCAACCACAAATGTCAAAACCCATTGCTTGCATTACAGAGGCGGATCCAGGAGTTCCGTAAAGGGGGGGGGGGGGGGCGCCTCTACGAAATTAAAGGCTGGCGCCCCCCCCCCCCCCTTCATTTTTCGTTTTATTTCTTTTGTTTAAAAAAAATAGAGGGGGAGGGGTGGGCGCCAAGTGCGCCCCCTCTGGATCCGCGACTGCGTCAACCACAAAATACAATGTCAAAACTCATTGCTTGCATTACAGTGGCGGATCCAGGAACTCTGTAGAGGGGAGACGCCTTTACAAAATTAAAGGCTGGCGCACTCCCCCCCCCCCCCCCATTTTTTTTTTGTTTTGTTTTAGCAAAAAAAAAGGGGGGGTTAAGTGCGCCCCCCCCCCCCACACCCCGGTCCGCGACTGCATCAACCACTAATGTCAAAACGCATTTCTTGCATTACAGGGACGGATCCAGGAATTCCATAAAGAGGGAGCGCACGTCCCCCCCCCCCATTTGTTCTTTTTCTTTTAACAAAAAATAAAGGGGCGCGCCCGGTGCCATCCCGCTGGATCCGTTATTGGATCATAGGCTACTTTTTCCTTGAATTTGAAAGGCTTATAGGATTAGGAATATAGGGTAAAGAAGAAGGAGAGAGGAAGAGGAGGAGGAGGAGGAGTAGAAGAAGACGATGACGACAAGAATGACGACGAAAATGCAAGAAAAATGAATCAAAAGCCAAGAATTAAGAAGAAAATGAGGTGGAAGAAGAAAACCAGAAAAAAAAAACCGGAAAAGCAGAAGAAGAAAAACAAGAAGAAGCCTTGAAGAAGAAGGAAAAGAAAAATAAGACGGAGGAAGATAAAAGAGGACTAGAATGTACAGATATATAGCTTTTCTGGTTCTCGAAACCATTCCTAATGCCTTTGTTGCTCTAAACCCCTGGTTCTTAAATGGCTGCCTGCCGCCAAAAATTTCCAGAAAAAAAGAATCATCACAATCGCGTGTACATACGATTACACCTAATTTGTTTTTGTTTTTTTTAATTCGTTCGCATCATACTGTATACAACTGACTTTAATAATAACTTTTGTCGACGGATATGGGAACATCACCCCCCCCCCCCCCCCGATAAGGTGTTGGGTCCTGGTGCTCAACCGCTGACGACCTTTTTAGGCGGGGGGTCTGATATATATATAAAGAAAATATAAAGAAAATATAAAGGGAATTCCACAAAAACATATATATATTTTTCATGAAAATTACACATTCCATTAACTTGATACAAGGGTAGTGATTATTCCCCTTGCTTTCTGAAAGCGGTTAGACAAGTGCTCTTTCATTATGCTAGAAGCTTGAAAGCATGTTTAAGTTTCTATATATTTCTCTTTTTTTCCTTATATTGTTGTTCACACATGATGTCATAAACTCAAGTAGTCTCCACTCCAGCGGTTCCAACACGAAAACTTTAAAAATTCATAACTCTTGCATCGATTGTCCCCGATTTTCCTGAAACTTTCACTAATGTGTTCTACTAATATGGCTTCTTGAAATAACTTAATCCACATTTCTCTTTTATAAGTATAGGTTTTGGTTTCCTTTAATTAATGTAAGTCAGGCATCTTTGGTGACAATCCCAAATCGGATCGCGTTGTACTCTTCTCGCCTTGTCCATTCTAGTCTTGTGACTCATCACTCATTAATGCAGCGTGCAGACAGTTGACATAAGTTTCCTGTCGACTTGCCAAGTGCAATGCTGGCCCGGAAGTGCAAAAATGAGGTTAAGATGTCGTTCCATAAAACTGTCCCAGAATACAGATGACTGACCCCTTTTTTTTCGGAGGAATATCACAGTTCTATGACTTTCTGTTGTGACAGTCCTTTTTGCTTTGTTTTGCTTTGTCTTTTCTTGTCTCGTTTTGCCTAGTCTTGCTTGGTTTCGTCTCGATCTGTTTTTATTTTCTTGAAATTTGGAGATAACAGTACAGGCATGTTGGATTCGGGTGTCATGCGACTGTTCCATTACATTAAATTGGTCCTACGACAATTGCTACCGTGCAATATCTGCACGCTAAGGCAAACATAATTTCTACCTTTATACAGATATAATCCTAACCCAAATCCTAATCATGCTAATTGTCACATCAAACAAATCTTAAAACAATATCCACGTCCTATAGGAGAAAATAAGATAGGGAAGTAGGCCTAATGTTATTGTCGCAGTCACCAATGCGGCACATAAAACGGTGTGGCCAGTGAAACAAAGCAAGCAAGCAAGCAAACAAACAAACAAAAAGAGATGCAATCACGGAGCTATGCTAGCAAAATTGACAGAAGCGGGGGGGGGGGGGCATGATGCTGGGGGGGGGGGGTGGTGGGATGCTACCGACTTGCGTAGCTTCGTGAATTCACGACGTTGTGTTCTCACTTGTACTGGTCTTCTCTTGTTGTTTGTTATTCTCTTTTTTTATTCTACACTTTTTTGGATATGAAGTGCCCCACCAAGTAATTTATTCTTCAAAGTTATACATGTCTTTGTGTGGAATTTCACGTGTGTTGATTGTCATCATGTATGTTCATAAAATCTTTATTGTTCCTCTTTAATTTGTCAATGTGTATTTCTTGGTCTACATAGGCCTACATAATCTCAATTCCACCTCTGTTCGCCCTTTTTCAATTAATCTATCAGAGGATGCCACAATTGAACGTGGAAAGAAGAGGTGGAGGAGCTAACAAGTTTTTTCACGAACGTGCCAGCAGAATGGTTGATCATGGAAAGACCTCTCATCTCGGAGTATAATACAATTTGTAATTATAGGTATATGCCATGTTCATACATGTGGGAGAAAAGCGGAAAAGGTTTACCCCCCCCCCCCCCCCCGGCCCCCATCCCGATATCAAATGGATCAGCACCGTAACAATGTGGGGACCTACACGTTTAATGAAGGCTAACATGTTTGAGATTTTACCCATATACAATACATTTTGGCAATGCATTTATGCAAGGCACGTATACACTATGTTATCTAAGATATATAGACAGTTATGTGTACACAGCACTTATACGCATGAGCATCTGTGTATATTCCCTACATGCCCTAAATGCCCTTCTACCTCAAATGCAAAATGTGTTTTAGAAGTACTATCATCTTCTCTTTTTTTCAAGTCTGAAAAGAGAAAGAGGAGGAAAGTAGTGGAGAGTCAAATGCCAAGCATATTCCCAAGTTGAATATCAAGATGAAAACAGGGCTTTAGATCCTATCTGAATCTTGGCGCTCGGTTGAGCGGAAATTGAACATAATCGCAGTGATTTTCCCCGACGACAAACGCAATAGCCGCACTACATAGTAGCGGTCTCCTTCAGTTTTCCGCTCTGCAATCCTGTGTTTTCCCAAAATAGTTCTGTCCTGAGCAATCGACATAGTCAGTCTAAGTTTTTTATTCATCTCTTTAAAGTTATGAATTCATATGCTTACACAATCATGTACTACTACACCCTTTGTGATATAACTGCTGTACAAAGTGTGCATACGTATATGTTTTTGTACGGCTTTGTTACTGGATATCTGCGCTTCTGTGTTTCTAGATGCCTGATGTTACATGGACTATTTGAAACAACTATGAATGAAAAGGAATTTGTACAAATTCTCCTTTTTTTGTGAAATTCTAGATCAGCATTTTGTGATGTCTCTCTCTCTCTCTCAAAAAAGAAGAAGAAGATATGAATGATTTAACCAAGTAATGATGAATTAATAGAACAAAATAATAGGGAGAAGGGGCGAGGGGCAGATTTGTAAGAGTAAGAACACGTTCCTTATAGAGGCTCTTAAAGCTGCATTTCAGACGATTTACATAATTTAAAATCTATTGCGCCATGTACAGATTTTAGGAATTCATTGTGGTCCTTGAGCAGATAAACCAATATTCTGAAAAACCCAAAACATAATACACTGAACAAGGATGCTGATATCCAGGAGGCTCCCATATTCCAGTAATGTAGATACAACAGTGTACTTTCTTCTCTTATTCTGCTTCCTTGATCTCCCAACCATGTGTTCTTTTATTATGTCACCATCCTCGTTCATTGTGATTTGTTGTGAATTGTGAAAACATTCTGATTCCTCATCCAATTTACAATTACTATGAATTCTGAAACTCTGCATCCAGTACAGACGACTTGCGTTGTAACGAAGACTAGTCCTCGGGACCGGCGGTTTTCTTTCGTTACAAAACCAACAAAAAGTCGCCCGACATGGATTTTTAGTTAAGAGCAGATTCTCAAAGAGCAGACTCTAAGCGTTGAAATGATGTATAACCCAATTCAAATGGACTCTCCTAAGCTATCTAAATATTGCAGAGAAAGGACACACTCTGGAAAGTGTGAACACAGAAAGCAGGTTCGGAAGTACAGTGTCTATTCAAACGCTTAATCTTTACCAAGCCACCCTATAGCCGTGCGATGAATGGAACAAAAACGGGATGTTGACCATCGAAGCAACAGCAATGAAAGGAATTTTAGATTAAGCTGAAATTAAGCATGCATCATTAACACATTCTGTTGATGATTAATGCCAACTTTCAATGCAGTAGCATCATTCTTTCAAAAGTTATTGGAGTGGAAAGTGAAGAGTATGGACGGGGTTTTTAAGAAATGAAAAGAGGGCTCTTTGAGAAACAACTGATCACACTATTCCACCAAAAAGTGTTCGAGAAAACCTGCTGAAAAGACAAGTTCCTGTATGTTTTATGATCCCAAACTTTAACATAATGTGGAAGAAGACTTGCTCTTTTACAAAATATGAACAACTCAAGACTGGATAGGTCGAACCATTTCACAGATTTTCAGTCCTCTCACAAAATCACTGCGTGCGACTTTTTGTTCGTTTTGTGATGCACGGTGTATAGCGATCGAAATTTCGTTATACCCGAACAATTTAATTAAGGTATAAAGACAATGTAGAATAGCTGATTATAATTTTGGACCCTGAATTTTACTTCGTTGTAGTAGTTTCGTAGTAACCGTGTTCATTATGAGGGGAATGAACTGAATCACCAATTCATAAAAATAAATGTTCGGACTCAAAGGTCTAAAAATCATCTGAAGGTTTCCAACTAAATAACCCTGGAGGGAACTGACGGGTCTCCAGGAAAGGCTGTAGAGATGGGAAGATCTCGAAAGGAACGAGTTAACCCTTTGTGTTCATAGAGTGTCGCTTGGTACGGAAAACCACCGCAGAGTTAATGAGTACGAATAAGGTCAAAAGTCCCGCGCAAACAGAAAGGATTAAAGGGAAAATCCGGTCCAAATATAAGTTAGTCTGATTTAAAAAAAAAAAAAAAGAAAAAAAAAAGAAAGAGTAAAATCTTATGAGTTCAACGGTAAAAATTTGACTGAAATCGGATGGAAAATAAGGAAGTTATGACATTTTGAATTTTTGCTGATTTCTGCAAAACAGTTCTTGTACAGTAGATATGAATGATGCAAATAAGTGACCTCACAATTTACCATTAATCGTGCACGAAAAAAAAAAAATAGCGAAAATTCAATGCATCTGCCATTGAAGTCTGAAACATGATATTATATTCCAGGTTGAATAACTTCAGAATAGTGATCAGTCAGATATACCAGGATTTGAGCTTCGGGCATATATCTGCGTTTGAATGAAAAACGGGAAATTTCAACATTTTATGTACAAACTTTAAATTTATGAATAGCAAGTTGTGAGGGGATGTCATGCTCACTTCGCCACTTGCATGTTCATATTGACCGTTCAAGAACCTGTTTCCTGAAAAATTAGCGAAACTTTTCAGTCTGACTGAAATAATCATGAGAAGAAGGGAAAAGAGAGCTGGAAAGGAAGGGAAGAAGAGGACGAGGACGAGGAAGAAGAAATGGTAGAGAGGAAAAGTTCAAAAGAAAGAGAAGAAAAAGAAGAGAATGATAAGAAAAAAATGAATGGGCAAAGAAGAAAAGAAGACTATAAATTGAAGATATAATGATAAAGAAAAGGAGGAAGATAAAGAGAAAAGGTGCAAACAGAAGAAAGAGAAGAGGAGTAAGAAGAAGACGAAGAAGAAGAAGATGAAGATGAAGAAGAGGAGGATGACAGGTCCAGACCTCACCATGGTGAGGAATCCGTTTGGGGAATTAGTGAAAGGTTTTATTTACCATTGGGAGCAGTGATTTAAAAAAATAATTCGAGTTATCACTTTTGATGCATATTATGTGTAGGTAAGTATAGTTATCCGGCCTCCATTTATCCGGATCTCTCTATTATACGGACGCAATCTCGCCGTGATTTTTTTTTAAATAATTAGGAAAGAGGAAAGAGGGCCATCTTCCTCGTCAAGCTTAGCTTATGATGATGGTCCCCTGCATTTCATTTTTATCATTTCCTATTGCTTCCTTTCATATATGATATTCGTTCTTGAAAAAAAAAAATGTATGTAAGATCCAAACGTTACGAATATTAGCTGTGTAAATGACTATGTAAGTATTTTGTTGATTTGTGGATTTGTATTGATTTTGAAATGCAGAAATAAAAACTGAACTGAACTGAACTGAACTCCTTGAGAACTCCTACACAAACACACATGAATTACATATTACTTCCAACATTAACATACACCTCTATTTTGGGGTCTGGTTACTGAGTGTAACAATGAAAAGGTTGCAGTATACACATTACTACATGTGGTACTACAATGGGCTACATCAGTACATGTGTATGTATATGTACATGTATAAAGCACTGATTCTCCCGTATCCGGCCAAATCCCTTATCCGGATGAGCCCCGGTCCCGACTTGTCCGGATACGAGAGGTTCAACTGTATAGTATCCTAAAACATCATACCATATAAAAGTTTCGCAATAAAGTCTAAAATATGATTTGAGATATCACTATTTTTTCTCACTAAACCATAACTGCAGACGTTTTTCTTTTCTAGGTTTTATTTTATTATAACTGTTTACTGATTATCTAACAATATTAAACATTAGTTATACTGATTAACATTTGTACATTGGTTGTTTCTATCCTTAACTCACATTTTAGAACTACTCGTATTTTGAAGCACTAACTCTGGGTTTTTTGTTTCATCTAATACCCAAAATGTTACCGGTACGTGAAAGAAATTACGCAAAGGAATTGGGAAGCATTCAATTGAAGTTTGACAGAAATAGGACAGCCCCCAATATAACCAGCACAATAATAAAAGATATTAATTTCCAAAGTTTGCAATCTTCTCTCTATAGAAAGTCTAAAAGAATAGGTAATGTCACAGTAGTATAGAGTCATACGAATGAGATATAAGGGGAATTTCAAAGAAATTTATTTTTCTAATGCTGCAATCAAGAAAACCTCGCTCTCTATGATTGAAGAATGATTATGCCATGTGCGCCTCAACAAATTAGCCAGTCGATAAATAACGTAGCTTTACTGATAGTAGCGGTGAAAAAGTTTGACTGTTATTTCGGTTAGAACGTCATTAAAATGCCAATTTCGATCAGCAAATGCATGTACACGGCTCCCGTGTCATATCTTGGAAGCTAGAGGTATTTCATTCTCTGCCAACGTGAATACTGGTGAATCATACAGTCCTTATACGCCGGTTAAGACACGTGACTAAGTACTGTACACGGTGGTTCGGCGGTAGGTCCACTTCCTGAGAAATTGTCAACCCGCTCGCGCTCTGTGCACAGGCATGCCCCAGGTCTGTGTCCATGGATGTCAAAATATGACGCGATATTATTTTGTCTATCTCTTGTCATTCCGAGATGGATCTCTATAAAAGTTCGGAGTTTATCACCCTCATGTGAACGACAGCAAATTGCCCACCAAGGACCCCAAGAAATCCGTTCCCAATTTTCGCATTCTTCATCCCCCTCTTTTGAGTGGCACATAATTACCAAGTCCCCCGACCTGCATGCCGTTGGTAACTCATATGATCATTCAAGTTCTGTCAGTGTCGCCCCATAATGAGGGTAAATCTTGATTATTAAAGGACAAGTCCACCTTCATATACATGGGGATTGAGTGGATGCAGCAATATATCAGTGAAAGTTTGGGGAAAATTAGTCAATCCGTTCAAAAGTTACGAATTTTTAAAGTATTATTTTGCATAGTCACTGCTGGATGAGAAGACTACTACGGTGTATGATGCCACCTGCGTAGAACGATATAATGAAAATGAAGAGAATTTCACAAAATGTTATTTTTTTAAAGTGCACATTTCCCCCAACATCGTCACTGACATATATTATGTTAAGTGTAATTACATGTATTCCCCCTGCCTTCTGAGAGAGGCGAGTCAAGCGTTCTTCTATTGCGAGAAAAATGAAAATATGTGTGATTTTCTTTATAATTATTTTCTTTATATAGTTCTACACATGCGGCATCACAAGCTGTACAGTAGTCTTCTCATCCAGCAGTGACTGAGCAGAAATTCATAACTTTTGAATGGATCGTCCGATTTTCCTCAAACTCTCATTGATGTGTTCCACAAATATTGCTATATTCAATTGCACTCAATCCACATGTCTATGAAGGTGGACTTGTCTTTTAAAGTGACATTCCGTTTAAAAAGAACTCGTCCTTCTTCACCTGATCAGAGGCACATACACATTACCGTTATACACAAGGGGAAACGGATGACATTTTTTTAAGGAGAGAACCCGTTCTCTCAGGGTTATTGGTTCCGTTGTTCCCGTCTGCGCCGATCTTGCACGCGATAACTCTAGGTAAAGTTTTGGGAGTAAACAGTCGCAAAGTTCAGCGGTGTTGACAAGGCATGACTTCATTACATGTGCGCTTGAACATTCGGGACCAGTAGGAGGGAATGGTTGGTGATGTTTGCAACAAAAAAAAAGTAAATTGTCTGTTTGTTTGTTTTTATTTCTGCATTTTTGTTTTCAAATCACTGCATATAACAAGAGAATACGTATAGGCCGACATTTTGAAAATAACATTACACGACGCATAGGCGTAGCGTACTGTCTTACAAATCAATTCAAAATACATGATACATACATTATGAGCATAACAGTTGGCATTGAGGTGGTTTGTGTA
Source organism: Diadema setosum (assembly GCF_964275005.1). Taxonomy (NCBI): domain Eukaryota; kingdom Metazoa; phylum Echinodermata; class Echinoidea; order Diadematoida; family Diadematidae; genus Diadema; species Diadema setosum. Next base: position 23,056,158 of record NC_092705.1, read on the forward strand.
AAGAACAAAGTCGGCAGGGCTAACAACCAGTGACAATGATTAGATGGGAAGGAATCGTAGTTAGTGAATTATTAATCCAAAACAAGTAGTGTTATCTTCTTGGTGCGAAGCAGCGGGAGTATCGTGAAACGATGATTCCATAATACAAGTCATGCAATAATTATACAGTCATGTAAGTGCGGGGCAGCGGAACCGGGGGAGGACACACACTTTTCGCTTTACAAATTCATTCCCCTCATAAAGAATTCTACCAATTAACCCATGCACTCCAAGGGTTCAGCAGAGAGATTCTTCCCGTCAAAGCGGGGAGGGCGTAGGAGGGGGGGGGGGGGGGCAACTACTGGCCCTTAAAATCCCCTAAACATCCACACACACTGAAAATGTTCCGCGGCCCCTAAAGTGATTTCTATTTAACTATTGTTGTTTATTCTATTCAATTCCCATGCATTATTTCCCTCGATGATAGTAGATTACAGAGTATGTTACTGAGAAAAACATAAATAAACTTGAACTTGAACTTGAAGTATGATATGTATGTATGTGTGAGTGTGTGTGTGTGTGTGTGTGTGTGTGTGTGTGTGTGTGTGCTAGTATGTATCAGTCTCATTCCTGCAGCAAAATCAGGGGATAATCATAAATCTCTGTGTTTCGATAACATTGTCTCAGAGATTTTACACATCAGATATTGCCCTATGCTTTAAGTCCGTCATTGTTTTAGTATCTTTTTGTCGTTCACAATATGAAAGCCATATCCGAGTACGTCAATTAGATCAGACAATACACAGTCATATCTATAGGCAGTGCAGGATGTTACTGTTTCTCTTTGTTTGTTTATTTACTTTTCTAAAGTTAATCTACATAAGAAGAGCAACAATAAAGAATGAGAGCAACAATGAGAAAATTTGGCAATAACATTAAGTCACGTATTGAATATTGCACATTGTCCTTTATCAAATCGTTATAGCTGATACACACATTCACAAAACAAAATGGGAAATAATCATTAAGAAAAAGGGGGTACATGTATTTGAAAGACTTGTGAATGCCGCGCTACTTGCAGACTTGAGGAGAAAATGCCGCCAACTATTATTAAGTATAATGAGTGCGTGCGCGCACACACACTCACACACATCTCCACACACACACACATCCCCACCGACACACAGTCATCAGCACAGCATGCTGAGATCCGCAAAAAAAAAAAAAGTCACGTAGTTGGTGCGAAGAGTGATAAAAATTAGCGACAGCAAACGGATGGAGGGTAAAAAGGTCGGGACGGAAGGGTGTTGAAGGAGGCTGGAAGGGGACGGGGAGAAGAGAAAAGGGTACTAGTAGGCCCTATATGGGACGGGGGTGCGAGGATGGCTTGATGAACAATTTCGAGCTTATCAAATCTCTTTGGGCATAACACACGGCCGGCCGGCGCCACGTTTTTAAAAATGGGGGGGGGGGCACTTCCGGTTTTCATGAGCTAACAAGAGAAAAAACAAGCTAACAAATAAAAAAAATAAAAAAATAAAAAAAGGTTTTCAGCTCAAACACAAGGGCTCTATTGCGCTCAATGGTGTCTTTCATATTTTTTTTTTCTAGTGCCACTTCCAGGGTAAACATAAAAAATTTGGGGCCCAAAGTGGTGACACCCTATGAATTCTTACGTACGGATGCAAAAAAAAAGTGGGGGCCAAGCCCCACCCCGCCGCCCCTGTGACAAACCAATATCCTAATCCTTGCATTCACTACAGAAAGATCAAAGAGGAAGAATGAAAAGAAGGAGAAGAAGAAAAGGAGAAGGATGAAAAAGAGAAGATGATGATGACGTAAAAAAAATGAAGGAGGAGAAGGAGAAGAAAATAAAAAGAAGAGAAACAATGATAATGAAAAAAAAGGAGCCTGAAGCAGCTGAAGCAGAAGTATCAGATGCAGAGAAGAAGGCCTTGGAGAAGATGTCGCAAAGAAGGAAGAGGCGGTAGACGTGAACAAAAAACATTTTTGTATAGGAGGAATGATTGTTGGGAAGGGAAATTGATGGAAAAAAAAGAAAATGGCAAAGAAATGGAGAATAGATTTGGAAACATTGTAAGCACAGTGAGTGTAACTTCGAAAAGAAGCAGAGTGGAAACTAAAATAATAATGATACTAAAGTCCAACAGGGAAGCATGACATGTATGAGTGGAAGAAAGAAGAAATTGTGAGGAAGGGATGTGGAAGAGAAGTGAGAAAAGAGAAGAGAGAAGATGAAAGGACATTAAAGAAATGAAAAGGGAGTAATTCGTCTAAATGACCACAAGAAGCAGAAGAAAAAGAAAAGAAGAAAAGAAACCTAGCGTAATTTTGTGCAGCTGCTCGAAAAGATGAATCAAACGTAGGTGGCGTAATTCCTGAACTCAACGCAACCCAACATTCATCTACTGTCAGTGACTGTATTCAACAATTAGGGAGGCATCCCACCTCCAGTAATATTCTCCGGCCGGCCTGATCCAACAGTCGAGCTTTCACTGAATTTTTCAAGGATGTAAATATGGCGGGGGGGGGGGGGGGGGATTCATTGCAGATAGTAATGTGCTACATCGTGAGAAGTTACCCAAACTTATAATGTTGTTTCATTCTGCATAATTCGATTCGTTGATCTACTTCTATGTTTGTTTGTGTTTTTTTTTTTTTGTCTTCATACAAAAAGTAACACAACATAATAAGATTCAGGATGTAGGCCCTATTTTTCTTTCAATTAGTGAATATTATTACCATTACGCACGTTCATCATCTGAAGCCTCTATTCTGTAGCTTCATTTCTATTGTAGTTATATAACCTTATTTATAGCATCACTATCTTTACCATATTTTTCTCATGTTATACATTCAATACTATTTCATTTGAAAAAAAAAAAAATCACATTCTCGCCATAATTATGAAATCTAGGGGCTTCTGTACACTCCCCTGCCTGTTTTGTCGATGTTGTTGTCCAGTGTTGTACAGTGGCGGATCCAAGCGGGGCACACCGGGCGCGCAACCCCCCCCCCCCCTTTATTTTTTGTTAAAACAAAATATATAAAAGCAAAAATGGGGGGGGGGGCGTGCCCCCTTTTAATTTTGTAACTTAGGCGCCTCCCCTTTATGAAATTTCTGGATCCGCCCCTACTGTGTCTATTTTGATTTGTTACTTGTTGCCGTTTTAGATTCGTGCCTGCGGGTAGGCCTACAACTATAACTTGTTGCCTGATTTGACAATGCATGACCTGTGAGTTCATGCCGTCCTTACAGCTGCATGCATTCAAACTTTGTATTTTTTTTTTTTCAGACAGGGGCCTATAAAGCTTATTGCAGGCAATCCCGGTTTTCTGTTAGAAGTATAAAGTCTATGTACTGTTGAATAAACCCTGTAGGGCTCACAGAATCGTTAAATGTACCACTAAATAAAAGAAGAAAAAATTAATCAAAAATCAAAATGCAGTTTGGCATTAAACTGAATAGCTGCAGATATTGAGTATGAATTCCTCTACAAACTGCACTGAGTTGGAAGATGAAAGCTTTTCTCATGGAATATAGAAGGGACTATTGATTGGGTGCATGTACAGAAAATAGGCCTATGTGATTTTGGGAGTAATAAGAACTCGTAGTCTGGCTTTGCTAACAATTGGACATAGTTTCAACTGAAGAACCCCCCCCCCCCCCCCTTGGAAATTGGATGGATGAAAGGGTATATCTCACTTTTTTTTCAGGTTAGTGAAAATGAAACACCTCATTTCTCGCAGCTATTTTACAGATTTTTTTGAATTTTGAATTTTGAATGTTAACACACGTCTCTATGGGGAAATATTTACCCGTGTGAGCCCTGTAGTTTTAACCATAGAGATTTGGGAGGAGAAAAAATCTCTTTGATAGTTAGTGACAGCTTTTAAATCACTATGGTGTAAAACACTCTCTGAGTGATACACGCCATTAAAACTAAAACAACAACAAAAACAGCTTAGTCTAAAAATTGCGGAGCGCCAGCTATCAGCGATTTAATGTGCAGTGTGTCCTGACAAGAGAGTTCCTGAAACAAAAATAGTAAGAGTAGACATCGAAAATGGCATCGCAAATGGAGGTAGAAGGCGCTTCTGCGTCTACTCAGCAGTCTGTGATGGCCTCCAGTGGGACATCTGGAAGTGTTGCTGTTGCTCTCCATCCTTTGGTTGTAATGAACATTTCAGAGCACTGGACAAGGATCCGAGCACAAGAAGGAAAACCGACGCAAGGTATTAGTTCTGTAGTGTAATGTAGCCCCATATATTCACTTTCGTGTAACTTGTCTGAAATCGGGACGGACGAGTGCGTATGACACAACCCTTTGATAGATTAGCATTGTTTGTATTCAGTGCCAGTATGAAATCGTGACCCACGCAATGCAAATGTCTACCAATCCTTGGTGAATCATCTCTTTTGATTCCAAAACTACTGGTCTTTAAATTGACTCTTGAGTCTTGAGTCTTGTCTCTTTATAGATTCTGTTACAAATTTAGTCTTGAAATTTAGCTCTTATTAACCAGGAAAAACAAGTAAGATCAATAGAAAACATCTACAAATTCAATATTGTATCATGTTTGTTTCATCTTTATCATGCATGCAACGTGGATGTGGACATTGGGATGATGGTACGGAAGTCTGTAGACGACTGACTTGAGGTTCAGTAATGCTCTTTTGTTGAGGGAAAATTATCATGACATTGAACAACATAAAATAGAAAATGACCACTAATCATAAGTATTTATGATGTCATGTTTGCTGTTAGCAGAGTGTAGGATATCTAGGCAAAATCTAATATGATAATCCTACTCTTCAAAAGAAAAATTGCAATTTAGGATAGATTTTTAGTCTTTTCAGCCAAGTTATTTATTGTGGTAAACTTTTCATTGTTTCCCAGTTCTTGGAGCATTGATTGGCAAACAAGAAGGAAGAAACATTGAGATTCTAAACTCTTTTGAGTTGCTGTTTGATGTCATCGAGGGAGACATCATTGTTGACCGGGAATACTACAACACCAAGGAGGAGCAATGTAAGTGTCTCTAGGAGTCTTAAGTTACCCTTTTTATAGGCAGAAAAATCTGTTTTGGAAGAGTTTTATAATTTTTGTTAGTTTGTTTACTCTGATGAATCTCAGTATACAAAAAGAACCTTCCCATAGTCACTGAAGTGGGGGGATCTTGACCGAGGGTAAACCAAATAAAGGGTGGGATGCCTCACCCTCCTCCAGTTTACGGCTGATTCACAGTCCTGGATCGATGAATTTTAACTCACATTTTATGATGAAATTGAAATAATCCCTGAATACAGTGCACTCACCAGCTTTATGTAATATCAACACACAGTGACCAGCTCATTAACAAGTTTGCTTTTACTGAATATGTATGAAATGCCTCATGACATGTATGGTATTGGCACATGAAGGTTGCATTAAAAATTCTAAATAATGTAATGAAGATTTCACCAAATGTGGATGGATTATAAACAGACACATGCCGTCTTCCAATATTTGCTTGAATGGAGGTGTTTTTATAAGCTGTCAGGAGGCATAATTTTCTTAAATATCAAATGTACATGTACTCCCTAGAGGTGCCACAACACATTACTGTTTCTCTTCACCTCGATTTCTGTTTGTATCACAGTCAAGCAAGTGTTCAAAGATCTTGAGTTTCTTGGGTGGTACACCACAGGAGGAGCCCCAAATGAAGCAGATATCAAGGTTCACAAACAGGTAAGTCATACTACAATTTAGTAGATATACTTGTGATGAAATACTTCAATTTCACTAAGTGTGGTCAAGGCAGCTGGAAGGGTTTGGTCAGAAATTTTGGAGTGATGGTACAAAATTTTCAAGAACTCAAGATGACTGCATATCATTTGTAGATGGCAACATTCCTGATTAGGGTACTAAATTAATATTATCTGAAGTATGTGTGCAGAGCTGTCAAATGATATTTTTGTGGAGAAGTTCAAATAAAGAACTCTCTTGTGCTGAACAAAGCAACTTAATTTTGATTATATGTTTTTAGGTTTGGGATTTTCCTTTGAATTTTCTGACTTCATCCACTCACTCAAGCTTAAACAAAAAAATATGAAAAAGGGGAAACCAACCCATTCCCTCCATAAAAAAAAAAGTGTACACTGTGGGGGAATTGTGCACATAAATTTATTACAGTGTTTACGTTGTATATGAAAAAGAGAATTGAAGACATGGCCATCTTCAAATCATGCTATTATTTCAAGTAGTCATTTGTTCGTTGGTACCTTTAAAAACCTAACCAAGTTCCAACAAATTTGTGCAGTTCAAATAAACTCAGCCATTGGATATATATTCCAAATGATGGTCTACAGTTTCTTCATGAAGTTGTTCAGACAATTTTGTACGAATATTCTTAGAAAATAGACAATTATGTTTGTCAGAAAATGTTTTCATTGTCAACACTTTTCCATGGTTCTTCGACAGGGATATAATATGAGCAGGACGAACACCTGATATTCATTAGCAATTTTATGAAAGAAAGCATAGCTTCTGTTAACTCATCTTCTCTCTGTTGCAATGCCATTGTTATCTCTGTATCAATGTCTTCCCCACAGATCTGTGAAATCAATGAAAGTCCAATCTTCTTGAAGCTGAATCCTCTATCAAGACAAGCAGATGTAAGCTTACAAACATAAACACTTACATATTTTGCACGGACGTGCCAGTATAATTGCAATTTTTACAGAATGTAGACAGTGGGTATAATCAGTTGCTCTCCACAAGTCACTGGGAGTTTTGGCTTGTTACAAACGATGCTTTCTGTCAGTGGTGGGCCAGCAGTGTAATGCAACACCATCCCACTAGTTCAAAAGGAAAAAAAAAAAAAAAGGAAAATAACAGTGCTCAAATGCTGGATCTATTTTGCTTTGAGACATACATGTACTTGGTCCAAACCCACACAGAATTCACCTCTGCTGCGAAAGATGCAGCTCTTCAAGCATCCTTTTGCTTGTAAAACCCAACTTCTGAAACCACTTATGCAATGTTCGAACCATAAATGCATGACAGCCAACCTCAAATGGAAAACAAGAGACCTTCCAACCATTGTCTGAGCACTCTGCTTCCAGCTCAAGATACCTTGTAAGCTTGCGCTCAAAGGTATCTAGTCATTTATTGTTCTCCCATGGTACGGTCAGCTCTCCAGAAATCACTTGTACTTGACGGAGTCATCAGCCCTCAAAACTCTATCTGAACACAGATACTGCTGTGAGCACCACATTACTGGGATGATATAAACAATTGAAAAAAAGGCATTTTGGTAGGAAAATGAGTTTGTAAGGAAAATAAGTTTGTAAGAAAAATATTAATGAGTTTGTAAGGAAAATATCTTCAGTCTTACATTCTTCTTGCACTATCATGAAAGTGCTTACATACATACGTGTACATATGTACAGAACTGATGCTGTCTACTGTTCTGTCTGCAGCTTCCAGTCACGATGTATGAGTCTGTGATTGATCTGATACAAGGCGTGGCCACCATGCTCTTTGTGGAGCTCAACTTCACGCTGGCTACGGAGGAAGCTGAGCGGATTGGGGTGGATCACGTCGCCAGGGTAACCAACAGCGAGACTATGGAAAGTTCCATGGGTAAGAATCACTTTGAACCTCAAAGGGTTCACGACTTTGTTTGCTTCCGTTGATTTTTTTAAAGGAAATATTCTTTTGTAGTGAACTTTGTGTGCACAGTTTCATATAGTCCACAATCTTTGTTTTTATTTATTTATTTATTAATTTATTTTTGTCGAGGAGTGCCTTGATAGAGTTGATAGCTTGGAATTTTCATAATTATTTTTAGAAGAGAAAAGAAATTGAATTTGGCCTGTTGTGAGGGAAAACCTGTTGTGTTATAAGATAAGCCATCTGACTAGACTTATAGTTGTATGAAAAAGTCATTGGACTAGTTGCACTTTTTGAGTTATATACTGTAATAGTAATTCCAAAAACCAAGGAAGTTTATAATGCTATGCTGTATTTCACCATCATAATTTCGACTACTTGTTGTTAGCATTTCATAAAGTACAATTTATTGTACAATGATGTGAAAATATAATTTGTTTTTCATAAGAGCACTTGTATATTCATAAATATTTATCTGTTTCATTTACAGGATTTACAAAAATCCATGTGTGCTAAATTTCTAATTGATTCTCAAAATTGGCAGCACGTTCTCGTAAGATTACAATTTTTATGTTTCTCACTATGATTGGCAGGTTTCTTCCACAAAATTTCTAAATTCATGCAAATAGTAATTAATGTATCCACTCTCATTACCTCCGCCAAGGGAGGAGGTTATGTTTTCGTTACCGTTGGTTTGTGTGTGTGTTCGTTAGTTAGTTTGTCTGTGTGCAAAATAACTCAAAAAGTAGTTAAAGGATTGGGATGAAACTTGCAGGAATGGTTGAGAATGACACAAGTACCAAACGATTAACTTTTGGTAGTGATCCGAGAATTTGGGGGGAATTTATGAAGGATTTTTGATATTTTGGCAGGTAGGGTCAATGAACTTGGGAGTTCAGGCTGCGCGTATTTGAGGTTTGTATGCGCGCACTAAAGTGCGTGCTCTAGTTTCTGCTAGGGCGAGGTGCGCCGTGCAGCTGAGGGTTTATGACGTAACAATTAAAGGCTTCTACTAGTATATTGGGAAATTGGGCGACTTTCAGCACACTATAAACACTTTCAGCATGCTATAAGTACGTAGGCCTATGGGTGGAAATCACTGATATCTCTATGGAAGAACAAGATCAGTGATGGAAATGAGCTGCATGCTTGGCGGAGGTCTGCGCTCTCAGAGTGCTTCTCTAGTTTAATAATGTTTCCAGTGTAAGACAAGCACTGCCCCCCCAAGGAAAAACGCAGTATCTACATCCAGCTCCATTTCTCAACAACCGAGATATTCACCATTTTATGTTTTTGCCAAAGCCCCTGGAAAATATACTCTTTTGAAAAATTCCTTCATTGTGGAATTTTAGTCTATCTAGCTACCAATTTTCCTGGAAAATATCATTTTGTGATTTTGTTTTGTTTTTAAGTTATTAATGAAAATGTAGATACTTTGGGGAAACCCCATGCAATTGACTGATTTCCCCAAGGAAAAACGCAGTATCTACAATGGAACGTATTTCCCCAAGGAAAAACGCAGTATCTACAGCGGAATGACTGCCATAATTATGTATGCATGTAGACAGTTCTATACATCATTGTACAAGTATTCATGATGCACCATCCTCAACCTCTGGCCCTGGGGGATGCATCCTCCATCCCCCATTTATGCCCTGATTACAGAGGTGGCTTCATAACAATAGCATTAACAAATAACAGATCGTTCTTGGAACGTTTTGCTTACATTCCCAGACCGATCTTGCTGTAAACGTTACGCGTTTATAAGTATGAAGCTTGCCAGGGCTGTAATGTGATATGGCCTAGCCGCTAACTAATGTTAGCATCTAGGATACTAGATCTAGATCTGTACAGTCTAGGCTAGAGTCTGTCTAGACCAAAATAAATCTAATTCGGATGTCTGGACCTAGATCGATCTAGACTACTTCTAGTTTTTATATCGTTTATTCTAGGCTGGCTACGTAGCAGGCTACACGAGTCTACAGCCTCAGGCTATGCACGATACTCATAGAAAAAAAAAATAGCCTAACGTTAGAACTGCAGAAGGTTTAGTCTAAGCCCTTAGATTACCGGTCTAGGCCCCTACCTATTTTTCACATAATCTATTTTCCACTAGATCGCTGTCTATGTAATTTTAAGACAGTATGGTATGGAGTAGACTTCACTAGCGGTGTTAGATTTTGAGGATTCTGAGTGGTTAAGTTTTAGTCTTAGACTTCTTTCTTAGTTTTATAAACAGGCCTGCCGTAGAGTAGGCCTATTTTAGTCCTACACTACATCTTTCTTTAGACTTTCGGAATACGGACCCTGAAAGTTCTGATTAACGTTAAGTCTAACGTTAGAAAAGAGACGCAAGACTCAAACGTTACTGTCTAGACAAGTCTTAGACTTGGACTTAGGCCTAGATGTATAGGGTCTAACATGTTAGTATAAACGCGACGTTTATCCGATACAACACAAATAGATCCAGGCACCTAGGTCTATTGCCTTTCGACGAAACTTTCAGATTTGGAGCCTGAGGAATTTTGACAAGGGTCTAGGCCTATCAAAGTTACTTCACAACAAGTTAATATTGAAATAGTACGAAAGATGTTCATCATCGAGGTAGAATATGAGAGAAAAGCTGATCGTTAATCACACGAAGCAAGGTAAACATGCATTTGTGTTTAGAACTCTAACGTTACCTCGCTTCGTGTGACAAACATGCATTTGTGTTTACCTCGCTTTGTGTGACAAACGATCAGCTTTATTCTTTCAATATTGAAATAGTTTTGAATTACTTACTCATTATCTGCAGATAAATTTTTCTTGAGGGCTAGGCTCACGAGTAATTTTCCAGGCGACAACATTTTGTTTTAATCCAAGACAAGTACACACTCACACTGTATAAATGCTGACTAGCCGGCCGGGCCCTGTGCTGACTGCATGCTCAGTGCAGCTAATATGCAAGCTGTCAGTGTTGTGCTAGCTGTATTGTTTAATGTGCACTCGGTTAGTCTTAATCACACACTGTGTTTTATATTAGGATCACGATCTCATCAAAATATTTACTAATCAGTATTGTTTCGGTTAGATATTTTGAACATTATGTCTCATTATTGAGCAAGTATATCTAAAGAAAGTAATTTACGTTCAAATTACAGAACAACCGGCAAAGTATTCACATATATAAATAACAGTGTCTGGTAATTAAGACTAGCTTTGTAGATACTGCGTTTTTCCTGGGGGAAATATTCATGATGTAGATACTGCGTTTTTCCTTGGGGAAAGTGCAAGTTAAGTGTAGATACTGCGTTTGGCAGTTACGGAAAAGTAGCTTTCCAAACATTTTTTCAAAAATCTGAATATGTCATATGAAGAAGGATTGCCCACTGACTATATTTATGCAAAAAAGTGAAAATCGCCAAAAATGTTAGATACTGCGTTTTTCCTTGGGGGGGCAGAGCAGTACAATTCAGAGATGACCCTTGGCCTCTATACCTTGAGCTGTTGAAATGACTGTTATTATAAAGAATGGACAGAAGATGAAAGTGTTGTTGATGTTACTCTATGTTCCTTTACACCTCTCTCTCTCTCTCTCTATCATGCGGCTCCAAAGTTGCGGAGCACTTGATGGCTCAGCACAACGCAGTAAAGATGCTACACAGCCGTGTTAAGCTGATACTGGACTACGTGAAGGCCGTCCAGGCGGGAGAGGTCCCCATGAACCATGACGTCCTGAGGGACGCAAACAGTCTGTGCCACAGACTACCAGTTCTCCACCTCGACAAGTTTGACACCGACTTCTACAACGTGAGTTGGCCGTCCAATGTATGGAGTGTGGGATTATTTCTTTGGGCTGCTAAAGGGAAGCAATTTTCCCTTTACATCTCCAGACACTTTGCTGAACTTACCAAACTTTTTCATAAGCATTCAGCAATCCATCCAAATTTTTCATGCAGTTGCAAATTAGCAAGCCTACTCAGATGTAGCAATGTGCTTCAGTCAAACAGGAGAGCCACGGTGAAACAATAGGGAACAGGGGGATTTTAAAGGTAATATCTATCCATTGACAACAAGTTTGGAGTATATTTGTGCTAATCTACAAACAAAGCACAATTTAAGGGTTAAGCGTGGACCAGGGGACTGATGGGCTTTAACCCATTGAGGACGAGTCCCAAGTGTACTCAAGCAGGTGTCTGTGGGAGATGCGTGTTGTAGCAAAATCAGTCCTTCCTCAACGTGTTCAGCTCCACTCTGAAGAATAATTGGACAGTGAAGGTAAATTGTGCTCATAGAGAGTACATGAAGAATACATGTAACTGTGGATAAATTATAGCAGTTATTACCATACTATATGAAGGAATAGAAGAATGACAAATTTGTATATGTATGGGTTTATTTGATCTACAAACCGGATTAATGTTCTGGGATGAATTTTATGTGTCTGCTTAATATCATGTCTTCATTCTCACAAGGTCTTTGATTACAGTACTGTATGTCATGTTTGAAATCTTACCTCCATGCAGCAATGCAATGACGTAACCCTCATGGCATACCTAGGAGCAATCACCAAAGGATGCAACACAGTCAACCAGGTGAGTTAGAGTTCTTGGCTCTGTTGCATTCAAAAAATGCAATCAAACGCAAGACAGAAAAATCAAAGCTAAGTCAGGATATCGGCCAATCAGAATTAAGTATGCAGAGACTTTATGTGATTTGGCTTGGGTCGGTAGCACGTCTGCTACCAGATACAATGGACCTACATGTAGGTTCGATCCTAAAGTGTCTGTGAGCAATGTTGTGTGTAAATGTCCCGTTCCCTGCCCCTCGGGTGGGACACAAAATGAAGGTCTTGCTTGTGAGAAGGTTACAACTCAAGTACGGTAAAATGGTCCTGCCTCACATCCAACTGGACCCCATGGAAGACCAGCTAGTGCAACTGCTGAAAATGGGCTATCCAACCATCTTTTCAGATGGAAAAATGATACAAACAACTTTTTTTTTTTTAAATTCAACTTTTATGCAACTGTGCCTTGGATATTCAGACAATAAAAAAGTCGCTGATATGAGGTTTTTCAGATTTAAAAAGACTTAAGAATTGTTTTTATTTCTGATTTCTTTAGCACATAATGCTATGTGTAAAGCTATGCATGCATTTTTTTCATTGATAACTTCAGTGATAAAATTGATGTAGTAATTCATCTCTTGGTGTATTGATTCCTTAATCAAATAACATTTTCATTGTTATGTAATTGTATTTGTTTGAACTCATATTACAAATTATGTGTCATTTTTTCACATGTATTTAACTGTCCTCCTTCTTGGCAGTTTGTCAACAAGTTCAACGTGCTGTACGACAGGCAAGGCATGGGTCGTAGAATGAGGGGACTCTTCTTGTGAGTGGCATTCCAGCAATCAGCTCTCCATCAAGGACGTATCTCTTTGATATTGTGTTGCACTGTGACTGTGTCTGTCAACCAGCAACCAAGGAGTGACTCTGACTTGTGTCATGTGATTTGGCCAGAGTGTCATGTGATGTGGCCCATGTATCATGTGACATTGTGAAAGAACACCTTATATTACACCATATGAGGAATTGTGAAATGGACAGCAAGGCATGATGCAGTCACGGGACATTTTACAGTTTGGATATATATTCATACTCAGTACCAGCAAGAAAAAAAAAAGTACACATGCAAATGTTTGCTTATAACACGTGCATTCTGCCCATGTGAATTGTACTACCGTACAGCGGTATTGTATCAACCGTCAATAGACTTGAACACAAGCAAAATTCATTTTATTTGACAACAGCTTGTCATGGGTGTACATCTTCTGAATGCAGGCCTACAGCTAGAATTATATCTGACAGGATTTGCCGACATCCTTCCAGCTTAACATAGTACTCCCACACTGTATACACTGTTATTTTCGCGTACAGATATTTTCGCGAATGACAAGGTCACAGACATTTTTGTGAGATGTTGTTTTCGCGAATCAACGCCGCCGCTTACGTTAATGCTCTATTAACACAGCGTATGGAGTCATTTTTACGTGTTGTTAAATTTGTGATCCAACTGTGATTCGCAAAATAACAGCTTATACAGTATATGCAAGCATTAGTTGACTCTGATAGGAGTTGTGTGTTCATCCAGTCCCAAATGTAATTGGAGAATGAGAAAGAAGTTGATGGCAATGGAGGAATTTCTGATAGGCGCACAGGTAAAAACCTGGATGATAGGGGGATGAATGAACAATGGGATTGGTCATTCATACAATATGTACAATCTACCAAGATTGATAGGCATAGAGTGTATGCTGTGATGGAAAGAATCCCCCCCCCCCCACACACACACACACACACATTTATATGTTTATACATACACTGCTTTACTCATTAGGGAAATATAATGCACTGAACACTGGAAATTGTGTGAGGAAACAACTACTGAAAAAGCGGATATTTTCGCGCGACTAATTTTTCGCGCTAGGCCGGGTCAGAAGAGTTTCGCGTGTTTTTAATTCCGCGGAATCAAGACATCACGCACAGGAACGTATGGCAAGCAAAAATATTCGCGTGTTTTTATTTTCGCGCGAGTTTCTGGTTGCGCGAAGTGCGCGAAAATTTCCACTTTTACAGTATGCCAAGTCACCTTCATGTCCAGAAATGAAATGGTTTTTGTCAGTCATCAAATGATTTCATGTTCGGCGCTACTGCCAGTATAAGTGCTGTCTCAACACGAGCACCAGCAAAAATCTTGAGCTTGAAATCAGTTGGTGTTTGGAGATTGACCTCAAAATTATGATGTACAGGGTAGTTCCAGTAGCTAGTGTTGAGCCTGGTGCTGTCTGTTGATCCAAGTTTCAGTACACTGGACTCCTGGTTATAACAAATTCCTTGGGACCGGCAGTTTTCTTTGGTTATATTAAAATGTCATTATAACCGAACAGAATAAAAAAAAAAACAAAACAAAACAAAACAGAATGAATAATGTTGCAACCTGAATTTTTACTACAGGTGTACGTTGTGTCCGGAAATTTGTTACAACTATAACCGTGTTCGTTACAATGGGAGTGCACTGTATTCTTGGTGACATACAAATAGCCAAGTGATTTTTCCGTATTGGGTTACACCTGCCCCTAGGGATTACCAAAGTTGTAGTTACAGGTTCGGTGTTGATGTTAGTGTTGCTATAATGATGTCCATGGATGCACGTCCTCATTCGCATCTCACATCAAGTACGTATGTGCATAGCCTATGCTAATGCAATAGTCGTCCGTAGAAAATACAAGTGCATTGACACTATGTTAGCAGCCTTTGTTCTGCCCTACCCTTCAGTCTGAATTTGTCCCTTTGCTCAGTTATTGTATGTTCCTATGGCATGTGCACATTTGTATTCTTTCTGTCAAATACCATAGAAACCCCACTGTATAAAGGCCCTCGACACCAGAAATTGTGCAGTTTATCTGGTTCTTTCTTTGTTTAGTTGCTAGAAATGAAGGAATTTGTTTTATGCGGGGGCAGAGAAAAGCAGTTTTCTACAATCTGGTGCTGTGTTTTATCGTGATTTAAGGCATCATTTATACGTGTACAATGTACCCTTCTACCATTAAGGATATCAAATGCTTTAGTAAAATACTGTGCATGCTCATTGCATTGTATTGCTTTCTGCATTAGTCATGTGTATGTTTTATTTTTGAGTGACAGTTTTTTAAATCTTTATTGGGAGGGTGGAGGAATGGGTGATATAGGATGCTAAGGCAGAAATTGTGTCATGATGTTTTTATGTTACAGCATGATAATATTACACAGTTGTATTTCTTCAGCTGCAATTGAGTCTGATAAGCATAAATGTTATTTCTCTGTGAACAGTGTGCAATGTTTGCACTGCATTGTGTCAGCATTTATAGCAAATACATGTCTTATGATGAGAAATTTAGACAGATTTAAACACACAAAGTAAACTACATTGAATCTTCGTATGCTACAATTCTTTATTTCAGTTAGTAAAATATCTACAAAATCATACACACACAAAATGCACCCTCTATTCATGACAGTATAAGTTGCATGTGAATACAAATACAAGTCAAGTAACATGAATAAGATATCAGTGCTCAATAAATATTATACAGAGGGTACACATAGACACTTGCAAACAAAACACTCGGACACACATTAACATTTATTTACCAAAAAAAAAAAAAAAAAAGTTACACAGTATTGGAACAGCCTTATATCACTGTCTTGTAGAAATTCATTCATTATCTGCAAGAGGAGAACCTTTCGTAATTGAAGTTGTGTGCAACTGTTATAGTATATCAGATGACAAATGGGTGGAAGGGGAAGTGTGGGGAGAATCGCACAAAATCTAAATGACCAACTCTCAAAGGGTTGCCTTAAGCGCGATGATACAAGCAAAGACGGATGAGAAATGTATGAGTCCAGCCAAAACGTATCACAATAGGATACCCTGTATATTGCAACATATAGGTTGTGCATAAAGAAAAATTTTAAAGATGTTCATTATGTGAACTTTTTTTTTTTTTTGGGGGGGGGGTGGTTGTTTTTGTTTTGTTTTCTCAGGTTTCGGACAGAAAAAGGACAAAAATATGAGCAATACAGCTGTATTTCAAACAATGGAAGAGCAAGTTTCTGTCTCATAATGGATGATGTTACAGCAATCTTGGTCTCTTTGACTAGAGTCATTACATTCCAAACTAATTATATTATGTTGAAAATCACTGTCTGGAAACATGGTATTTTATTTTATTATAAAATGCAATAATGATGTTGAAGAACGGGCAATATCGCCTTGTAACCACTGCCCATGTGTCCACTGAACAGACTTCTGGACGTCTGCAGATGATGCCGATTTTATGATTTTATTTTGGCTCCGATTTTGCCCAAAGACACGGATCTCTTACCTTGGACTGTATCAATGCATTCAAAGTGATTTTTTTCTCTCTCTTGAGGGTGAGTTCACCTGTAAAAAAAATTAATATTTATGTTGCTTTTGCTTCCCCAATTGAGATTATACTTCTTGAAACACCCCAAAGGTTAAGAGCCGTGTGTAAAGTCTTTTTAATCAATTTAAGATGTAGGACACTAAGGTATGAGAAGATACGTAGTATTTCAAATCATATTGAGTTATCATTATACTGATTTTGTCGTCTTGGATGCTCGGTTGCCTTTTGTTTTAGTTTTTTGCTTTTTTTTTTTAATGAAGAATCAAACACATGCAGCTTTCACTGAAAGATTATGACTTTTGTTATTTTCTGAATTACAATTTTTTTTTTTTTCGATTTTACGAATATGAAACTGTCAGAATTTAGTGCCAGTTGTTTTATAGTTTGCTTGTGTACATTTTGTTTTACACCAAGGGGATATTGACTGACTCTTGAAAGTGTACAGTTCAGGTTGAAATTCCATGGACAGTTTACCTCAAGGGCCCGAATTCACGAAGGTGGTACAATCTTTGCCCATGGTTCAAAGACCGTAGTTTTGTATGGGGTGCCAAATGTCGCATGGCCTATTTCGTTACGAAATCAGTCATTTCGTAACGAAATAGGCCATGCGACACTTAGCGCCCCATACAAAACTACGGTCTTTGTCAATGGTTTAAACCATGGACAAAAATTGCACCACCTTCGTGAATTCGGGCCTGAGAGCCCCCTCCTAGACAGGTGTATTCCGAGTGGGACAGCTACCCCGGGACAATAATATTCATTGTGTCATTGTGGAACAATGATTTCATTTGACCAATGAGACCCGTCTACTAGTACGTGTGTTCTCTTAAAAAGTTTGCGCTCAGGTACAATTACCGTGGGACGACTTCCACAACATGGACATTTCCCCTTACTCAGACTCCTCAAATCATTGCCCAGAGAACCATAGAGCCCAGGATAATCGTCCACAAGGGCATCAGATTAAGATGTATTGCTGTAAAACGTGAAAGAAATTTACGGTCCTAGAAGAAGTACGATGGAAATTTGGCATAGAGGAGATCTGGAATGACGAAATATCTGATGACACAAAATTGCAACTTTCAGTCCTAACAGGGAAAGTTTCATTGCTCTTATGGATAATTTTTGGTGGCTGTTACAACACAATACCTGGTATGATGAGCAAAGTTCTCACCTAAACTGCCTCTCCATATCAAACTTCCGATTTAAAACATCGGTCGCTACTCCCTCCTATGTGTCTAAGAATGCGAAAGGATTCTTAAGTCAATGGTAACTGATATGCGGCAATGGTTTGGCTGGTATGAAGGCGTGGTCTTTCCTTTCGTCCATGGTGTTTTCTTTCGATACTGTTCATTGTTTAATATCGACATCATTCCCCATCTCATCTGATCGTTCTCGTGATGAAACTCTTGACCGGGTCCTTGCTCTTCGTGGTCGTCGACGATTTCTTCGTCTTCTCGTGGGCGAAGCAGTTCCAGAATCGCAGCGTCTCGTCTGCTGCCGCCGACACCACGGTGGTCTCGTCTGGTGACAGACACATGGTGAGTACTCGGTTGGTGTGACCTGCAGGTTGGTATGGATGCAGGAGAAGGTTGGTGTTAATGGGAATGGGCTTTGTGCAGATGAAAGGAGGTTAGTGTTCATGGGAAGATGTTTGTGTGTAAAATGAAAAGGTTGGTGTCAATGGGGGGGGGGGGATGGTGTTCATGGGAAGAGGTTTGGGGGAATGAAAGGACATTGGTGTCAGTAGGAATAAGAGGTTGGTGTTAGTGGGAAGATGCTTGTGTGTAAAATGAAAACAGGTTGGTTTCAATAGGAAGAAGTTGGTGTTGACGGGAAGATGTTTGTGTATAAAATGAAACACGTTAGTGTGAATGGGAAGAGATTGGTGTTTATGGGAAGACGTTTGTGTAAAGGAAAAGAGGTTGGTGTCAATGGGAAGGAAATTGGTATTAATGGGAAGAGGTTTGTGTAAATGAAAGGAGGTTATAAGTGTTAGTAGGAAGAGCTTGGTGTTGGTGGGAAGATGTTTGTGTATAAAATAAAACGGGTTGGTGTAAATGGAAAGAGGTTGGAGTTAATGAGAAGACGTTTGTTTATATGAAAACAGGTTGGTGTCACTGGGAAGAGATTGGTGTTTATGGAAAGAGGTTTGTGCAAATAAAAAGAGGTTGTCGATGGGAAGGATATTTGTGTTAAAGAGGTTTGTGAAAATGAAAATACGTTGCGTTAATGGGAAGAAATTTGTGCTTATCGGAAGAGTTTGTGCAAAGGGGAAGAGAGTGTAAAAAATGGAAAGAAATTGATGTATACTGGAATAATTTGGTGTCAAAGAGAATAGGTCGGTGTAAGTGAAAAGACACTGATTTCGATGGGAAGAGGTCGATTTAGAAAGATATTTGTACAATAAAATGCAAGACTTTGGTGTAAGAAGGTGGTGTAAGAAGTTGATCATAATACATGCTCAAATGGCAAGCTGCCCGGAATTTTCTCCAACACTTTCTCTTACAATTCCAGCGTAACACAGTAGCTTCTTTGTGTCTTGGTTTGTAATTACATGTACACCGTACAGTAATATTATGATCTTTTTGACGTTGTGGATAGGAGGATACAGTTTTAATACATTGTACATATCGGCTCCTCAGTGCACGTGGAAGCATTACGATTGCACTTACAGATTACACGGGTCAATTTAGGGAGTATTAAGGTCGAACGTTATGTCGCAGCTATAGCAATGGTCATGAATGGGCCTGACACTAGGAATTGAATTTTACATTATGACTTGCACATGCCTTTGAGATCACAAATCCGCTCCATGGTGGTGAACTTCCAAATGGTCAGCTGATTCTGGGCGTAGCCATGTCCCGTGACCAGCTCCTTGTATGCACGTGACCACAAAATAGAGCTCACCTGTGATGTTCATTGGAGTCGAGAAAAAATTATAGAACACAGAGTTAAGAAGAACCCATTACGTACCATAATTTCCCCGTAGCGTGGCGCTGAACTAATTAGTATGAAGAAAAACAAGTCTTCTTCTTCTCCTCCACCATTACTTCTGCTTTTATTTCTCCGTCTTTCTTCTCCTCAACTTTCTCCGCCTCTGCCTTCTCTTCAATCTTTTTCCCTCCCAAACGCCTCTATTTATCTTTTTTTTTTGCAGTCTTCTTCTCCTCCTTTTCCTCCTCTTCTATCTCGTTGTTCCATCTTTCTCCCTTCATATCGTTTTTTCTTCCAGTCTTTACTATAAAGCACCCTATCTCTTCCAGATGAAATTTTGTTACCTGAGACTTTGCGTCTGTTGTCTTGACGCAGAGTCCAGTCTGCGTGTTCCAGAAACGGATGGTCCGGTCGGCGGTTCCTCCACCACTAGCCAGGAGGTTGGGTTGCCATGGACACCAGCTAATAGCCTGCGGTTTTGAGATATCCATTCATTTTTCTATAAGATTTTGTAAAATATTGACAATTTATCGACGAGTGGCTGAACATGTAAAGGTGACACGTACGTAACACACTTAATGCTGTAGAAACATACATGTAATCTGTACTAATTGATGCGCCCCCTCAATAATACCCCCCCCCCCCCCAAGAAAAAAAAAAAAAAAAAAAAAAAAAAAACAACTTTAAACGGTTATACAAAAGTCAGTTGGGAATTGATATTTACTGATACGAATCCACATCATTAAACGCACATTTTCACTTCTTGTAATTCTATGCCCATAGTCACTCTGCATGAAAGTCTTAGTCAGGAGTGGATGAATGTACAATCCAGGTGAGAATAATAAAATTCAAAGCATGCAGTTGTTATCTGTCTCCTAGATACTGCATGCTGTATGCAATAAAGATACCTTTATCCATCTAATTATCTGTCTATCTGCCTATCTCTTTATTTCTCAATATTATATAATTGATATATAAGTATGTATCTATTTATTTCCCTATCTAGCTATCTATGCACCCATCATTTATGTATCTCTATCTGTCTACAATGTTTCTGTTCTTCTTTCAACTTACTTATTTATATTTATTTATTTATTCATTCATTCATTCATTCATTCATTCATTCATTCATTCATTCATTTATTTATTTATTTATTTATTTATTTATTTATTCATTCATTCATTTATGTATTTATCTATCCAATCTGACTATTTATGTATTTATCTATATACCCATCCATCCATCCATCCGTTTATCTATCTATCCATCTATCCATCTATCTATCTATCTATCTATCTATCTCTCTATCTATCACTTTGTACATCACCTTGACTGCTGCTTGGTGTTGAGTGAGCGAGAAGAGTGGCTCAGAACCTGCCAGGGCCCTGGACGAATCCCAAACGTTGAGGACGTTGTCGTTCCCGCCACTGGCCAGATATTTCCCGTCGGGACTCCAGGCCAAGCCGCAAACCTCCTGGCTGTGGACATCGTTGGCCGCCACTAAGTGGTCAGCGATCCGCACGTCGTGGTGGTGGACGCCCCCAGAGCGGGCTCCACTAAGCAAGAGGCAACCACAACAACAACGGCAATGTTTATAATTTAGAGTATCACTCAGTAATCAATCATCACTTTAAACATCGTCATCATCATAATAGCAAGATCCTAATCTCAGTTGAATTCCAATAATACAATGTCAGAGCTGCAAATCGTGCGCAAATGGGGCCTACCAACGCAAACAGACATTGGGATAGATCTACAAAAGAGCAAAATTGTCTGTATTCTACCTATTTTTTCTCGCGTCAGAGGAACCCCACATTAATATTAGTCATGCTGCTCAACATAAATACATACTTGCATCAAACACTCTAAAATGAATGAAGAGGAATAATTCGTATAACGAAGAGTCATTGCTTGGTCTTAATTTACTCACAAGTCATCCAATCCATCAAGTCTACTCTTGCAATAAGTATGCCGTTTCCAGGAAAAACAACAACAACACAAAGTATCATTACCCGAGCAACGATAGCATCAGGACAACATAAGTGTCTTAAAAGACAAAAATGTTCCTTTCCCGTTAGCTGTGTTTTACTTTTTCATATCAGACAAGAGAAAATAATTCGAGGGAAATCTACAACAACAACAATAATAATAATAATAATAATAATAATAATAATAATAATAATAATAATACTAATACTAATACTAATAATAATCATAATGATAATAATAATAATACGAATGATAATAATGATGATGATAATGTCTTATTTATCCAGGGTAGCCTCTCCAGTGTTGCCACTGCTCTACCAGAGGGCCCTGCCATTATTATTACTACAATGAACAGATTATAACGTTCATACACTACTAAAGATCTGTGAATGGAATGCAATAATATTGTGCTGCAATGTTTGAATGATGACATAATCCCTCCATACCTTGACAAAATGTAAGCATTCCAACTCAGAGACGCTACTCGCGTGGGATGTCCTTCCATACAGCGTAGACACTTGTGCTTGACAATATCCCACAGCTGAATTTCACGAAGAAATATCATGAATAATATAATAACATAATATAATAGGGATGGTTATGACTAGAAAACATCACCACGTGATTCCGTGCAATAATATATCAACAGGCTGGCTGCAACAATTTCAAATTGACAACATCGATTCAGTGGCTTAACCTGTGTCATTAATGTGAGGTCCCGTTTCACAAATTAGTAGTACATCGACTATATGTAATGATAACTAGGGCATATTAACTTCCATGGCAACAGCTCAGAAATAAATACTCGGTTGTGAATATCAATGAGCCGTTTGAAACGGTAACTTTAAACTATTGTAACGAACGACGATTACAGTTCAGTGTCTTTAAAGGACAAGTTCACCTTCATATACATATTATGTGGATTGAGTGAATGCAACAATATTAGTAGAACACATCAGTGAAACTTTGGGGAAAATCGGACAATCTGTTCAAAAGTTATGAATTTTTAAAGTATCTGTGTAGTCACTGCTGGATGAGAAGACTACTATAGTGTATGATGTCATATGCGTACAACCATATAAAGAAAATAAAAAGAGAATTTCACAAAACTTTACTTTTTGAATTAAGTGCACATTTCTTCGACTTGTTACTGACATAATGTTAAGGGTAATATTATTCATTACCCTACATTATGTCAGCTAACAAGTCGAAGAAATGTGCTCTTATTCAAAAGTCAAGTTGAGAAAATTATTTCTTTATCTTTCTTTACTATGGTTGTACTCATGTGACATCATAACTATAGTAGTCTTCTCATCCAGCTTGAGTGAGCAGATACTTTCAAAAATTCATAACTTTTGAACAGATTGTCCGATTTCCTCCAAACTCTCAATGATGTGTTCTGCTAATATTGCTGCATTTACTCAACCCACATGTCTATGAAGGTGAACTTGTCCTTTAACTATGATGAGATCCCGTTGTGACGCGAACTGGTGCGGGAAGTGCGCATGCAGGAAGAGGAAGTATGAATGATGGGAGGGCAGAGGTCGCGAGGCCACTGAGGAGGGAGAGGAGAGAGAGAGAGGTGCCAGAGATTGAGACGGCTATCAAAGCTATATGGATAGAGACATAGAGACATTATAGAGAGATGTAGAAAGGCGTTCAGCATATCTTGTTTCATGGTATAGTAACGGCAAAGATGATGATGATGATGATGGTGGTGGTGGTGGTGATGGTGGTGGTGACGGCGGCGTGATGTTGTTGATGATGACGATGACGATGATGATAATGATGATGATGATGATGACGATGATGATAGTAATAATAGCTAGGTGGCAGGCTCCCTGGTGAGAACTTACCAGGACTTGACCTAACGAGTTGCCGACAGCAATGACATCAGAGTCCTTCAGCCAGGCCAACGATGAGATGTAATCTCCGACGCTCTCCAACTGGAAAAGGTGGTCGATCTCGCCCGAGTTGGCGTTCCACAGGTAGACGGCATTGTCGAGAGCGATGGCGACAATGTTCTTCGAGCTCCAGTCCATCAGGTTTAAGTCTGTTTAGGGAAGCATCTAAAAAGATTAACTCCTCGTGTGCGGTGAATGCCGATAGGCACAGAAAACCCCATAGCGTTGTACACACCACGGCACTGGTACCCAAGGTCTCCGGAACAGAAAGGGGCCACTATCAGTGAAGTGCGTAGGGTTGATACGTAGTAATAATCCTCATCCCCCCCCCCCCCAAAAAAAAGCAAAAAAAAAACAAACAATAATATTATTCATGTTAGTCCCTATATCATTCAGAAGAATCATACTGCGTCGTCAATAAAGTAGTATAGATGCATTCATTATTCCCCAATACACTAGCCTTCCTCCTCTTTCCTGTGTGAGGTTTTCATTTCACAACTACGTTGACCTTCAACACCATAAGCAGTCCAATTGTGTTTGTCTTTGTCAATGCCGTTTCCAGTCCTACGTCGTAGCAGATAATATATGGAAGCTTGTCGACAAAAATAGCGCCGTTAATAATAGTCGTACTGGCGGAATTATATCATTCGATTACTGTAATAATTACTGCGATATTATAAGAACGAGTGAATAGTAGAAATGGCCCAATGAGGACAATGAAAACTATCATGAATACAGCGTAAATTTAACTACTTCTCTTAATAACGGCAATGGAAATATAGACATGAATTTTGATTTATTTATTGATTACATGATGAGAATATAATTATTTATCATTCTTTTTCATTATTCTCATTCTTATCATTATAATCATACTACAATGAAGAAAATAACAAAGGAAAGGAACGTGAAGAATGAGGACAAGTACTAGGTGTTGCAAAAAAATCCATTTTTGATCCTATATAGTTCAAAATCTGTATATTAGATGACACTGACATTGATATGAGCAATAGCTATATAGTTAACATTTTTCCTGGAGGTAATTTAAAAATGATAGCATGAATAAGTTTCATTCAATTCAAGACTTATTTTGAAGTTAGGTTTCAGATTTTGCTCTGTTTTCAACCCTCTGTACAAAATTTTGATTTTGCACAGGGGTCAATTGGTGTGTACGGCAGTGTGTGGTTAACACCTTTACAATGGTCCTGAACAATGGCCAGGATCGATATGCTCTTTTACATATTCATGAAAAAATGCACTCACACAGCTAGTCTTTATTCATCCTGAAATGTAGTGTATGCAAGCTCATGAAAACGTGTGCTTATTTTTTTTCATGGGCATATTTTATCCTTTACCATGAGTCCATACTGAGTGCCCAGGGCAATCCATCATGAATTATTAATAAAGCACTCGTGTACCTTGGAGCAAGAGTTCAGAAGCCTAGTCAGCAGAGGTCTGAAAAGGTGGTATTCGTGGTATTCATGTTTGTTCTGAGTCATTGTAAGCACACACTCACATACACATCATTGGTTCTTGTGTACAGATCAATTTTGTACAGAGGGTTCAAATTTGACCAAAATCTGGAACTTAACTTTAAAATCAATCATGAATTTAACGACACTGATTCATGCTCTCATGTTCAAAAAGCACCTCAAAATGAATTGTACATTATTCAGCTATTACTCATATCAATGACAGTGTTATCTGATGCAAGCGCGCCGAAACACTTTTTGTTTGTTTGTTTGTTTGTTTGTTTGTTTGTTTTTTTTTTTGGGGGGGGGGGGCAAAATCTCAGCGGGGGCACATTGTGACGATGTGAGATCCTCGGCGCGGGAGCGAAGCGAGTGAGCGGGGGGGGGGGGGGGGTGGAAAGGGGGATGCCCCCCCCCCACACACACACACACACACTTTAGGGAGCTTTTGTAAAACAGGGTACAGAAGTCGCGTTTATAGACCATTTCAAAGCAAATTTCTACGGAATTAAACATAGTGAAATATAATCAGTTGGAAGGACTATGATCATAACATACGGGAGTACATTAATAATGTGATGGTGCGAGATCCTCGGCGAGAGAGCGAAGCGAGCGAGCGGGGGGGGGGGGACCCCCTCCCACCGTAGGGACTTTTTGTAAAAACAGAGTATAAAAGTCGCGTTTATAGAACATTTAAAAGCCTATTTCTAGGGAATTAACATATTGAAAAAAATGAGTTGGAAGGACCATGATCATAACATACGGGAGTACATTAATAATGTGATGGTGCGAGATCCTCGGCGAGAGAGCGAAGCGAGCGAGCGGGGGGGGGGGAGGGTGTGGGAGGGGGATACCCCTTCCACGGTAGGGACTTTTTGTAAAAACAGAGTATAAAAGTCGCGTTTATAGAACGTTTAAAAGCAAATTTCTAGGGAATTAACATACTGAAAAAAAATCAGTTGGAAGTACCATGATCTTAACATACGGGGGTATATTATGTGATGGTGCGAGATCCTCGTCGAGGGAGCGAAGCGACCGAGCAGGGGAGGGTGTGGAAGGGGGATACCCCCTCCCACGGTAGGGACTTTTTGTAAAAACAGACTATAAAAGTCGCTTTTATAGAGCATTTTAAATTAAATTTCTGAGTAAAAGAATAGTAAAAGAAATCACGGCGAAGGACTATGATAATAACTTGATATGAAAACTTTTCATTTTACTATAAGTACGGGCAGAACGAGCGAGTCACTTTCACTTTGCAATTTATCTGAAATGTATTCATTAAAAGCTTAAACGTGATCGCATCGTTCGAACAATAAAATATATTCTTATACTGCTAGAAAGCAGAGAAGAAAATGAAAAATGTAAGGTTTACTAAATGTATGTTTCAGCGGGCACACTCGAGGACACGAGGCTACCATCTATACACTAAATTTACTCATAAGTTACTATTAGTGTATAGATACAATAATGTATGTTGTTAGTGTATTATAATTTTCGCCCCGTAAGGGGCGAAAATTTTTGCATTATCAGTTATGAAATTACAACATTTAGACAAGAAATATGCCTTTATTGTTCATTTTGGTCTTTAAATCAGTGATTAATTATTTGTTAGAGGGGGCACTTTTGGGGGGGGGGGGGCAAAAACTCGTTTTGACCCCCCAACATTTTGTTTGGGGGGGGGGGGGGCAAGTGCCACCCCTGCCCCCCCCCCCCCCCCCCCCGCCTCCGGCGCTAGTTTTCAAACTATTAAGGATCAAAAGTGGGAAACGTTTTTTGTAACACCTAGTATAAGGAGTGTACTACTGACAAAAATCATCCCGGAGGTCTGGGGCGTCAAGAATACGATCGGCCGACTGGGGGATGAAGCGGCTCGGACCTTTCTTTGGGCCTGTCGACTTGGACGAGCTGTACAGCACCTTCAGGTTGTTTGAGTAACCTGTGGATGAACACAGGGGTAGAGCAACTGTAGAGTATCTTGTCTTAGATTTTCACAGCATTTCCAGTCTTGCATACATCTTCGAAAAAAGGGTCAAACTGCTGTTGCTGCTACTCTATAATAGGAATACATTGCACAAGATCAAAGACATGGCATCTTTCTCTCCTTGTTAGTCTATTGCAAGATTTCATCGCTTATAATACAGTTTGCCAGCGGTGGTAGTTGCTACAACGGGCAAGCCTCGGGGAAGATTAGAGTAAGTTTTCTTGTTGATAGGAGCAGGAGTTTTTGTCTAAAATGTGTTAAGTCAAAAAAGACTGTAGAAAAGACGATATCATCATCGGCAGTAAATGGATTTCATGTGACAGACAATAAAATGATTGCACATGTTTTGAATAAACAGATTCAGTCTGCATTCAATGATACTCAGTTCACTAATCTCCCACTGAACGATTCTTTATATACGTGTTCCAGTAATGGAAAATTATTGTTTGTAATAGTTGATGAAGTACGTAAATTATGAAAGAACATTGATGTCAATGAATCCCAATTAGGACCAGATGGTTTACAACAAAAATATTTGAAAGAAGGGGCTGAAGAATTAGCCAACTCTTTATGTCAGCTGTTATTTCAACGAATCCTTGTCTTCAGGAAAGCTGTCAGCTGACTGGCGTAGAGCGAACATTAATTGTCCTATATTTCAAGAAGGATTCGAAAAACGACCCAAGAAATTATCACCATATTTTTATGAACTCTATTGTGTGTAAGCTGCTTGAAAGAATTTCATGTAGTCGACTAAATATTGCTAATCACCTGACAGTGAATTACATTTTTGTGCGACGGTCATCACGGTTTCCGTAAAAAGCAGTCATGTGAGACTCAGGAAGTTATTCACGATTGGACAAGTGCTATGGACTCTGGCTGTCAAATGGATTTTTTTTTCTTTTTTATTTCGCTAAGGCATTCGATACTGTTCCGCATAGATTTATATTACGAATGATATAGTATCAAATATTCGTCTTTATGCAGACGACTGCATTTTGTACAGGCGTCTTAATTCACTTTAATAAGAATAAAATTATGATCATTTACAAGGAGAGCTTTCGGAAGAACTTTATAAGACTGTTAATTGTTCCGTGATTTGGTGTGTTTTCTTGACTTCGTTGCAAAAGATACTTTACATTAAAGGCATAATTTACCATTTGCAGATGAAACAAAAACCCAGCATAAGTGCTTTAAAATAGTTCTAAAATGTGGGTTAGGGATAGAAACAACCACTGTAAAGATATTAATCCGTAAAATTGGTGTTAAGTATTGTTAAATATACAGAAATCTCCTTATATTTCAGGCTTTATCGCGAAAATTTTATATGATAGGATGTTTTGTGGCACGTTCAGACCTAAACATATGCATTAAACGTTGTATCTTGAAAATTTGTTAAATCACTGTTCCCAAAGGTAAACTGGACCTTTAAAAGACAGAAGTATTTCAGCCGTATATTGTTCTACAGAATGATAAATAATATTGTAAACACCGGACACTGGATGAAATGATCATAATAAGAAAGTATATCACGTTTGCTAGAGCAGATTATTTCAAAGTTCTTTTTATCTCAATGATTGCACAAGAATGGAATTCATCACCAAGTAACATTGTAACCAGTACCATTGTAATCATCTCTTTCTCCTTTAAAATATTTATTTAAAAAGTTTTTTTTTTTTTAGGTATGTGCATTTTTTACAATGTTTTGTTATGCACTAATCTTTCATTTTGGTGAACATTTAAACCCTATTCTTACTGACATAATATTAATATGCATATAGTTTTTCTGATATACTCATCCACTTTTTTATATGAAAATAATTAATAATCTTGTATAACTTGCAATATTGTTTGTTTTATTTGATTATTCCTCTATTACAATATCACTTATTAACATGCTGACTATCCATTCTATGTGCAATGGTGTTCCGTAGGCCATAGCTAAATTTCACTTTTATTCTACTGTATTGTAAATATTAAAGTGTATTTAGATTTATGTATTTTAATGTTCCCATTCTTATTTCTGACTTGTTTAAATTGGTGAATGTATTTCAGGGATGCAGACAACCATGCGTATTCGTACATTTTGCAGCCGTAGACATGTTGTTTTAATTTGTCTGAATAAATACAATGGGTAATACTGACAAAGAAAATTGAATTAATACGTTGTAGATTGATTCTTTTTTCCCCTACAGTACAACTGATCATCTTTTGGGCTAACCACTAGTCCAACTATATCCACTGGTCCACAAGGCAGTCAATCCAGACACCATTCTTTGGCCAAACCATGACGAGAGATCGCTTTCGGCTCCTCCTCCTCCGCTTTCTGCATTTCAATAACAACGATGAGGCATAGGAACGCCATGACCCCAACTACGACCCCCTCTTCAAACTCAGGCCATTCTGCGATGCGGTCACTGAGGCTTTTAGAACAGTGTTTACACGTTGGAGTTCTATAGCAATAGATGGAGCTCTTAGAAGATTCTATATTATATGGACGACTGAGCTTAAAAACGTACAATCCTCAAAAGCCAGCGAAATACTTCTTGAAAGCATATAAGATTTTTGATCCATCAGAATATACCAGGAACTTTCGTCTTTATACCGGCAAGAACAGTGAAGGCATCATCCAACTGGTACTTTCTATGATGGCTAGCCTGCTTGACAAAGGGTACAGGTTATTACCGGACAACTGGTACACGAGTCCAGCCCTTTTCTTATAACTATTTAAACGCAAGACACGTGCTTGTGGCATTGTCAGAATGAACAGGAAAGGAATGCTAAAGGATCTGAAACCAAGCAGAAAGTTGAAACGAGGAGGGTCACTTTTCAAGTGATGTAAAGAAATGCTGAGCACCATCCACTCCAGTAGTTCCAGGGACACGCAGAAGAGATATCTTGTGACAGTAGAGGCCATTTGGAAACCAGACAATTGTGTCGGACTATATACGCATAGCTACATGGGAGGACTGGATTTGTCAGACTTTCTCACTAATCAGTATACCGACATGAAGAAGTGAATGGTACAAGAAACTGAATTTTCATTTGAATGATTTTGCTGTAACTAATGCTAACATTCTGGTCGACAGGAGGGTTAATCATTTGACTTTTTTTTTTTGGTTCTAGACCTGATTGATGAGAATGATCGATGATTTACCCATGGAAATTTACATAACCAGGACAGACTAAAACTGTCTCGAGCCGGGAGGAAAAGCGAGAAGGAAAATTTGTTTGGACTAGAGTTTTCACAATCACAACACTTGCCAGTTCATGTTCCTCCCACTGACAAAACCAACGATCCGACAAGTTCGAGCGTTGTGTATAAACCTTCATCATCTGGAAGGCGTAAGTTACTAGGAGAGCGCATCCCTCGACCGGAAACGAGATACATGTGTCGGAAGTGCAAGGTGCTTCTCCATCCTGTGTGCTTTGTATCGCACCACACTTGAGCCAATTTTCGCTCAGGATAGACGAGCAAAGTACACATTTGTACACATCGGTAGGAATTGCAAAGTATGACTGAATGCGCTGATTGTCTTTTTTCCCCTCTCACCGTAACTGATATTATCTTGCCATAGCATACACATGGTGCTTTTTTTTCATAAATTTTAAAATAGTTGCGGCCACATCGCGACGACTAATTTGTTCGAGACGTCTCGTCAATAACCGGCGAAGATGAGTATCGGTGACGGAGAAGGTGTCTCTGGGACATCGCAGGTAACGTCCCCTCGACTTCCGGGCAAACTAGTTGTTACCTTGTTTGATATCGTCGCCCTGAAGTCACCCTCTGGATGACTTTTTCGGTCTTTCGTGTCGCACGAGTAGCAACACACGTCTCCTACAGTGAGATAGGCTCTTAAATATTATCTACGGTACTAATCTGAAAGCTGAACTACCTTCTTGGGCCTTCGGTGCTCGCTGTTTAAACGTTAGGATCTTGGCGTCACGGTTGTCGTTCAGCCGTTCCTGCAAATCGATGTTGTACGTTGACGAGTTTCTGCGTCCCCTCTCTCCGACGTTGCCGCATTTTCCTGCGTGACCTTAAAGTGACTCCGGTCTATGTTCATGAGGGCGCGGTTTGGAATGAATCTATCATTTATGTTTAATTTGGTTGTGTTTTGTTTCATGGGGAGGGGGTAGATATGAGGAAAAGAAGTGGAATTATCTCAGCATGAAGAGTGCGTTTATGTTTCCTCATCAAATTTCATTGTGATGTCTTCTTATTGTCTTTTATAACAAGTACAAAATCACATGGATATTTCCTGAAGAAGTGTTTAAGTACTTATTTTATCATTGGTCTTATGCACCTATATTCTCGTAAATCATCATGAACTATAGCTGTTTTACTAATAGATTGTATCATGAGCTGACGACAGAACGGTTAAGGGGAGAGAAACAGACAGACAGAGAAACAGATATAGATAGACAACAGACATGGAGGAAGGGAGATGGATGAAGAGATTCACAATTCGTAGGGAACCAAATAGATTCAGAGAACATGAAGTAGAGAATATGTAGATATAGAAAGGGAGATAAAAGAAATGTAGAGATAATTTAACAGACCCACATAAATTCAAAGAGGTAGACGTGAGGAGAGATCTAGCAAAGGAAATTGGGATAGAGAAACAATGAGAAAGGGGGAAGGGAAAGAGGAGAGTGGTAGAGGGGAAGAGATGGAGAGACAAAATGGAGAGGCGGATACAAGATATCATATTGAGTATATCATCTCAGGATACAAACCTGTCTCCCCCTCGTTTTGCTTGGTCGTATCTTTTCCCGGAGACTTGCTAGTCTTTCTTCAGGCGTTTTTCTTGGCGATCTGTCGGATCCTTTTCTGGATGGTGTCTGCCTCAATCCTTTCGAAGGTGTCTTCCTTAGACATGACGGTGACAACGCCAACCCTCTCTCTACCACAAATATAAATTGATAAATACAATGTAAATGAATGATAGGAAAGGGTCTACAAAATCTGGTACATTTTGCTTTTCTTTTCTTTCTTTTTTTGGGTTAATCTTATGCTATCATGATAGACGAGGGATAACTCTGTCCAGAATCACTGAAAAACAAAAACCACCCTTGTTGACCCAACATTCAGGTCCACTATTCATGGAAAATTAACCCAAGCGACCTTTTGTAGGGCCAATAAAAACGATATATTGTATATTACGTAGTATATTGCGACTGTGTCAGACAGTGGTCGTACAATTATCGACATTATCATTCTTAGCAGTAAACAACCACCACTTTTAGTTTATTCTAGTCGTAGCGTCGCAATAATGTCACACCCGAACACTAATACTCATATTTACAAGTTTCTTTTACCTTTTCCTTCTATCGCCTTTCGTTGCCAGCGCGGAAGGCGGATCCACTGCCCATGCTCAGCGGCCCGTCCAGGCGGATTAACTCACTCACACTCGACTCGAACTGAAGATTTGACATGATTGTTTTCCCGCTTATCTACGTAGCGGTTGATCCTACACAACAAATGCTACCTATTGAATGAACTTTGTTGAAACTTGGATAAAGAGAAAGGAGAGAGAGAGAGGAAAACAAAATGTTAAACCGTGATCTCGAACATGTTAATGATTGGATGTGTTTGAACAAACTGAGTTTAAACCCCCAAAAGACAGAGAGTTTTCTCATTGGCTCAATTATCAAGGCGTTCTACCCTCCGTATACATTGCGCGGACAGGTGATTAAGCATTAAAGGGAACACAAACCCAAAGAGCAATGTGGATTGAGTGAAAGCAGCAACATTAGTAGAACACATCAGTGAAAATTTGAGGAAAATTGACAATCGATGCAAAAGTTGTGAATTTTTTAAGTTTTGGTGTTGGAACCGCTGGATGAGGAGACTACTAGAGGTTATGAAGTATGAGTGGACAACAATACAAAGAAAATATAAAGATAATTCCACAAAAATTCACTTTTCTAGCATTATGAAAGAGCACTTGACTAACTGCTTTCAGAAAGCAAGGGGAATGATTGCTACCCTCAACATATGTCAGTATCAAGTTGATGGAATTTGTAATTTTCATGAAACTGATTTTTGTGGAATTTTCATGGTGCAACCATCAGAGCAATTTGAGTCTGAGCGAAGTCTCCTCTTGTGTATTGCCTCATTCACAAACTGTCATACAGCAGAGCTGTCATGAGACTCCCATCTCCTCCGGTGATTCTACCACAAAAGTGAACACGGTAAAGCAGATGTAGAGACTGCCACTCCCTCTACTTCAACTTCAACTTCTTGAGACTTCCAACTCATCCGGACATTCTACCACAGAAAGTGAACACAGTGAAGCAGATGTAGAGACTGCCACTCCTTCTAATATACTTCAACTTCAACTTTTTCTCAGACGTCCAGCTCCTCCGGACATTACAAAGAAAGTGAACACGGTGAAGCAGATGTAGAGATCGACTGCAACTCCTACTTCAACTTTGACTTCTTCTTCAGATTTTCATCTCCGGACATTCTACCATAGAAAGTGAACAGTCGGTGAAGCAGATGTAGTTCGGCATGTTCTACTTCCATGACAGTTGTGACAACGAGCAGCGAGACTGTGAGTGACTATTACAACTACTGTAAACAACTTTTGTTAGTGGGCTGTTCTCACCAAGACACACTGCGACACGCCCATTGGTGGACCTGGAAAAGTTTTTGAAATCGACAAGTCAAAGTTTGAGAAGCGGAAGTATAATGAAGGTAGATCAGTTGACGGACAGTGTTTTTTTTTTGTGTGTTTTTTTTGTGTTTTTTTTTTTGTGGGGGGGGGGGGGGGGGGTTGCTAAGAAACAAGAGAAGTGTTCCTTGTGCCAGTGCCGGACAATAAGAGAGATAGAGTCACATTGGAACCACTTATCATCCAGCACATTAAGTCAGGGACAACAATTCGTGACTGTTGGAAGGCCTATGACCAACTGGGAGCCGCAGGATGAGCATTTAACTGTCATGCACTCATACATTAAATTTTGTGGACCCTATTTCCAAGCAACACACCAACAACATCGAAGGATTGTGGTGGCAGATCAAGAGGTAGCTGAGCGAAAAACATACCTGCTGAGACAAGTGGGAACTTCACCTAGTGAAATACAAGTGGAGGCAATATCACAAAGGAGAAGATCTCTTCACGAAATTTCTTCTGGATGCTGCTCAATCGTACCCTCCCAAGAAATAGATGACCAAACCTGGTAAGTTTGCTATATTGCATTTCTCCCACCTAATTTTGTTATAAATACATCTTACTACAAAATATAAGTGATCAGATTTTTTTTTCCATGTTAGTGGGTGTACATATGGAAATCTAGCCAAGGCACGCTATAAACAAATAGATAACTAAATTAAGATGGAAAAAAAATATTGGTAAATTAATCATCGAATTCATAAATAAATAGATAAGTAGATCAACGGATCAGAAAACCCAAACTATTTAAATGCGTTTTGGGATTTTATTGGAAATAGTTATAGCACTTTCAAGCACCGCCGGCCAATGTCGCCATCGCACAGTTCGCCCCAATTTAGCTTTCTACGAGCTGCTGTAGGGATTATTTTTTCAAGGTATTGTTTTATAAAAATGACGAAATGAATTTTATGAGAAACATTCGATTTCCTTCAGACTTCAACGAACTAATCCAGAAATTCTTTCAGATAAGCATAATATCAGTGTCAATCCTTTCTATAAGAATAAAACATTTGGGTGTGTGTTTTGTGTGTGTGTCTGAAATGTGTGTGTGTGTGTGTGTGTGTGTGTGTGTGTGTGTGTGTGTGTAGAGTATTACAAATGGGGTGGCTGTCCCAAAAGAAGCTCTTGTAATTATCGACTTTACAATGATGATCATAATTACAAGTGTGGAGTCACAAAATATCGATCTATAACAAGGCAAGTGGCAAAATCACCTGTGGATCTATTATGCAATACATTTGGCCATGATAAGGCCGGATTACTAGTGCATTTAAATTAGGGAGTATTATTATAATGAACTTCCTTCAGGGCCAAGCATTTCTATACAGGACAAGCAGTTAACAAGCTATACCATTTGAAACAAACCCCCCCCCCCAAAAAAAAAAAAGTCAGTGGTTGATTTTATGACTTTCTTCTAAAACGACTGTTAGTACTATTTTGTCCATTGCGACTCAAGTTTAGATTTTATTAATACTAATCAGATAATAATCGGGGTGGTAGTAAAAAGCAACGACCGACCGTATAATTTCCTTGCAGGGCAGGCCTCGTACGCACTGGGATGATTCCATTCACATCTCCAGCTCATAATGTATGTGATGACGGTTACAGCTCGTTATTCTGAAGGTTCGTTATTCCGACGGCTCTTCAATCCGAAGATTTGTTATTCCGAAGGTTCGTTATTCCAAATTTCATTTTCGGATTAATAAATCTTCGGAATAAGGAACCTTCGGAATAACGCCACAAATGTTCGGATTAACGAACCCTTTTTCATTTTCGGATTAACGAACCCCTAGGTATAGGGAATTTGTGTGCTTCGGATTAACGAACCTTCGGAATAACGAACCTTTGGAATAACGAACCTTCGGAATAGCGAACCTTTGGAATAACGAACAGCACCCGTGATGACACATGGACATCTGCAAAGCTCATAACACGTACTCGGGCTCTTACACAAATCATACGTCAGTGAATATTGCGCATTTCCTGTCGTCCCACGGTTCCATCTCGTAAATGTACCGTAAATACTGTCACCATGAAATGTGGAAATTGCTTACAGTGATATCATAATCATCATTTTTCCGCAAAAACAAAAGCCTTGAGAAATTAGAGGGTATTAAAAAGAACGAACGTCAGTGCTTACCACATTGTCTTGTTCTGACATGCAAGTTACATGCACGCAGGTCTGATAGTGATACATAACCTTACAGAATGAACAATGTAAACAGATATCAGTTATTCTACTGTAATCTCAAAACAGAGAAAGAGTTTGTAAGGCCCTGGTTTTTATGAGGGAGTAAGTTTTCTCACCTGATTAAAGGCTGCAATCCTGGTACTGCCAAACGAACATATGCAAAGCATAGAGCATTAGTTCATAGTCCGTCTTGCAAAGACTTGAGTCGGTGAACAGTCTTCTAGATACAGCGTACAAGCTCTCTCATCGACAGCACATCCGGAATCACGACATGCGGCAGACAATGGCTAAAGAATTCAAAATCTCCCGCGCATTTAGCCAGGAGTACCAAGGATATTTCAAGAGGACGCAAGGGAATCTGGAATGCGAAAAGAATGTGCGGTGACGATGAACAGGTGAAAGAGCACGCTATTGTTAATAGCAACGAAAGTTACTCCAACGCCAATAAACAACACTGTTTAGGCGCAGGGGATAAGAAGCACATGACCACGGAATGTCAATAGCAAGATAATTGGTTCGAGTCTTGTCACTATAGACATTTATTTTTAAATGCTCTATAAACGCGACTTTTATACTGCATTTGTTACAAAAAGTCCCCCAAAATGTGAGAAGGGGGTATCCCACCTCTCACATCCTCCCCCTCACGGTCACTTCCCTACATCGCCGAGGATCTCATACTGTCACATAAAATGTGCCCCTTCGAAATTTGCCCCCCCCCCCAAAAAAAAAAAAAAAAAATAATGAAAAAAAATAATAATAAAAATAAAAAATAAAAAATGAAAAATAAAAAGTGAAATAAAATAAAATAAAACAAGATAAATAAAACAATAATAAAGCTTCCTTTTTCAAAGATGTTTGACCAATTATTACAATTCAGTTCGTAATTATGATTCATGATTTCATGATTATGACCTATGTATGTGTGTATGGCTGATACATAAACTTACGTGCAAAGTCATGAGAAAAAAACATTAACTGACAGCCATTTTGGATTTCAGGAATAGCCTGAGTGTTATATCAGTACCTTTCTGTTTCATATCTCTGAATAAGTACTTCGATGTGTTTATCCTTTCTCAGAATAGACATTAAAAGTGATGATTCGTCGCACTACCCGCAAAGCTATACATGTGAAAAAAACAAACAAACAAACATGAAATAGCGGCCAACTTTGAACGTCTTCTTGAATTGCGGAAATGACCAATTAAGGAGAATTTATGAGGACTTTCATTATGTTAATTACATTCTATACGCATTTCTGTACAAATCCTTTAAAAAATAGTTTGTTACCAAGATGTCGGGCTGAAGCCTATTTTGACCTCATGATGTTGGCCTAAAGACTAGTGACTTTCCTGTCATTCGAAATCCATTATTTTTCCGGATGGAGAAAGTTTGGAAGTCCTTCCTGGGTAAAGTTACCGAACAATCGTCCTGACTGTAAAGAAAGAAAAAGTGGCTACAACCGTTGAAGTTTTGCAGAACAACAAAAATATAATGTAAATAACAACTGTACACCGCTAAGAGTGATTAATCATACTTTCTTTTCTTATCTTTTTCGATAAAATCAATAACCATTTCATATTTCTTCTCACACTTTTTGAATATAGGTTCCATGCGTCGGATGTGCGTATGAATTACACAGA
This sequence comes from Diadema setosum, assembly GCF_964275005.1. Lineage (NCBI taxonomy): Eukaryota > Metazoa > Echinodermata > Echinoidea > Diadematoida > Diadematidae > Diadema > Diadema setosum. The sequence continues at coordinate 23,093,557 of NC_092705.1, forward strand.
GGGTGATATTCTAATGGGATGACACACACATAATGAATAAGCCTACATCATTATGATACAAATTCTAACACGATGCATACATATACATGTACATACAGACACATGTTTTACGCTCATACACTCACACATAAAATTATATTCACCTATACATACATACATACATACATACATGTACATGTACAAACAAAGACCCTTATACATGCACCCATACACATCGTTAACGATCGTCCCGTCACTGTAACACAAAACCATTGTGTTATGTATGTATGCTAACCTGGAAACATTGAACTGTACATTACTTGAATATGAGACCATTCCGAAGCAAATAATTTTCACACAACAATAGATATAATGTACAAGAATTGGAACAATCATCCCCCAGCATTCCCACTGATTCCCACTGATCAGTTACTAGCTGTATTACAGACAGGATGTGTTATCGGTTGTGAGTTCCGAATTCAGGGATTTGGCCTTCACCCGGGATGGTCATATAAAATCTGAGAAAACAAAGTTGACAATCCATCGGTGTTTTTTTTTTTCCTTTCTTTTTTTCACCCAATGACCAATATGCTCATATACCGTTCCCACTGCTAACGGTAGATAGGCGTGAGTAGGAGGTCCAAGCTGTGACGGGATAGATAAAAGCAGAAGTTTGGTCCTCGTGTTGTGAAAAGAGGCTCTCACTGCAGTTTATTTATTTCTTACTTCACGAGACGCAGCGTAAGTAAGTATTCCACGGAATGATTTCTAATGTTACTAATAATGTGTGTGCTCTTTTGTATGTTACTGCCGTCTTTTTCCTAAGAGGGGTGACTGCATTTTTCATTGGCTGTTAACATGGACTATACACAATGCTGGTTCTCCCGGCCGCGAAAAATTATTCTCCATAATAGAATTATTGCCTTAGTACCGGCCATCTCCCTATTAACAAAAACAGTCTTCAGGACTTCAAGTTATTTTCTGTCGTAATCAACCTCCTTGGTAAAACCATTGTGTTTTTCAAAATAACAAGCCTTCGGAATAACGAATCTCGTTTCATTTTCCGATTAACGAACTTCCGAAATAACGAACCTTCGAAATAACGAATTTCATGTCATTTCCTGATTAAATCATTCATAATTGAACCGCCCGGAACCGCCTGAATCCGCCGCGTCAAATTACTCCCAGTAACTGCCCGAAACCAACCGTCAGTATTTTTATAGCTTTATGCTTTATTATTGTTATTGTTTTCATTATAGAAAAGGTGTTTACATAATTTGAAAGAGGTCAACGTATGTAAAAAGTATGTCAAAACGTACGTCAAAGTTAGTCAGAATTATTTCTGTGACACAAAAGTCTCTAGATAAAGTCTTAATAGGCTTGCAAAATAAACATAACTTATGACAGACAAAAATAAACATGCCGTGATCTATTTTGCATAATTTAGAAAGTTGTCGAAATGAGAGTAATATTGCTGTACCTTCCAAGGAACAACATATAGGCCATTGTGTACGGAATCTTCAGTTGCTGAAGGGTTAATGAACTTTCGACAATAGTCGACGAACATCACCGGCATGACCGGTACTAGTGAGGGTCCGTTTCTGGGGACCCCCGAAACGGACCCTCACTGAATCCTTGTGACGGTAATAAGTACTTATCTAGAAATGGAAATGAAGAAGACAGGCGAGGTCTTGCTCAACGAAGAGGGCGCTTCGCAACGTGACTCTCTTGCAACAACGAAAGAATCTGATGGCCCTCCAGCCTCAATGGTGACCAAGAAACCCGTTGTCGGGATCGTCATCCTGGTTGTTCTTTTTGTCGTCATCCTTGCCGTCGTCGTCGCAGGTAACCACATCTACGACATGAGTGATTGATCTACTCACATGAGTGAGTTTGTCGGTTCTAGGAAAATCACCCCTGGATAATCACCCCAGACCCTTCCCCTGACCTTAGCCGTAACTCAAATTCTAACCCTGTATAACCCTAATCTTTCCACTATCACTAACCGGTACCGGTGAATATCCTACTACGACATTTTTCCAACATTTTAAAGTGCGACAAATTCTGATAAAGGACCCACGATTGAGAATATGCATAATTTTGTTTCAGTAAAAAACAATTACCGAAGTCTATTGACATGCTTGAGTTTAGGAGTTATCATTCAAAGTAGGAATTGGTACAAATGTAAATATGGAGATTCGTGGTTCTACTGATTTTTGCCACTGTTAGTTTCCACCGTTTAGTAAGCTCTGTCAGCTGCTTCTAAAGATTACTATCTCATTTTACACTGTCTTATTTCTTTTTTTTTATGACCGTTGTTTCGAGGAAAGTACACCGACCCAATGTGGTTGCCAAGTGGGGACACAATTACTATTAGAATAATATAATCAACTCATCAATAAAGCCCCCGGCTTTCGCTTACAATATAATGATTTTATGCCTCTCAGGAACTGAATAATTCATCATGATTTCAAAATATCTGTAGGACAATACAATTATTGTTCGTACCGGAACAAGTTTTATACATTTTTTTTTTCTTATCATCTTTGTGTTTCAGGGAGAGAGAAGGAGAACAATTACACTGCCAGAGGTAGGGAACAAGAAAAGAAGGGGAAATTTGGAACAAGAAAGAATGGGAAAATTTGAATTCAATATAAAACAGTCTGGTATTTCTGTCCCTTTGATTTCTTTAAAACTGCGTATCAGCATGATCAGATTCTTGTAAATTTTTTTTTGAAGATTTTGCGTTCTTCTGGAAACAACAAGAACAACATTTTTCTCTCTCTAATCAGCGAAATGCGATGAAGGAATTGCCTAGCATTATGTGATATAGGCCTATATGACAATCGATGACAGCATAAGAAGACTTTCAAAATAGTTTTTTATGTGGTAATTAGTTCTGTTTGTTTTGTTTCTTTCATGATACATTACTCTGCTACAACCACATAGTATCCCGGGGAATTATCTATACACGGAAAACAAATTTTCTTTCCGTTATAGCATGTATTTCTTACTATTTTTCTCACTTTTTTTTTCTCTTTTTGAATTTATGAAAAACTTTTTTTTGCAGTATTATCACGATTATGCACTCTGTAGACAATAATGACGATGATGATCATGATGATCATGATGATAACGATATAAAAATTGTATGTACTTAACGTTCTCTTTGAATTCTCGACTACTAATCAGTTGCTTCTCCTAATGAAACAGGCTATTTTTTTTTTTTATTTAACGTCATACCTGTCTGCCTGTCTGTCATAGAATATGTCGAAATAGAGAGAGGAGCCGTCGACTACATCTCGTCCAATGACTATCCCAAGCCGGCGCCTGGAGAGGAGACTACGTATTCGACCGTTTTCGAGACACAGTTGACCAACTACGTCCTCCGTTTTGAATTCAGCCTCCTCCACATGGATGGCCTATCCTCGCTGCTCATCGACGACGTGGACCCGACGACAAACGCGACGTCGTCCCTTAAAGCCTTTCGGTCAGGTGATCGGCCGACCACGTTGTTTTCGACGTCGAACAAAGTGGCGCTCACCTTCTCTCGCTCAAGTCAAGATGACGGAGTGGAATTTTCGGCCAAGATATATGTCACTCGCAAAGGAGGTTCGTGGCGCTTCCAGCTAGCAATATACAGAGTTGATTTATCTGTTTGTTTGTTTGTTTTTTATGCTCAGTTCACGAAGACATCTGTCTGTCTGTCTGTCTTCTCTCCTTCTCTCACACTGTCTCTGCTTGATGATTTCATAAGTAATGCACATTACACACACACACACACACACACACACACACAAAATGCAAATGTTTAGCCCTCTACATAACTTTAGAATATTTAAAGATGCAGATTCGGAAAGTGAAGAACATTTCGTTCCTCTTTTTTTCTAATAATTAACCCGCTGTAACTTTTCTGTAATGTCTGTTGAATAAAGAGTGATTTTAAAGTTAATAGTGACAAAGGTAGGTAGTGTACATCTCAACAATAGTGTAGTTTATGCTGGCCATAATCATAGTAATAAAATTGAAATAATTTATTTTAACTGTACAATAATTCATAACAGGTCTCTGTGGGGGGGGGTAATCATAGGTAATTTGCGTGAGTTTTGCAGGATTTTCGATTGTGTTTTACATCAACTTTTTTTATTATTATTATTATCATTTACTTCTTGGAGACGTCCAGGGTCCTGTTGCATAAAAGTTATGATCGAACGCAAGTCAAGAAGATCATACGCAACTTGCTTTTCAACCAATCAGAATGGAGCATTTGGGACTTTTGTTGATCTTCTTTACTTGCGTTTGATCGTAACTTTTATGCAACGGGGCCCAGATGATAGAGAAGTCCGGATAGGAGATGGACGGATAATCGTCATCGGACTGTATCTCATAACTTCCATGTTTATGACCATTTCCTTTTGCCCCTCCTTTGTTACTCAGCTCTTCCAGCCGTGAGCTGCAATCCCGTCACCGAGTGGGCGTGTCTTGATGGAGTCACGTGCATCCCATTGGACCAGAGATGCGACAACGCAACGGATTGTCCATTGTACGGGGAGGACGAAGAAGCATGTGGTTGGTATATCATCAGAAGGCAAGCCCAAAAAAATTTGGTTCAAATGTCCCTGCCGCTTATTTTTCGTTTCCTTCTTTTCTCCCCTCACCTCTTCTTTCCTCCCCTCCTCTCTTTTCATTTTATTTTTGCATTGTCTTTCCATCCGTCTTTCATTTCCTTACATTTCTTTTTGTGTCATATTCGTTTTTGATCTTTACTTGTATTTTTGTCCATCTGTTTTCTCCTTTATTTCAATCACTTTTCGCTATATTCCCCCTGCAAGGCCTGCCAACTATAACTTTTAAGCTTAAATGGAGAAAAATGACAAATATATTCACGTTCATCCCACGAGACAGACACCCACGAGTCATACTGAACAGCCCACGAGTTCGACATTGAAAAAGGGTCCATGAGTCATATAACCCACAGCCAATGAGTTCGACACTTAGCAAATAAGGCCTTGACTTCGACACTGGGCAAACAAGGCCCACAAGTTCGTCACTAAGTAAAAACGACCCACGAGTTCTACAATATCACGGTCGCGTTGGTCTTGTTTGCTTACCGTCGAACTCGTGGGCGTTGCTTGCCAAGTGTCGAACTCATGACCCTTATTTGCTTTGTGTCGAACTCCTTGGCTGTGTGACTCGTGGGCTGTTCCTCGATTCATGGGTGTCGAACTTTTGACGTGCACCCGTATGTTCAACGCCATCAGTTTGTATTCCACTATAAAGAGGAAAACGGATTGTCCATGAAAGGGATCGTATAGTTTTGGTTGAGACCTAATTTCATTTTTCTTACATTTTGTTGTTGTTGTTGTTGTTGTTGTTGTTGAGATAATGAGAAACCTCTTATGAAATATGAAAGAGCATACTAATTTCATGAGGAATTCATTATTTGATGAAAATTGGTTTTGAAATGGCTGAGATATCCAAAACAGAGCGATCCTAATAAAGTGTGGGACCCACCTTTTATCACGATCGCTTTGTTTCACTTTGTTTTTGGATATTTCAACCATTCCAAACCCGATTTTCATCAAAATAAACTTTGAATTCCTCTTAAAATTGTATGCTCTGTACAATTTCATAAGTGTTTTCTTGGTATCTCGCAAAAAAAGTTCAAAGCCCAATTCTCATCTCCACCAATACTGTTTCATCTCCTTAAGTGACGGTGGCAGGTCGATCGAAGAGACAAGCAAATTTCACGGGACGCATGACATTAAGGCCAGTAGGGGGATGGGGCGACAAAAACGGGCGGGGAGGAACAGGGTGAGGTCTTACTGGCAGCTGATGGGGAGGGGTGTTTATTGGAAGGGTAAATATTAGTTTGTTTTTCCCCCCTGTGTTTCTGCATGATCGTGGTTCATTTTGTTTGTTTCTGTGTGTATTTTGGTTTTTGTCTGTCCGCAGATGTCTGCGGACATGGCCACTTCCGCTGTGGAGACGGAAAATGTATCCCGAAATACATGTTGTGTGATCACTCACAGCAGTGTCTTGGGAATGAGGACGAAGCACTGTGCCCCTTTACATTAACAGGTAATATCAAGGGTCCGTTTCGTGAGGCCATCACATAAAAGTCCTTACAAAAATCTTAGAATAACCAAAGTCATTCATATTATGTAGATAGATGTGAGAGACTTTCAAAGTGAAGTAAAATCCATTTCATGAAGTCTCTCACAAGTGTGTCAATATGAACGAAAAGTCTTTCATAAGACTGTCCTGACACAAACCCCAGGTAGCTTTTACGAAGGCATTTTCACTGCTGATAAGTCGCTCAGTCGCGAATTAAGACCGGGCTGCCGTTATGATCACTCTTTCTCGTTCAATAACTGCAGAAGGCATTTGACGAAGACCGTCTTGGCCGCATTACATTAAAAAATTTGATATGAACATGATGAAAGCAACTCTTGCCGGAATAGCAATTGCCATATAGTAATGACAAGAATTTAGCTTCCTGATTGACTGTTGCTATGAGAAGTTGCCATTCCAGCAAGAGTTGCTATCCTAATATCTCTCATCAAATGGGGCCCTGATCTCTACTTTACTAGGCAATGATACTCGTGGCTTAATAATTATGGTGATTGTCATTGATGGAGGAATAATGACACTACCATGGCCGTATGCAAGATTTTTCCCCCGCCCCTAACGAGGGAGCTTTCGAATTATTCAAGCTTGAAATTCAATGCACACTTTGTCGTAGAACTTTTGGAAAATTTTCTCTTTAAACAAAGCCGGGAAGTCCATAGTTATAGAAAATGTGCATGACTTTAAGCTAAAATAACATAGTTTTCAGAAGGGCATTCATCTTCCATCAATCAGAATTTGCTTGCAAGATAACTGAAGTCTCTACCGAGAAACTTGTCTGGCTGACGCGATTTGCCTGTTTAATGAGCTGTTTTTGAGTATTTTGAGATCAAAAGTGTGGAATCACAAATGATTCCTGAAGCACCCTCCCCTTTCAGTAGTGGGTATATGTAACTTAGAACGCTTCCAAGTACGTGATGATCGAATCGTGCATCGCATACAGTTAACAAGTTGCATGCAGTTCATCGTTGCTGTGTTAAAGGATATGAATCAGGGTGTCGTGGTGCTGTAACGCCTTACATTTTATATTAAAGACAGACGACAGAATCTCACAATAATAATGTTAAATGGAAATTATGTAGATGGTAATATTAATAACAATGATCATAATCATCATTTTAATCATCATAAAAAAATGACGATAATAATGACAGAGAAGAAGACGAATCATGACGATGATGGTGTCAAAACAAGATGATCAGCACACATCGTACTCCCCTTTACTTACTATAATATCCCCAACGTATTCCACTTACACTGATGATATTCTTACTGCATGAACACAGGCTCTTGCCCCGCCACGCACTTTACCTGCGACAATGGCAAATGTGTACACCGGGACAGACTCTGCGATCACAGATATGATTGCTTCGACAATTCTGACGAATCTCCAGAACAGTGCGGTGAGTATTGCAGGGTAATGATCATTTGTTCAGTTAGCTCGTTTTACCCAAAAGGAAATTAGGTTCGTTATTCCTAGGGTCCATTATTCCGAAACATACGAATTCTGTATACCCAGATGTTCGTTAAGTCGTAAATGAAATTGGGTTCATTAAACTGAACATTTGTGGGGCTATTTCGGAGGTAGGACAATCAAAAAAAAAATGAAATAAGATTCGTTGTTCCGAAGGTTTGATGGTCCGAAAAGGAGAAGAGAAAAAAAAAGAATAATGCGAAGACCCTACGAACGAGCCTTCGGAATTACAAGCAAAAAAAAAGACATATAATGCGACGCGATGGAACATGTCTACCATGTACATGGTGTAGTTCTCCACCAATGAACAGTTAATGGTAAAGAGAGAGAAAGAGAGAGAAAAAAAATTTTGATTGGTAAGTGACAGCCTCTAGGGCAAGTTCGGACCGATATGTTTGTACTTTGACCAATACGACCAAATCGTGTTTGTTTCTTCCGCGCAGGCACATGCAACCCAACGACCGAGGTAACTTGTGACGACGGGTCGTGCAAATCGATTATCTACGCCCGATGTAACGGGATGGGAGATTGCCCAGGAATGACCGACGAAGTGAACTGCTCGGCTTACCACGGCACCCCGGTCGGTGAGTCAATTGACGGAAAATAAAAGTTGATGTCCCTATATCGATCATTATCCATTCAAAAGATAAGAATGGAAACGATACATATTCATGTCAATGTCCACTTTGACAAAAGCAAACAAGAGTAAATTCAGACAAAGTGGTACAGGTGTCAGCAGGATTTTGGACGTAGAACAAGAAAGAAACAATAATGAAATTTTCCATGTTTTGACGATAACTTAATAATGTCGGTCGTATACCCACATACAAATTAGATGACGCAAAACAACAACAAAAAAAACCATCTAACAACTCTCCCGTTAATTGGCAGACACAGAAATATTGCAAAATCGTGTCTTTGATAGATCATTTACAAATGCAACAGCCTCTATCATGTATGTGGTATAATTAGTCAGTTGTTACAACACTACAATATTATTTTGATGCAATAGGTATACACAGTGTCATTCAAACGATGTTTGTCCCTTACGAGCGATTAGTTTGGCAAGACATTGTTTGTTTGTTTGTTTTTTATTTCTGCATTCAATCAGATGCAATTTGAATACAAACTTCAAAATGTACAAAGAACAAAGAATAACAGGTGCAGTGAAATAAATCGATAACAGTAAATAGATACACATAGGTGATTGCATTGAGCAATGTAGATACACTGTTTTAAGTAAAGGAGATGTTGTACAATACAATGGAGTTCTCTGAAAAACCGAATATCAACATGTAAATGCTATTTATATTGCTGCAAATCGTATCAGGGCAATTACCCCTCCCACAATTACCCTCGGCTTAATACGATTAGTGACAAAGTTGGAGTAAAGATTAGGTTTACGATTAGGTGTAGGGTTAGAGTTTGTTAGGGCTAGGTCCAGGTCCAGGATTTAGGGTTAGGGTCAGGGGAAGGGTAAGACAGGTGGAAAGATAATAAACAAAGACAACTATCCAGGAAAGCATTTTGAATACCCTGGTGATAAGGCTGTAAGATGAAATAAGTTAGGAACTTAATAAAAGGCATTATATATCTTTTGTTGTAGTTGAATCCTTTAAATCTTATTCAATAATGTTTGTAACACTGATAGTGATGATTATTCTGTAATGTAATTAAAATAATGGATAGTACAGTATTGGTGGAGATGAGAATTGGGCTTCTAACTTTTTTGCGAGATACCAAGAAAACACTTATGGAATAGTGCAGAGCATACCATTTTAAGAGGAATTCAAAGTTTATTTGATGAGAATCGGGTTTGGAATGGCTGAAACATCCAAAAACAAAGTAAAACAAAGTGATCGTAATAAAAGGTGGGTCCCACATTTTATTAGGATCGCTCTGTTTTGGATATCTCAGCCATTTCAAAACCAATTTTCATCAAATAAACGTTGAATTCCTCATGGAATTACTGGTACATGCTCTTTCATATTTCATAAGAAGTTTCTCATTATCTCACCGAAAAAATGTTAGAAAAATGAAGTTAGATCTCAACATAAAATATACAATCCGTTTAAACGAATAACATTTTCAAATGTCCCCGTGAAAAAGTCAAAACTAAACACCAAAAAGTAATCCTAGTAATAGTAGTATGCTGTGTTGGTGGACAAGCTTTTTCTCATGGTTAGTATGACGGCAATGACCCTGGAAAGTGTCGATGGTAACTACAGATGGCAATTGTTGTTGTTGTTGTTGTTTTTTTTCTTCTTCTTCTTCTTCTTTCTCTTCTTCCTTTGATGTTAATTGTCTCTCTTTCATTATCTTTCAAAGAGTTCATTGAACTCGGACTTTACCAGTCCGTTAACATCACTTCCCCCGATTGGCCGCAGCCGTACGTTGCTGAAAGCTGGATGGCGTGGAAATTCCAGGGGCCACCTGAAAGCGCGTTTCGCCTGGACTTTCTCCACTTTGATTTGACTTTGGGGGCGTTTGTCACGCTCCGTGACACCCACGATCTCCTAGACTCTCGCAACCAGGCGTATTTTTGGAAATTGTCACCTGACGAAAGCATATTACGTACGAAAACCAACAAACTGGCCTTACAATTCTATGGCGGAAGTGTTGGGGGCATTCGACCTGGTTTCTACCTCACAATAACTGCTCTTCCTTATGGTGGTAAGTTCCTCGTGCCTAGCTATTACACTATTCTGTCCTGCGTCAGTCTTCGTATACGTCCAAACTGGAGTGGGGTCATAGAGCTGTACGTATAATACAGCTCTATGAGTGGGGTAAAGTGCCGGGGTGCGAATTTTTTTTTTTTTCGTACATGGAAACGAAATGGGACATGAATTATTTTTAAGTTGAGCTGAAAGACTGAAGTGCGCAAGCGCGCCAACTCGTACACAATGAACGGACTCGACTCGCACAGGCCTACAATATGATTAATAAGGTGCATTTACGTACATATTATGAATACAATAATTGCTCAATGAGTGTGTTGGGTGTGCGCTGCATGTGTGTGTGTGTGCATAGTGTAGGGCTGATAAGTTGTGTGTGTGTGTGTGTGTGTGTGTGTATTTTTTTTTTTCATTTTCATTTTTGCACAATATGCTATTTAGCAAAGTTACTGTATTTTGTATAATTTTGTTTTGGGCCCCAACAACAAGCACCGGATGATTCAAAGGGGTCCCGGCATTAATTTCCATAATATGTGCATGTATGTTTATACACATTGCTTTTGTTTTTATTGTGTACATAATGTACTTTTCATTTATTTTGTGCCGAATAAATTGAATTGAATTGAATTGAATTGAATTGAATTTTGGCGAAAATATTCGTCACAAAAAGTAAAGGCGATGGGATTTTCAATTATATAACGAAAGCAAAAACAACAACAACAACAACAACAACAACAACAACAACAACAACAACAAGGCTTGGTTCGGGAGGGTCGAACTTGCACATAATATTATGTGCAAGTTCGACCCTCCCGAACCAATCCATATAATCGCAGAATGTATATTGTGTGTCAGTATGTCTCTTTTTGCATTGATCATAGTGTACATGAACATTTTATACAACTGCTATTATTGCTTCCTGCATGTGTATTAAAAATGTATGTCCAATTTAAATCATATCTCTGTACATTCTGTTAAAAAAAAATAAAGATTGAGCTTGAGCTTGAATAGTTTTGCAAATTGCCTCCTTTCTCAACAGACAGCGAGCTGCCTGTCTGTAATCCAGGAATGATTAGTTGTAACTACACACTCAACGTAAGCGACTCCTTGTGTGTTTCTCGATGGGCTATTTGTAACGGATATGAAGACTGCCCTCAAGGGGAAGACGAGCAAAATTGCACTGCTGCCGTAGGTGAGTTATGGTTGCCAGTTTGATCCATAAAGTTCTGGTCAATATTCATCATATTGTTTTCACTAACTTGGCACCTTTGAATGTCACTGCATATCCGACGCAGAAAAGACCCTATACCATGTATACGATGAAATAAATAAATTCACCATGACACACATTCCGTAAATTTGAGCTTTTTTGGGCAAGTCTGTGAGTAAAGTTCAAATAGCAGACTGCTGAAGTATCACTCAAACAGACGAAAGTTTTGAAGTTTTCACCATGCATCAATCTGTGAACCATTATCGTAACAAATAGATTCCTGAAGTGTTCACTCCAACACCCCTGTCTATTGAAACATCAAGCGTGTTAAATCCGGTCAAATGAATAAGCTCTTGTTTGTATAAAGTATTATTCAAACCCAATGTTTTACAGTTTCTTTCCGTAAATGATATCAGAGACATTTTTAACATGGAGGACAATGCATTCAAGACCTCAAAACTGAAAACATGGTTAATCAATGTCTTTAAGGTAATTATCAACTAGAGAAATTGATGTTGTAATCATGTCTTTATTGATAAGTAAAAACAGAGGACTTGTTGACATTATTATATATACCAGGTCCGTGGTCCTATTCTGGACATATGGCAGGTAATGATACAGAGATAGATAGATAGATAGATAGATGGATGGATAGATAGATAGATAGAAAGGTAGATAGATAGAGAGGATAAATGCATCACCAATTCATTAGTTTTCATTTGTGATTGTTCACCAGAGGATTGGAAAAATGAGTTTGTGTACTACTGCAAGAATTTCAGTGATGTTAGCTTCAACGAAGAACGCGTATGTAACAACTACCCGGAATGCCCACTTCTGGATGACGAAATGAGTTGTAAGTGACAAGTACGTATGTTAATTTCTTCTTGTTGATTTTGAATTTTAATAAGACAAATAAGTGAGAACTTTTTGATATAAAGTATGTAGGCCTACCTACTCGATTAAAAATATATGAACACACCACAGTAACACCAGTTGGTGTGGTCTCCAATTGACACTGGGCTGGTGTTATACCATTGAAATCAACACCAGCAATGCAAAACTAACACACAAAGTGTCAGGTGAACACTTTTCAGCACCACTACAACAATATTTTCTACACCTGTCACAGTGTGGTCCTCTATTGACACTTGATCTGTGTTAGATTTAAAACCCAGTGGCGGATCGGGGGGGGGGGGGGGGGGCAACCGGCGCACGCCCTCCTTTATTTTTCGTTAAAAACAAAAGAAATAAAAAGAAAGAAATGAATTGAAACCAGAAAGTGGCACCAGAAATATTAGCTGCCCCCCCCCCCCCCACCTTTTACAGAATTCCTGGATCCGCCCCTGAGCCCTGTCATGTTAAATGTAACACCGATCTTTTTGCATATATGTATATATATATATATGAATATATATATATATATATATACATATATATATATGTATATATATATATATATATATATATATATTTATATATTTATATATTATATAAGGTGATAGAAGGTTGTATTCTTTATTAATGTTATTACTGTGATCTGTATCCGGATGACAATCTGCAAATGTTAGCAATTTGCAAAGTTTGAAATCGGAGATTTTCTTTCGCAGGGAAACTATGTTCCTGTTCGTTGTTTGTTAGTTTGTTTGTTTGTATCTATTTAGTGGCTATAAGAGATGTGACTGTCTTTTCGATTTATCTATAATGAAGACATCCAATTTATAACCTTTTTTTCGAATCAAATTAAATGACACCATTTTCCTTTTATTTCTATTCCGTATGAATCTCCGCTTGTTTTGTGGAGTTTTACTTACTGTCTCATTGTAAGTCAGGGACGGATCCAGGAATTCCGTGAAGGGGGGGGGGTGGGGTGCAAAGCAGTTTATATTTTTGGTGCCACTTCTGGGTTTAATCGGCTGACAATCAAACAAACAAACAAAAAAAACTTCAGTGCAAATTTTCTCGTGTTTCTCGTGCCACAGCTGCTCAGCGATTCCATTCATGCTTTTGTTGAAAAAGATGAGAACTAAAATCATTAAAGGGGGGGGGGGCGCCCGGTACGCCCCTTCCCCCACAGCTTTTACCGGATCCGCCACAGCTTTTAATCCATTGAGTGTATGGTTTGTTTGTTTGTCTGTTTGTTTGTTAGTTTTTGTCGGAGAAGCGTTCTTTACGTGTAGCGACCAATAAGACTGGATTTTGTGCTTCGAACAGGTTCGTGTGTCGACACAGACTTTCAGTGCGAATCTGGCATGTGTGTCTCGGCATTTGCTGTCTGTAATTTCTTCTACGACTGTCTGGGTGGGAAGGAGGACGAGCTTGAGTGTGGTGATGACACAAATACCTGTAAGCTTCGATCTCTGTTTGATATTCCATATAAGCATAATAGAGGGTGTTTTTTAATACTTTTTTTTTCAGTAATTTAATTTATTTGAAACACACAACTTCTCTTTGTATTTTGCATGATAAGATATATTCAGTCATTACTTGGTTTAAGAATACGCAAAAGTGAAGTTTCGACATGCCGTTTGTATTGTTTTTAATCCCATGATTATAAAGAGGACATAATCTACTCATTGCTAAACTATCGAGAGCACATTTCTCCGTAATGCCACCAGTGGCGTACCGTGGGTCAAGGCATGGGTGGGGAGGGGGGGCACCTCGTGGAAAAGTAATTTTGAAGGCGTGTATGCTTGTGCGTGCGTGCGTGACTGTGTATTGTGTGTGTAGGCATGTGTCCGTGCGCTGTCAGTCTGCAAACTTAATGGGACTACAATACATAACGGAATGTGATGCATTGCACAGCGCAGTCATTGTAAGTTATCCTTACATGGATTATGAATATGACAAATTACTGGCAGCAACATCAGGGGAATTGCATAACGATTAAATGTAAGCAAGCGAAGCGAGCGAGCTTGAAAATTTTGACATTGTACAGTCCCCCAAACGCAGTTTGTAGCTATATCTATTTGCTTATGGAAATGAAGGGGGGGGGGGGCGCACCGGGCGCAACTGCTGGCAATTACCCGGCAACAACATCAGGAGAATTGCATGACGATTAAATGCGAGCGAGCGAAGCGAGCGAGCTTGAAAATTTTGACATTTTACAGTACCAAAACTGCCGTTTGTAGTTTTATTTTTTCGTTTTAGAAATTAAGGGGGGGGGGCGCACCGGGTGCAACTGCTGGCAATTACTGGCAGCAACATCAGGAGAATGACATAACGATTAAATGCAAGCGAGCGGAGCGAGCGAGCTTGAAAATTTTGACATTTTTCAGTCCAAAAACTGCCTTTTGTAGCTATATTTTTTCGCTTTGGAAATTATGTGATGGGGGCGCACCGCGGGGGCAACTGCTGGCAATTACTGGCAACAACCTTATAGGAATATGGCATAGCGATTAAATGCGAGCGAGCGGAGTGAGATAGCTTGAAAATTTTACAGTCCTGAAACTGCCGTTTGTAGCTATATTTTTTCGCTTTGGAAATTAAGTGATGGGGGCGCACTGCGGGCGCAGCTGCTGGCAATTACTGGCAACAACATCAGGAGAATGGCATAGCGATTAATGCGAGCGAGCGGAGCGAACGAGCTTGAAAATTTTGAAATTTTACAGAACCCAAACTGTCGTTTGTAGCTATATTTTTTCGTTTTAGAAATTAAGGGGGGGGGCGCACCGGGTGCAACTGCTGGCAATTACTGGCAGCAACATCAGGAGAATGACGTAACGATTAAATGCAAGCGAGCGGAGCGAGCGAGCTTGAAAATTTTGACATTTTTCAGTCCAAAAACTGCCTTTTGTAATTGGAAATTAAGTGATGGGGGCGCACCGCGGGCGCAACTGCTGGCAATTACTGGCAACAACCTTATAGGAGAATGGCATAGCGATTAAATGCGAGCGAGCGGAGTGAGATAGCTTGAAAATTTTACAGTCCTAAAACTGCCGTTTGTAGCTATATTTTTTCGCTTTGGAAATTAAGTGATGGGGGCGCACTGCGGGCGCAGCTGCTGGCAATTACTGGCAACAACATCAGGAGAATGGCATAGCGATTAATGCGAGCGAGCGGAGTGAGCTAGCTTGAAAATTTTACAGTCCTAAACCTGCTGTTTGTAGCTAGATTTTTTTTTTCGCTTTGGAAATTAAGAGGGGGGCCCCCAGTGCGCCCCCCCCCCCCCCCCCGATCCGCCACTTGTAGTCAAGGGTGTCGAAGTGACCAAGCGGGGGAAGGATGTCCAAAATCTGCACCTTAGAGAATCCCCTTATTGTTTTTTGTGTGTGTGTGTGTGTGTGTGTGTGTGTTTTATATGCATGGAAAAGTTAGGAAATAGCCCATCAGGTGAATTGGCAATGCAAGGCATTTAATATAGACAAGCATGTAAAGCAACACTGCAAAATCAATGATCTAGCTTTGATATAACGAAGCGTAAGGTACAAAGGTGTACATTCTACATCACATTGCGCAACAATGCAGCGACTCTTGCCGTTCGGATGTTCTGAGTACACTGCGCACAACATACTGCCTATATTCAGAATGCCAACCAAGAATCACGCTGAATCACAATCTTTTTATCGGCTCCGGGCTTTTTGAACAATGTTTCACAGTATGTACCTCTTTAATCATGGTTAAAAGAAATCTTAGAAAAATATCTTATTTCTTGATCACCCTTTCATGTCGATTTCAAAAGCAGTTTACTAAACCCTTGAATTATCATTTTGGTAAGTTTTTGTTTTTTATTTGTTTTTTTAACCAGCGGATGGGGGGGGGGGCACGTACCCCCATGCCTCCCCCCCCCCCCCCGTAGTTACGCCACTGAATGCCACAACACTCCCTTTATCGCCTTACAAGTGTTCTTTTGTCGCACGTGTGTTTACAGTTTCTTTCGAGATCGACCCTCAAAACCCAGTCAATATCACCTCTCCGCGGACTGTCCAGCAGAAATTTTACCGTGAGTTCGGATACGCCGAGTACCACATCGCCGCACCGCCTGGACAGATAATTGTGGCCTTCGTAGACGATTTCGACATCGAACAACTTGCCATGATTGCCATCACGGACGGCAGTAATGTTGACGACCGTCGGAGAATTCTAGCCCTTTTCGATTTTAAAGATCGTCCACAGAAGATCTACTCGAAGACTAACACAGTGACTCTAAGTTATTACTATCACAGCGGGGCTGCACGGCTCCACAGGGGATTTAGAATTGAGCTACATGCTGTGGAACAGTGATTTGCTCGTTCGTTCGTATTTATTCTGCTTCTGCAATCAAATCAAAATAAATTATATGGTTGTGACAAATTAAAAAAAAAAAACATAATCAAATGACAAAGGAACAATACGAAAGTGCAATCTATGATACTACATGCATAACAAAATCATTCAAAATAAAAAATAAAAAATTGGTTGCATAATATGAATACAACAAAGGCAGTATATTAGTTTGAGACGACTGTGACTGCCAACATAAGCATAGTTTGACTGGGCTGATGGCCTCATTGGGAATGTAAGTGTTATTATTATCATTATCATTATCAGTGGTTATCATTATTATTTTATTATTATCATTATTGTTTTATTATTATTACTATCATTAATATTACTATTATTATTGTTGTTATTGTTATCTTATCATTGAAAAAATATATGTTATAGTGGAAGAGACATCAATTGTGAGGAAATGCTGTGCGTTAAAATAATGTTCGTGGAGGGGCTATCATAATGAACATGCTTATTCTTCAAAATATCAATGCAATTAAATACTAACAAAATCAGAGAAATCGAAAATAAACAAATTATATTTACTATAATGTTATAGTTTACTAAATGCATTTGACTTTAAATATAGGCCTACCTCTTTATGCTGGCTTTAAAGGAAAACAGTGATGTTTTTGTTTTCAGGAAGTCGGGTAAATCATTCCATGTACACCTGGTCTGTGATGCCTCACTGACCTGTGAGCTATAAGGGACTTTGGATTATACAAGTGGAATTCTGTTGAGTGTCTTGTAGGGTACGAGTGAAAGTTTGTATCATAATCGAAAAAAAAAGTTTTGAAAGGACTACGGCAGCAAATTCTTAGCATATTTGTACATAATACAAAAGTTTGAAATGTATGTATATCATCAATTTCTAATGCATTTTGCTGTTTGGGGTCGTATGCGTTATATGCAAAGTGTGAATATATGCTGATTGCCTTAATAACAATACATTAAAATGCGCTTTATTACAGTATTGCCCAAACATATAAGGGAAAAATAAGTGCATTATAAGTGCATTATAAAGGATATGTAATGATTTGGATGACAATATAACAACTACAAATCAGTGTTCCAAAACAACAAACACGCATATTTATGTTAAAATCATTATCGTAATTATCAAACATAATCGTATCATTTTTTTTCTTTTCAAGTAAAAGCATTCAAGCCATTTATGAATCACCCTCCCCGCACTTACATCTTTTCACTTGCACTTCTTTTGTGTGTAAATCAACGAAAAAAACGATAATAACTTTTTAAGTTCTTTTGTCACGAGAACTGATCTGCAACAGGGTGATTGCAAACTCAATAGTGTTGCATCATACAGTGTATCATTATCAATTGCGCAGTGAACAAGGAGTCTTTCTATTTCTTTCTCTCCTGTTCTTTCTCACCATCCGTCACATTATCGCTATCTCTTTCTTTTTTTCTTTCTTAGCATCACCTGGAGTGTGTACATGACCATGTATGTTTTGTGTGTGAAATAGTTTGTTGTTTGCCGTAGTTATGTGGGTCGATAGTTTGTTTAACTGTATAATAGATTTATATCTCATTTAATGAGGCCCCAGTATTAAGAACGGCTTACTGGGGGTCCTCTTGTATTGAGCTTAACTCTTAAAACATCCGGGTCAGAACTGACCCGGAACTGGGTCCGTTGGGGTCACACACCGTTCCGGGTCGCGTGTTTTTTTTAGACGGCACAGATTGGGGAAACTAAAAATCTATCGGGGACCCTATTCCTAAACCTAACCCTAATCCTAATCCTAACCCTAACCATCAAACCCTAACCCTAACCCTAACCCTAACCATAACCAAAAACCCTAACCCAACGTTTTTCCCATAGGTTTACACGCGCCATGCCCCAATCTGTGCCGTCTTAAAAAAAAAAAAAAAAAAAAAAAAAAAAAAAAAAAAAAAAAAAAAAAAAAAAAAAAACGCTTCCGGGTCAGAAATGACAAGGAATGGGGTCAGATGTGACCCATTCAGAGTCATGAATTGGGTCAGGATGACCCCATTTGGGGTCTTCATGACCAAATTCCAAGTCATTTTTGACCCGGAACGGTGTGTGACCCCAACGGACCAACTTCCGGGTCAGTTCTCACTCGAATTTTTTTAGAGTGTTTGATTGTTCCTTTGTTGTATTATCTCTGTTCTATATCACAATGATTTCCTTATCTTTCATGTGCAAAGTTAGCCATGAAAAATGATGAATCAATGTGTATATTTTCGAAAGTGATTTCGTTGATTACTTGTGCCAGGCATACGCAATAAAATGGAAATGAAATTATAATTTTTTTTAATCAAGCACCTTTATGTCTGATTATTCTGACTGTCCCAGCAACATGGAACATGTGACAGAAGAAAAAATGCAACACTTCAGCGTAGTCGGTTATATTTGTACGATAATGTTTAATTTGTTGGTAAAAACTTGATATTTCTTTTTCAAAAATCCAAGTTTACCAAAATGCCTATGTGTTACAGTTTCGTTTGTACAGTGCACCCTTGAAAGAAAAAGTTGCAGAAATACGTGTGTAAATTAAAATTGAACATTTAAATTCGAAACAGTATGACACACGAATCTCAAGAAACGTTGATTGCCTAATCCATACACGTTGTGGAGCTGTACCCTATATACTGTCACATTGCGTGTTCGAACATGATTGTGACTGCACTCTTTGTTCGTCAAATCAAATTGACCGAGATATCGAAATGAAATGTGATTTTTTTTTTTTTTGCACCTATAGGCCTACCAATACTACTGACGATTTGAAATTACTGGCAGAGGAACAAATTTACTCATAATCAATTCTTGGGCCCCGTTTTATCAAAATATTAATCGATTATAAATTTCCTTAACAAACAGGCTGCCATAGACTTATGATAGAAATCAACTATATAATCAATTAGAACACTTCAAAAAACAAGGCCCTGCTATAGGTAGAGGATGAGTCCATGTCCATAATAAGTTTTATTGATTTTGTCAAGGGCCGTAGAACACAGTCTTCCCCTCCTCATAGAAATGAAATCAACTGAAAGTCAAGACAACGTATGTATGTATGTGTGTGTGTTTGTGTGTGTTTGTGTGTGGGTTGGAGCACCAATCGGATCTCAAAGTTTCTTCCTACGAATTATTTTACAAAGAAGACTACATTTTATACAGTCGTTCTTTTTTAACCCATTCCCTACGATAACCTGTTTACCTTTGTGTTAAGTCTATGGGGATTTAAGAATTCAGTCTGGAACGGGTTAAAATCAACAGAAACTGATGGGATTACATTTTATCCGAATTAACGAAATAATAATTGTCATAATTTAGTAATGGTATTGTTTACAATTTACATGGAAAAGACCTTAGATGGACAAAGTAACATCTCGAAGCATTCTGCCACTGTATGGGATTCCAGTTACTATTTGTTGTTTCCGTTGTTTTATTAAGAAACCAGTTTCTTTCATATCATCTCAAAGCCTGATAAATTTCCTTTCAGGAAATGTATGGGTTACTGGTTTACTTTACACTGATATTTTGCATTTGACAAGGACTTAAAGAGCAAAAATAGGGCAAAAACGCTATT
Organism: Diadema setosum; assembly: GCF_964275005.1. Classification (NCBI taxonomy): domain Eukaryota; kingdom Metazoa; phylum Echinodermata; class Echinoidea; order Diadematoida; family Diadematidae; genus Diadema; species Diadema setosum. The sequence continues at coordinate 23,113,843 of NC_092705.1, forward strand.
TTCACAATAATTTTTGTTTTTCAAACCAATGATGTGCTTTTTTAAGGTACGTGGCATCTATTATCTGACAGTGTTCTGGATCTGACATATCATGGGTATGTACCACAAAATTATAAGAACTCTATGAGCACGTATAAAAATTACAGAGAACAATTGAAATATCAAAGTCCTAAACAGGCGAACGTCCGTGATGCTTCTATCTCTATCGCTGCTGCAAATTCTACTTTGTTGTCCCAACTGTAATGTATACGAAAATTTGGTGTTCCACCTAATGTACATATCCTGCAAAAATTGTATACGTCTACTGGGTGTACATGGGACGTAACACTCTTTTAATCAAGATTATACTCAGTTTTCGTCACGGACGTGGGTCTGCTATTTACTAACACAGATCGTAGCCCATTAAACGTTTTTGGCGATACTGTTCTGAGTCGTAATCAACTAAGACCTAGCCACATGGTAAAATGTATGTTTTGAGTTTTTGTCCATCCCTTGTCAAATGCGAACCGAAATTACATTTTTAGACGAACCTCAGAGAAAAAAGAACGTCCGTGATGATTAAAACGTTATCGAGTGGGGAACCATCTTGCTTTGATGGCGCAGGTACATTTTACCTCTGGCTCTCTAGCCGAGGAGCTGCATGCCATGTTTGGAGCGGACTGGGTCTCATCTGCAGTATTTGGACCATACGATTCACCGAAAACCAAGCAAATTTTGAATATTTTCTCTGAAAATCCATATCCTACTCCCCTTCTGAAAAATGTACATGTTGAAAGGGTGTCAAATTTCTAATAATTTTCAGTGAAAATATCTTTTTTCAAAAATTTGAAAGAGTTAGGAAAGCTACGTATACTCTCTGTCGATTAGTTATCCGTCTTGGAACGTGACCCTAGTGGTAGAACGAACGTCAGTGACAATTTCAGCGAACGTCCGTGAGGTGAACAATCCGAACAATAGGGATAACTTGTCTCGAAAGTGTCCTTTATTTTTTAAAACATTCAGCTCAAATGAAGAAAAATAAAGTTGTCCTAAAGTGTCCTTTATTTTTTAAAACATTCAGCTCAAATGAAGAAAAATAAAGTTTTACAAAGTAGACAATGAGCTTAGAGCAGTAGTTTCAGAATTTTTAAGGCGGTATGTGATCATAATGAACAAACGGCTCAAAATTTACTTGCAATTTTACGCTTATATTCCCTCTAATTATAAAAATACAATAAAACACTGAAAACCAACTAAAAGGAAACTGGAATTTTGCGTAATCTGTAATTTCTGTTCGTTTAATTTTCTTTCTGATGAGGTTTTGCAGACAATTTGCACTGTTATAGGTTCTGAAAGTTTCGCTCACGGACGTTCGGTCCGAGAAAGGAAATTTCTGATAATAACAAACACATCACTGTACCATAAGTTAATGTTACTTGGAAATATTACTAAATTACTGAGTCTCTCATACCCAAAAGTGAATACCAAGTTCAGCTTTCAATTTACCTATAATAACAAAAGGAATACGTTTTGCTCACGGATGTTCGTTGGTAGAATAAGTCCATGAATTACATAGTAGGAGATAGAGGAACAGAGCCACTTTTTAGTGACTGATGCTCCCCGTGTATTGACCGATTCGGGTTCGTTGAGGGCAGCAGACATTTTATGGCAGAGCGAGTTGAACCCGCTCTGTTTTATGGCACTGGGCGCAGCCATGAGCTCAAATTGCGGACGTGTCTCAGCCGACCCCCCCCCCCCCCCCCCTGCTCTCCCCCACCCCCCGGGCAACATGTTTATCGCGCACTTGTAACAAAGGTTCGCGCACTAAGCAAGCATTCGCGCACTCAGTACGAGACGCCCATTGGCTAAAGCAACCATGCATCAGTTTTTCATTCTGCGCGCGTGCTAATGTAGGGAGAGGGGTGGGGAGTGGGAAGGGGGGGTCGGCTGAGACACCGCAGTAATGGCGCTGCCCATGCCAAAAAATACACATAGCGCGTCACAGAATCGGTCAATATATTTTGAGTAAGGTAGCTGCCATCTCAAACAAAATACATCCATTTTGGTCTCCATCACGGACGTTCGCTGTAATTGTCATAAATATTCTATGCCTTTATACATTCTTATTTTTCCTTTCACAACGATTTTCTCTCATTCCCTAAGTGGCCTGAACATGTTGCGACCAAAAAGAAAACAAACACAAAAACAAGATTCAATCCGAAAAGTGGTACGCAGTCACATTCGGAATATATTGAAACGAAAATGATGAAATGACGGAAGAAGTCTGTAATGGACATGTGGCAAAAAGAAACGTACAAGTTTCAAAAGAACGTGGAAGCAGTTGACTGAAAACGAGAAGAAACTGAGAAGGGATCGAGCTCCAACACATACAGAAAAAGAATTGCCAGTGTACTCCCGTTATTTCGAATTCCTCAGAATGGGCTGTTTTTGTTCATTTTTTATTCATCGAAATTTCGTCATAAGCGAACAAAAATAATGCAGTATACAAGCATTGTCTGATGAAAACACGCAATATATCATTTTGAAGAGAAAATGTTGAAATGTTTCATCTCAAAAGTTTCAGAATGATTTTATCAACTAATTTGACATAAACTGACACCAAAAATGAAATTTGACCTTCAGAAAATTGTAATTTTTCAGAGAAATTATGAAAATTTATCATATTTCTTCTAAGTTTATGTTTTGTTTCTCAACTTTTTGTGGTTATATTGTAGAGGCACATGTCAGGAATCTTACATAAAAGCTCCAGTTATTTATCTCCATTCATTTCTTAGCTATCTCCATTTGTATGGGAAAGATTGAAAATTGTCGTGTAGTCCCCCATGCTATCGTTTTTGTGGTACATTTTCAAAAATAGCATAATTTGACACCATTTTGCCCCTAAAATTTCACTTTTTGAAGAAATTCTTGTTTTATGTTTAATTAGAAGATAGAACTAAATAGGTTTCAGCTAGCACTTATGTTTAAGGGTACAAATTTAGCCAGAAAATATGAAAAAACATGTCAAAATAGCGTTGGGCCAGTAAACTGGCCCTTAGCAGGTTACGGGTTAAAAACTTTTTCGATTATGATACAAACATTCACCCTACAATATACTCAACAGATTTCCACTTGTCTACTTGTGCAAGCAACGCCAGTCGGGCTTATGCAGACTGGATATGCACTTATACAATACATGCGGAGTGTATTGGGCCGAATTCTTTATAGCTACTGTGATCCATCCACTTGTCCACTTGACTATGAGGGATAGTCCCAAATCCCTCATAGCTCATAGGTGAGGCATCACGGACCAAGTACATGGAATACCTTACCTGACTCCCTAAATATAAGAAATCACTGTTTTCCTTTAGAGCCAGCATAATTAAAGAAGTATACTTCAACTCCTTAGTACATTCAGTAAAATGCAAAAACAAACAACAAAAAACTTTTGTTTATTTTTTGCTCTGATTTTGTTAGTATTATTGTATTGATATTTTGAAGAATAATCATGAATTATGATGGCCCCTGCACAAACATTTAACTCACTTACTGCACACGCCAGCACTACCTCATAATAATGATAATCATAATAATCACCATCATCACCATCATCATAAACATTGCTAATATTGATAATAATGAACTAACTTTTGCGAGAAGCAAACTTGAGCTACACTCCGAATGAGGCCATCAGCCCAGTCAAGCTATGCTTATGGTGAACGTCTCCTGCTTCCTTGTTGAATATTCTGCTTCTTTATTATCATTATTATTGTTTTGTATATATATATATATATATATATATATATATATATATATATATATATATATATATATATATATATACGTGAATAAATGCAACCATAATGTTTTACAAGTAGGGTGATTTGTCATGCATGCATAGTATAGACTGCACTTTCGTATTGTTCCTTTGTCATTTGGTTATGTTTTGTTTAGATTTGTCATAACCATATAATTTATTTTGATTTGATTTGAGAAACAGAATAGAATGCGAATGGACGAACAAATTACTATTCCACAGCATGTAGCTCAATTCTAAATCCCCTGTAGAGCCGTGAAGCCCTGCTGTTATAGTAATAACTTAGAGTCATTGTGTTAGTCTTCGAGTAGATCTTCTGTGGACGATCTTTAAAGTCGAAAAGGGCTAGAATTCTCCGGCGGTCGTCAGCATCACTGCCGTCCGTGATGGCAATCATGGCAAGCATTTCGATGTCGAAATCGTCTACGAAGGCCACAATTATCTGTCCAGGCGGTGCAGCGATGTGATACTCGGCGTATCCGGACCCATGGTAAAATTTCTGCTGGACGGTCCGCGGCGAGGTGATATTGATGGGGTTTTGAGGGTCGATCTCGAAAGAAACTGTAAACACACGTGCGACAAAAGAACACTTGTAAGGCGATAAAGGGAGTGTTGTGGCATTCACTGGCGTAACTATGGGGGGGGGGGAGGCATGGGGGCACATGCCCCCCCCCCCCCCCCCATCCGCTGGTTAAAAAAAAAACAAACAAAAAACAAAAACTTACCAAAATGATAATTCAAGGGTTTAGTAAACTGCTTTTGAAATCGACATGAAAGGGTGATCAAGAAATAAGATATTTTTCTAAGATTTCTTTTAACCATGATTAAAGAGGTATATACTGTGAAACATTGTTCAAAAAGCCCGGAGCCGATAAAAAGATTGTAATTCAGCGTGATTCTTGGTTGGCATTCTGAATATAGGCAGTATGTTGTGCGCAGTGTACTCAGAACATCCGAACGGCAAGAGTCGCTGCAATGTTGCGCAATGTGATGTAGAATGTACACCTTTGTACCTTACACTTCGTTATATCAAAGCTAGATCATTGATTTTGCAGTGTTGCTTTACATACTTGTCTATATTAAATGCCTTACATTGCCAATAATAAGACTTCACCTGATGGGCTATTTCCTAACTTTTCCATGCATATAAAACACACACACACACACACACACACACACACACAAACAAACAAAAACAATAAGGGGATGCTCTAAGGTGCAGATTTTGGACATCCTTCCCCCGCTTGGTCACTTCGACACCCTTGACTACAAGTGGCGGATCGGGGGGGGGGGGCGCACCGCCCCCCCCCCCCTCTTAATAAACAAAAGAACACTGGCATGGTCAATTGGTGGATAGATGTGCTCTTATATGATATATTGTGTATATAGTTTAGCAGTGAGTAGATTATGTCCTCTGTATAATCATGGGATTAAAAACAATACAAACGGACCGGTATGTCCAAACTTCACTTTGCGTATTCTTAAACCCAATATGGACTGAATGTATCATATCATGTTAAATACGAAGAGAATCTATGTGTTTCCATTAAATTCAGTTTCTCAAAAAGTATTGAAAAACATCCTCTATAATAAGCTAAAATGGTTAACTCGATTGCAAAATCATGAAAATCGAGCTATTCGCATTATACTTTGGGTGAGCCCGTATGAGCAGGTTTGACTTATAGAGAGCTTCATACCGATAAAGGGTATAATCTCTTTGGAATGTAGACGTTATTGTCATCAAATCACCATGGTACATACATCAATCAATGAATTGGTCCCTCCTTATTTACAAAATTTGTTCAAATACAACCAGCATTATTATTTGCTTAGGTCCCAGGAAATTTATCTTTACCAAGCCTCAATATGGATTATTGCAATTTTTGAATTATTGAATTTTTACGAGTCATTTTATGCATGTATTTTATTGAATTAGTTGATTATTCACTATTATGAAGATTTTTCGTCGCATCAATACTTTTGAGACCCCATGGAAGAACAGCGCTGTCCTTGCTGACACATCAGCTGAATGGGCAATCCCTCCATATCCATGTATACCTGATCTATTTTATGTACTTTTTCTTCATGTGCTATATCTTAAGATTTGTTTGTTTGTTTGTTTGTCTTTGTGTTACTCTTTTTTTAATGCTTGAATACGGAAAAAATAAAGACAAATATAAATTAATACAAGCTAATATGGAAGGGTGATTGGAGATCAAAGCTTACAGGTATTTGTGTCATCACCACACTCAAGCTCGTCCTCCTTCCCTTCCAGACAGTCGTAGAAGAAATTACAGACAGCAAATGCCGAGACACACATGCCAGATTCGCACTGAAAGTCGGTGTCGGCACACGAACCTGTACATATCGCAGCGACACAAAACCCAGTCTCATTGGTTACTACAAATACAGAACGCTTCTCCGACAAAGAAACAGCGTTAAACGTGCAGACTTGCAGTGGCGGATCGAGTGAGAGGGGGGGGGGGGGGGGATGGGGCGCACTCGGCGCCCCCCTTATTTTTTTTTTTTTTTAAGAAATAAGAAGGAAAAATAAAGGGGACCATGCGTGTCCCCTTTAATTTTTGTTCCCATCTTTTATTTTTTTTTTTGATATATAAAAGCATGCATGAAATCACAAAATGACCTATGTAGATATGTTTAAAGAAATATTCCTACAATGGCAGGGCTTAAGGCTTTTGTTGTTGTTGTTTTCTTTTTTTACTTGAAGGCCTCCTTTTTATTGTCAGCTGATTAAACCCTGAAGTGGAACCAAAAATATAAACTGCTTTGCCTCCCACCCTTACGTAATTCCTGGATCCGTCCATGACTTAGAATGAGATAGTTAGTGAAATTCCACAAAACAAGCGGAGATTCAGACGGTATCTTAATAATGAAAAATGGTGTTTCTTAATCTGATTCGAAAGGAAAGATTATAACTTGGACGCCTTCATTATATATATATATATATATATATATATATATATATATATATATGAATAAATAAATATATAAACACTGCAAAACGATTAGATTTAACGTCACGGGTGTTGAATCTAACATCGATCAAGTGTCAATAGAGGAACATACTGTGACAGGTGTAGTGTATGTTGTGATGGTGCTGAAAAGTGTTGATTTGACATTGCTGGTGTTGAGTTATTTGGTATAAGATCACACCAACAATAACTGTTATTACTGTGGTATATTCACATGGTTTTTTTTTTTCACAATTCCAGAACTTTATCCAGAAGTTCTTATTGCAGTGCATATTGATTATATAGGCGTACCTGTACCTGTCCGCTCCGGTGGTTTCACGCTATGGCGATCTTCATGTGAAGATCGCC